>NC_083289.1:36930495-37258103 GCF_963506605.1 Zootoca vivipara | reverse complement strand
TTCCCAAAAGAAACTTTGATATAGAAAAGACATGAATTTCTCTAAAGTAACCTCTAAATAAAGTAAACCTTGACGAGGTGCCGGCTAAGTGACTCGTTTCACTGGAAAATCTCTATCTGTTTCCTCAGAAGGAAAATGTTTAGGGGCTGAGGTTTCCTTATAATCAAAAACTAAACAGGAGCTGTAAACTCTGAAAAGAACTGAAAATTACATAGCAGTCAGGGATAAACTTCCCTAAGATAAGACTATAGTTGTTTAAACTAAAGGTTAGCTAACCTATGGGACAATTCAACTAATGAATATCATTGCTCTTAGGAAAAGATTAAGAAAAGAGCTGTAAAAAGCTCTCCTAGTTGTTTCAGGGATTTATCATGGCATAGTTTTGTTTTTGTTTTTGCTCTGATTATACATTCCCGTCATTATCTTTTTTTGCCATTATGCAGTACATGGGAGCTGCCTCATACAGAGTCAGACCATTAGCCTACCCAGCTTTAGCACTGTCCCCATTCACTGGCAGTGGTTCATCAGGCAGGAGTCTTTCTCCTGCCCTATCTGGAGATGCCATGGATTGAATCCAGGCCCTTCTGCATGCAAGGCAGGTGCACTGCCACTGAGCCATGACCCTGTCCTAGTACAGGAGCTTTGCATCAAGGCTAATTCCTAAAGGAACCAAAGCCTCAGCCTCAAAATACTTATCTGTAGCTGAGACACCCCAGGCAGGAAGGCTGCTGGGTGGTTTTCCTTTGAGTTGACTTTTTTCATCTTATGGTAGCTATTGATTTAGGAGGAGTAACAGTTTGCACTTTAATTAACAAAGAGAGGCCGGCATAGGGACTCACACATCTTGCACATCTGCTTTTCTAATGTGGCTGCGTTCTGCAAAAACAAGTAGACAGCCCTCGTTGCACAAATTTATGCACTCACAAATGTGTTTCTCTCCACTTCACCACCACAAAATTCCAACCCCCCCCCCAAACACTGCATTTCCAAGCACAGCTGACAATTAAATTTTCTCTCATTTTTCAGCCTTTGAAAGAGCTCCCGTTATAAATAGTTGAGATGCAATTTTGGTGCGCATCTCTGCATTTAAGGCCCAGCCTAAAACATCCAGAGAGCTAGACAGATTCATCAACGTCTGCTAGCTGCAAATGATGTTCTATCTCCACTGACAGAGGCACCATGCCTCTGAATGGTGGTAGCTGGAGAACTGCAGGAGGGGAGAATGCTGCCGTGCTCAGATCCTGCTTCCAGGGCTGGCCCACCCATGAAACAAGGTGAGGCGACTGCCTCAGGCAACAGGATCTATAGGGGCAGCAGACCCAGCCTCCAAGGAATGCATCACCTGCCGTTGCCACTGTAGGTGACATGCTCCTTGGAGGTCGGATCTGCTGTCTTCTCAGCATCTCCAATTGGACTTCAACTCCCAACAGCTGCAACTAGCCCGGCCAATGAGGAATCTCCAACAACATCTGTCACGGTCCGGTCGGCGGGCGATTGAAGCCCTGACTGAGGACGTCAGGACCAGAGGCAAGATGGTGATGTAGAAGCAGGAACAGGTGCAGGGCTGAGGGTTCAGCAGCAGGCAGTCGCAGGATCAAGGAGCAAGGCAGAGGGTCCAAGGAGCAAGGCGTCGGCAAGGCAAGGTCCAAGGGTCGAGGATCAAGGCGTCGGCAAGGCAAGGGTCCAAGGAGCAAGGCGTCAGCAAGGCAAGGTCCAAGGGTCGAGGATCAAGGCGTCGGCAAGGCAAGGGTCTGAGGAGCAAGAGGCCAGAGGCAACCAGGCCGGGATAGCATTGCTGTGGCAAAGAGCTGAAGGGAAATGCTGAGCTTTTATCCCTCCCAGCTCCTGCCACCAGGTGCAGTGAGGTATCAAGTGGCCTCACCTGAGTGACCACTCCTTGCCTCTCCAGCACAAGCTGAGGCAGGCCCCAGTCCTGCAAAGCACTACAGGCCCCAGAGCCTGACTCCTGCCCATACTCCTGACAACATCTGGAGGTTCACAGGTTCCTCCATCACTTATTCATTGTAGCGTGCTGGGAGAAGTAGATGTATCCAATCATTAAAAGCTCTTGCAAGCTCAGATTCTACACCCAAGAGGGAACTGTCCATCGGATCATGGGTCTGCCCTTGACTCCTTCCAGTGACCCTTCTGTCACTAGGTGTATGTTATCATATCCCTTAACAGCTTGGGGCCTTACCCCTTATATGCCCACTGGATCGCTTCGATTTGCACTGTTACAAAGTGCCACATAATTCTCATTCTACCTTTTAAAGAAATCAATCTTTCGGTGTGGCAACACCCCCACTTTGGAACTCCTTGCCATTGGACATCAGGTGGGTGCCTTCTCCACATTCTTTTTTGTGCCTGCTCAAAACAAATTTGTTTAGGCACACCAATCCAGACATGTAAAATGTTGGCATGTGCTTTAATCCATTTTTTAGCTTATTGTTCATTTTAATTATGTTTAAATAGTAGTTGTTTGAACCATTTAATAGTTGTTCCAACTATTCTCTTCATAAATCACTTGGAGCTTTTTTTTTATAATCATGGGACATAAATTTTATGACATTTTATGAAATAAAACAAAAATAAAGTATATTTGTACTTGTGTGACAGAATGATTCAGTTACTTTCCAGAAGAATGGCGTAGGGTTCCTCACACAGAGAAGGGGCAGCCCAGTCAGCTGAAAAGGTGAAAAAGATCACTTGCTGAATGTGCGTCAACCATACATGACGTTAAACACTTTTCTTTATTTTTATTTTGTATAGGAACAACACAGAAAGCTGTCTTACACCAAGACAGACCATAGTGCCCATCTAGCGCAGTCCTGTCTACACTGACTGGCAGCAGCTCCCCAGGGTTTCAGATAATATTCTGTTATCCCAGCCCTACCTGGAAATGCCAGGGATTAAACCTGGGGCCGTCTGCATGCAAAAACAGATACTCTACCCACTGAGCTATGGTCCTTCCCAGTAGTTCACTGCTGCACTTTACCAACCCAGTTCTCCCACAGACAGCTGCTTTTCATTTCTGTTTCCACAAGTACCCAAGCCTTCCAGTTGGGCAGACTTGTTTTACTATTGTGCTACCCAGCCGCTAGGTGTGACTCAGTCTCCAAGCACTATGTGGGAAATGGTGGTAAGGCAGTGTGGGAATCTCATTATGAAACCAGGCATAGACAACCTTGGCTCTCCAGATGTTTTGGAACTACAACTCCCATGATCCCTGACCACTGGCCCTGTTAGCTAGGGATCATAGGAGTTGTAGTTCCAAAACATCTGGAGAGCCAAGGTTGCCTAATGCCTATGCCTGAAATAGCCTGTCTGTCAGCTTTGTTTGTGGTGGCTGACAACATCTGGACTGACCACCCAATGCAAGTTTGGGTTATCAGATGCACTGATTCCTCATCCGCTCATATAAGCACCCAGGCCTGGCATCATTGCACAACACCCTTGGGCAGTTGCCATGGGGCCAGCATTGTGGCATGGCCCATGGCTAGGGTTGGAGTGAATCTGTCCATTTCAGCATCCTTGCAGTTTCTTGTTTTTCCAGTCTTCAATTCATTTTTTCACATTGTTGTTGTTTAGTCGTTTAGTCGTGTCCGACTCTTCGTGACCCCATGGACCATAGCACGCCGGCACTCTTTTTCACATTAGTCTGCATGAAAACTCACATGTATCTGTTTTAAAAAATTCTTAACTGCCTTGGGTACCTTGAGAAAAAAGGTGGTATAACTCAATTAAATAATGTGTTTTTTCTAATATAATTCATTTCTGTTATGTTATTTTCATGAATAAATGCATTGTTATGCACAGTTTACCATAGCACATTCATTTTTGCACGCATTAAATGGCACTGTAAATTGAGAGAGGTGCGAATTTTGAAGGATAGCTGTGGTTCAGGCCAGGCCTCCTCAACGTTGATAGGCATTGCCATTCAAACAGTGTGTGTGCACCGTGTCTTGTGATTGATTATGATGGCCGGGGCCTACCTGTCCCCAATATTTTATTCAAGTTGGCACCCCTGTTTGGGATAATGGGAGTTGTAGTCTAGGAGAGCCAGTGTGGTGTAGTGGTTAAGAGCGGTAGACTCGTAATCTGGGGAACCAGGTTCATGTCTCCGCTCCTCCCCATGCAGCTGCTGGGTGACCTTGGGCTAGTCACACTTCTCTGAAGTCTCTCAGCCCCACTCACCTCACAGAGTGTTTGTTGTGGGGGAGGAAGGGAAAGGAGAATGTTAGCAGCTTTGAGACTCCTTTGGGTAGTGATAAAGCGGGATATCAAATCCAAACTCTTCTTCTACCTGAAGGACCATTGATTCCCCATCCCTGTTCAAAATGGAGGCGAACAGGAGGGTTGCTGAATGTATGTTTGAGTGTATCCTGTACGTAGCAGAAAGCAAGTTAATAATCACACAAGATATGTGTGAGGAGGAATATGCTTTGGACACCCAAGTCCAGTTAACAACACAGCAGTAGCACTATTTTAAATTTTTGAAAAATCCCATAGACTGTTTGCCTTGCCTTGGCGATGGGAGTTTGAATCACAACATGTCCACAGCACCCAAGACAAGTTTCCTGCTGTAGAAAAGGAGCCACAGTCAATGAATGGAAAGATCAATGATCTGAGACCACCAACAGCTTTCTGTGGGATGCTAATGAAGCCTGCTGAGATATCTCTCCTTTTTAGGGACAATCCTTCTCAACTAACAGTAGACTGATAATTAAGTTCTACCCTTTTTACCAAAGCAAGGCCTCTTCAGACCAGATAATCTTGTAGGTAAATATTGTAAAAATTACTTTTGCGTAGCCAGCAAAGGGACCAGCCTGTGAAGGCCAGATTCTCTAGTATGTGGTAACCTCAAATCCCAGTCCTGTGCATTAAATGTCTTCTTTCTGGAGAGAACGTGCAACATACCTCTGCCAGATGTTAACTCAGTTGGGGCCAGGGTTGCCCACTTAGTGAGCTGATAAATTCTTAGAAACGCCCAGCTTCCTTTGTGACCGATGCCTATGAAGTGATTTGATCAATACATCAAGGTGGTCCAGGGAACGGGTGGGAGATGGTGGTCAAGCAATGTTGCAGCCTCTTGTAAAATACTTCTTCCATTAGCCTTGTTTGTGTCCAAAATGGATTTCTCCCACCCCCGCCCCCCCGCCAGAAACCAGGGCAGGAAAGAGAATTTTTGTAGGGGCCAGCAAAGTGATAGGATAATTGTAATTAGCAGCCATGGGCAGAAGGAAAAGACTGGGACCACAGTGGATGTATGGCATCCTACCCCACCCTTATCAAGGCTCTGATCCAGATTGAGCTCACTGTGCTTGCTATTTATTTTAAAACAGAACAGCAACAACCCCCTACATACCATTTCTAATTGTGTGGATGGTGCCATGTCTAAGAACATCTGTTTTGAATGTAGAAGGCCACATGTTCAGTCTCTGGCATCTCCAGATAAGGCTGGGAGATACTCTGCCTGAAACCCTGGAGAGTTGCTGTTGGTCAGTGTAAACAAGACTGTGCTTGATGGAACAGTGATCTGACTCAGTAGAAGGCAGCTTCCTATGTTCTTAATTCACCCTAAGCTGCCTTACACTAAAGCAGGCCAGTGGTCCATCTGCTCCTGCATATCAACTCGTCAGGGAAGCCCTTTTCCATCCACAGTACCCCAAATATTTTCTAACTGGAGATGCTGAGAACTGAATCTATGACTTCATATGTTCTTGACCACTGAACTACCTATGCTAATATGATTGCATACATCTATCATTTAGACTGGTGATCTTCACACTGGAGACAAACAGCTGGGGGCTCAGAGAGAGGATGCATATTCTGGGTTCTGTTCCAAAGCAGAGCATCCTCAGACATCTTTCTTTCAAGGAGTGAGGTTTACTCTAGGAAAGGAGTCCATGAATTTCAGGGGGAAGCAGCAGGTCTTCAAGAGATGTACACCACATAAAGAGTGACTGATGCCAGAAAAAGAAAACTAGATAGCAGCACAGCCTACATATTGTTGGGCAACTTGCAGAACTGCCATTTCTTGTAGCCAACACAGATATTGTTCAATGACACCAACTTTGCAAATAAGGCCAGAGTGTTTATTAGCTCACTTGCCGATACATAACTCTAGTAGTCATAAGTGGCACATAGCCATATATGTAGAAACAAAGAATCAGCTCCTCTTGACTTCAGAACAGCTTATTTGCTTGGTTGTCTGCAGCCTTTTAATATTTCCCATAGACAGGGATGAAGGAAAATTCTTATTTCATTTGCATTTTAAGTAGAAATTACCAACTTTACACTCCTCAAACCAATATGCAAACCAAATTCATGCATGTCTGAATTGTGGCGCAGTTTTCTAGCCAAACACTGCATACAAAAATGCATATAGAAGATGGAATCTAACATATATTAGTTATCACAACATACGAAATGGATTATATTAAGTGAAATTCCTTGCAAAAACATGTATGTTAGTGAAAACTGTAAACAGAAATGTTTATTAAGGGAAATTCACCAAAATGATGGCTTCTCATGAGAATATTTTTTTAAGACCCTACAAATTGCTGCAAAAAATGTGGAGAACTGAATCTAAGATTGGAAAAAATGAGAAACTGAACTGAAATTGAAAGATTTGTCCATAGGATTATATGTATTCACATTATATTTGCTCAGGATGGCTTGGCCCATGGTAGGATGGTGTTGTCTATAAATCACCACTAAGCCCCTCACTGCTTTGCATATTTATTATGTTCTATGATTTAGAGTGAGACCTGGGTGGCGCTGTGGGTTAAACCATACAGCCTAGGGCTTGCCAATCAGAAGGTCGGCGATTCACTCCGTGACGGAGTGAGCTCCAATTTCTCAGTCCCTGCTCCTGCCAACCTAGCAGTTCGAAAGCACGTCAAAGTGCAAGTAGATAAATAGGTACCGCTCCAGCGTGAAGGTAAACGGCGTTTCCGTGCGCTGCTCTGGTTCGCCAGAAGCAGCTTAGTCATGCTGGCCACATGACCCGGAAGCTGTATGCCGGCTCCCTCGGCCAGTAAAGTGAGATAAGCACCGCAACCCCAGAGTTGTCCGCGACTGGACCTAACGGCCAGGGATCCCTTTACCTTTATGATTTAGAGTTAATGCTGGTTTTCATCCCCAACCCCATCCCATTCTGAAACAGGACATGAACACCCTTCAGAATTTTTGGGCTACACCCACATATCGGGTTTGTTGCTATATATGCGATTTTGGTGTGCAGTTACATTATACATATCCACACAACATTGCAGCATGCCTAGTATAATGTAAGCCATTAATTGCCTTGGATACATAGGCAGAAAGGCAGTATATAAAATGAGTAAACATTATTGTGATTCCTCATCAGTTGTTTGTGTTGCAAGCCACTAAAACCAGGAATGCTCCCCACCCCAACTACTACTACTTCTTGGCTCAGTCACCCCCAGCCTTTGGATTATCACCAGATCCAAAGAGCAAATTCGTGGGATTCACAGCGACCATGACTATCTCAGACCCTCCAAGTGCCCCTATTTTCCAGAGACAGCCATTCTGGTTTCTGACTTGATCCCAGAATGTCCCGCTTTTCCTTGGGACATCCCTATTTTCATCAGATGTCATGAAGTGGCAGGAGAATGGGGAGGAAAAAGAGGATCCCGGGGCAAGGAGTGTAGACTGGGACACACCAGGGAAAACAGGGGATGGAGAAGGAAGTACTCACAGGGTGGGAAGGAAATGGGGGCCAGTGCAGAGGAACCAGAGCAGCAGGACCCATCACCAGAGCCAGAGGAGCCCCTGTCTCCACGAACACAGTGGGCTTTGAGGCAGCGGGCAGGATACTTCAAGAGGCAGAGGCAAGCAAGAGCCCACAAACCAGCTCACTAGCTAGCTCTGGGAGGAGGTGTGTGATTCCTCAGCTTGAGTAGGCTTGGAACAGGTGAGGGTCACCTGCCTCATCAAGCCCAGATGCTACAATCAGCATGCAAAGAATAAAAGGGCAGCAGAGCTGAGGTGCTGGGCCTGCTCAGGTGCCCATTATTGACGGACCTCGGCTTGGATGCGTCAGGATTTCTGAGGGATTGTTCTTTGGTTTGGACTTTGGGCATGTGGAATGACCCTTGACTGGAGATTTGATGTATTGACTTGCTGCCAGGTAGGCCAGGGGTTCAGGACTTTGGAAGAATGTTGGAGGGTATGGTAGGATATCCCTATTTTCATCAGTGAAATGTTGGGGGGTATGGAGTTATGCAACCTCTGGTGTCCACAGGGTTGCCATGTGTCCACTTTTTTCCAGGATGTGTCCTCTTTTTGAGGGGTAAAATTTCTGTCTGGGTGGATTTTGAAAAAATTGTCCAAGCCTCTCTTGTAGGGCTGTCTTTACCCAGGGGTGCAAGGGGTGCAGGGCACCCGGGTGCCGAATTCTGGGGGGCGTCCGGCATGCGCCGCTGAAGCTGCCTAAGCTCTTAACTATCTACCTGTTATGAAATAATAAATAATTTTGATCAAGCTAGAAAAGCAAAATACATATATACCTCGGTATTACCGAAAAGTATACCTACTGTTTCACTTGGTGTGCTCATTTACCATTGCTTGTCATTCACAGCAAGAAACAAGGCGTAAGCTTCGTGTCTGACATGAGCATAATAAAAGTTAATTTGGGGGCTAAACTAAATTTGGGGGCGCTGGGCGAATCTTTACCCCCCTGGCAGCGCATATGCTAAAGATGGGGCTGGTCTCTTGCTATACTTTCTGGATGAGAAATAGTCATAACTAGTGGTTGATTACTTGCTTTCCTCTTCTCTTTTCCTGTCCTCCTCAGCAATATATCACAGCTTCTATAGCTTTTATTTAGTAGGGGTATTTAAAATGAGCCATCATAGAGTCCTTTTTTTTGCTGTTCCATATATGGCAACCATAAAAGTGTAAGCTATACAACCTTTAGAAGACATTTGAAGGCAGCCCTGTATAGGGGAGTTTTTTTAATGTTTAATGTTTTTGCGGTGAGTCATCAAGTTATAAGGCATCAAGTGATTGCATTCATGTGCGAAACTGCTCCTGCACTTCTATGATTAGCTTGACCCCAGGTCTGGGGAAACCTTGGAGCAGTTCTGAGGTTAATAGACAGGGGTGTGTTCATACATACATTCATCCATCCATATATCTATGCTTGATACCGGGAGATTATGGCATAGTTTCGTTTTAGAAGACGGAATAGGGAGGAGGGAAGCAGGGACAATGGACTGTGGGCTCCTTGCAGACCTTTTCTGCTATTGACAGGTGGAGCCTGACTGGCTGCCTGCCTCTATTCAGCTCTGGGAGGAGTGACTTTTTAAACTCAGCAGGGAATTCCTCGCAGCTAGACTGCAGCTCAGATACTAACCAGCAACTAACCAAGCTATATCTTTCACTTTCACTCTTCCGGTTTTTCCTAGGGCCAGTTATCACAAGTCTACAAAACACACAATAAAGCATTGTAAAGCTTCTAAAAACAGTTAAAATATTATCTCTTCCAGGAACAGTATGGTTTGGCCATCAAATGCCTGGGGATGCCCTTTGGCATTAGGCACACTTGTTTTGCATTGATCCAAATGGGGTTTTCATAACATAGTAGCGAATGAGCCAAGTAAGCAAGCCACTTCCATGGAGTGTTATTAGGCTTTATTATTAATATTATTAATGCACATTCTGCTTAAGGCCAAAATAGGCTTCTGAGCAGTTTATGAAATGTAAAAACCACTTAATGAAAATATTAAAATATAAGCATCCAAAATTAATGCATTAGAAAACATCCCCATAAAAACATTGCAGTATAAACATTCATACTTAAAATACACAGTGAAATAATACCTTTAAAGCATTAAGCCAGGGGTGGGGAACCTCTGGCCCACAGGCCCGCCAGGCCTCCCCATTTGATGTACAAGGCTGTTTCCCCCCAATCCACACCCATCTGTCATATGTGGCATCAGCTGTGGGGCAAGTAGAGACACTATTGCTTTCCCTGCAGAAGGCAATGTTGACACCCCCTCTCATTGGCTGATGTGTCCAGGGTTCAATGCTGCTTGGTGACTGTATCCCTCAGCTCCTACAGGCAGTGGCGAACAGTGCCGCTTGGCTACCCGGGGCGGCACCCCCTGGGGGTGGGGAGTCGCTCCACAGCGCGCATGCGTCCTGACGCATGCGTTGTGACATCATGACGCACGCACCAGAGCGAGTGCATTTACTCTAGGAAAGGAGTCCATGAATTTCAGGGGGAAGCAGCAGGTCTTCAAGAGATGTACACCACATAAAGAGTGACTGATGCCAGAAAAAGAAAACTAGATAGCAGCACAGCCTACATATTGTTGGGCAACTTGCAGAACTGCCATTTCTTGTAGCCAACACAGATATTGTTCAATGACACCAACTTTGCAAATAAGGCCAGAGTGTTTATTAGCTCACTTGCCGATACATAACTCCAGTAGTCATAAGTGGCACGTAGCCATATATGTAGAAACAAAGAATCAGCTCCTCTTGACTTCAGAACAGCTTATTTGCTTGGTTGTCTGCAGCCTTTTAATATTTCCCATAGGCAGGGATGAAGGAAAATTCTGATTTCATTTGTATTTTAAGTAGAAATTACCAACTTTACACTCCTCAAACCAATATGCAAACCAAATTCATGCATGTCTGAATTGTGGCGCAGTTTTCTAGCCAAACACTGCATACAAAAATGCATATAGAAGATGGAATCTCACATATTTTAGTTAAAAGAACATACGAAATGAATTGTATTAAGTGAAATTCCTTGCAAAAACATGTATGTTAGTGAAAACTGTAAACAGAAACGTTTATTAAGGGAAATTCAATGCTGCTTGGTGACTATCCCTCCGCTCCTACAGGCAGTGGCGAACAGTGCCGCTTGGCTGCCCGGGGCGGCACCCCCTGGGGGCGGGGAATCGCTCCGCAGCGCACATGCGTCCTGACGCATGTGTTGTGACATCATGACGCACACACCAGAACGAGTGTGCTACGGAGCGGGTTGCCTGGCGCCACTGGCGGCAAACCGCTCCGTAGCGCACTCTGCTTCTTCCTGCTCAGGTGGAGGAGGCAAGGGGTGGGCCAGGGGCCGGGGGCACTGCCCCCATGCACTGCCCCCGCCAGAGTGGAGCCAGGGGCGGCCCGCCCCCTACACCCCTCCCTTGCTTCATGCCTGACTACAGGCCAATCTTGACAGAAGAGCGAGGCACCATAATGACATCAAAGGGGGCCATAGAGATGCAGGAGATAAAGATCTGGCCTGCAGGGTCAAAACGTTCCCCTACTTCTTCCCTGAAACCTCGGTTTCAATATATTATATTCTACAGCTCAGACATGACTTCAGGTACATGTGCAGATCTTTCTAGCGAGTACATTTTACATAGCTTGCACTCTTTCCAAGCATTAGCATCTTGTGCCTAGGGGCTGATTGCAAAGCAGTTAATGCTTTAGCAGTTTAAGCTAAGCAGTTGCACTTCACTCCCTTTTAGACCCTTGGATGAGAGACCCCATGTAAAAGCAGGACACATAACATGCAATTTTAGTTTCTGCCTCCCCTCCTCTAGATGGCAAATTTGGGGTAGATTCAAACATTACAACATGGGAGGAGGAGGAGGGGAACTGCACCTGACCTATGCTTCCTTTTGCCAGAGCTGGATGTAAAAGGTTCCTTCCCTCTACATTTCACCTGCTGTCTGCAGATTAGAGTGTGCATGGGCCATTTGTGATTCTGAAGGGGGCTGTATTGGGAACTGCTGGGGCTTGAACCAGGAGCTTTGGGGTCTGTGTGCAGCTACCCTGTGTAGCGAGCCAGTGAGTTGCAGCCCACGCATTGACAGTTTTGTTTCCTCAGCAGTGGTGTATTGGCAAATTCAGAAGTGCAGAGTTCCTTCATGATTGTCACAGCCACACACCCTTCTAAGGTTCTACTGGTATAATTACTGTATATAATAATAACTAGCTGGCCCTGCCACGTGTTGCTGTGGCTCATCCGTGTGATTCCCCCCACCCTGTGCCGATCCATGACGTATCCCCCCCTCCTCCCCCCCACCGGCTTATCCCTGTGATTCCCCCCCACCCTGTCCCAACCCATGATGTATCACGCCCCCTCTTCCCCCCATCCCCCAGCTCATCCCTGTGACTGGTCCCACCATGTCCTGACCTATCCCATCCCCTCCTCCCCCCAACCCCCACCCAGGCGAGTCAGTGCCTCAATTCAGCCTAGTCCAGGCATCCCCAAACTTCGGCCCTCCAGATGTTTTGGACTACAATTCCCATCTCCCCCGACTACTGGTCCTGTTAGCTAGGGATCATGGGAGTTGTAGGCAAAAACATCTGGAGGGCCGCAGTTTGGGGATGCCTGGCCTAGTCTATAAAGGCTTTGGCCTAGTACGTAAATGGGAGCCGAGGTGCTGTTGAGAGGGAAGGTTTTATAGGTGCAGTACCAGTGTAGCCACCGCTAGAGGGTGCTGGTTTGCAACCTGGTTCTTTTCCCAGCATGCATTTTCGTCTGAGTGGTGTGTTTTGAAACACGGTTTTTTTTTACCTGGCACAGGTGTGCCATCTGTCTTAGCAAACTTTCCTATAGCCTTTGGACATTTGCATGTGATGTTGTGTCAAAATGTCACCTCAATCGGTCAAGCGGTTTTGTTGGAGATGAAGGATAAGGTTGGAGATGAAGGATAAGGATAAGGTTCTACTGCTATAATTATAGAATAATAATAAGGAATGCACCACAATGATCCATATATTGTCTTTCAGCTGGATCTGCTAATATTTTGTGCATGGACAAATGATTTGGAGTGCTCCAGTTTCTTATTTCAAAGTTTTATTATTGATGTTCCATTGCACGTAACAGAACCTGCACAGCATTCTCTAGAGAAGCTGAAGTACCCTGTGTTTTCAGTGTTCCCAAATTCTTAGCTGTAGAGCAGGCACCCTCAAACTGCGCCCCTCCAGATGTTTTAGCCTACAACTCCCATGATCCCTAGCTAACAGGACCAGTGGTCGGGAAAGATGGGAATTGTAGTCCAAAACATCTGGAGGGCCGAAGTTTGGGGATGCCTGCTGTAGAGCATACAGAACAACTCCTCCTTGGTGTTCTCCATGCGAGCCTTCACCAGAGTGACCCTATGGCTCAATCCCCAGTGGCTGACTAATCCCCTTTCACTCTTGCTCCAGCCAGCACAACAGGTGAGAAGACTTCTTCTCAATGGCTAAAAAGGACCCGGTGCCATGGTTGGAAAAAGGTTGTGAAACACTGCTCTGGGACGCTGGAGACAAGGATCCTGCTGCAGAAATAGGACCCCCCACCCCCAGACGACTACACTTCTGATTGTCGGGGCCTAGACTGACCTTATCTATCTAGGATGGATATTTAGTCCTTCCAGAAAACTTCTTTTCCAAGTTTATCAGCTCTTGTTCTTTTAGTTATCCTTTGGTGCTGACATCTGGCTTGGTTCTCAATCCTGCTTCCTAAATTGCTCTCCCATCCTGACTTTTGGATTGCTCCATGATCATGCCTGCTTTCAATTTGTCCTTCAGCCCTGGCTATAGGCTTGTTTCATGGTTCGTGGTTTCCTAGCTTCTGCCTCCCCTCAGACTGCAGCCCTTTCACACATTGAAGCTTACTCCAATTACCAGGAGTACCAGTAACAGCAGCAGTGATTGCACCACTGTCATTTTGTTTGGTGTCAGTTTTAAACCATTTTCCTTTGTTTCTGTCATACAAGACACATTTCTGCACATTTAAAAGTTTAGAAGAGGGTTTGTTTTTTTCAGGTGCAGGTTTTCTCACCCTGCATGACTAATTCCAACTGCAAATATTCCCTCTCTGATCTAAGGGACTGAAAGCCCCCATTGCGTCCTCCTAGTGAGGAGGACCAGTGGAAATACTTTAAAAGGGGGGGAGAGATGATTAGCTTTAATTAAATGCAACAGAAGGGTTTAGGAGGCAAGTCCTTTCCTCCGGGGCAGGAGGGGTAGAAGAGCTTTCAATGGGGTCTTTAAGTGGGGTGTGTGTCTGACTCTCATTCGAGTTCCTTCTGCTGTGTGCCTGCAATGTCTTCCCAGGCTGGTGCCTCGGACAGGGCCTTTTTGCCAGCTGAGCAGGTCAGGGAGATGAAAGCATGCCTTTGTAGGTCTGCCCCAGGTTCCTAGGCGACGGACATCACTTCACACTGGCACAGAACAATGGCCAGCCCTGGTCCCTTGGAGTTGTCTCTAGCTGATGTCACCATCTATCATTGCCATCATACTTAGGGGAGGGGAGCAAGTGCGCACACACAAGGAGGACTGCTTTCAAGTCCCCCGAAGGAGCGTGCCTGCTGCCTCCACCCGTCCACAATCTACCTCCCACTCTCAGGGTTGAGAGCAGGGTGGAAAGCAGTACCATAATGTAGACTTCTCAGTCTTGAATGACCGGGGTTTTTACATTGCGTTCCTAGACACACACTTCCTTGGGAGTAAGCTCCAGAATGGGGACTTAACATCTGAATAATGTAAAGTATTTGAAATATGCATGTACTACCTTTGACAGTGAACTTTCCAATTCACGCACAGATATGTTATGCATTTATGTTAATGCTAACTCCTTGTGGCAGTTAAACACAAGGAGACTAGCAGCTAATGTGTGAGACAGTGTGATGAAAGTGTTGGACTATGACTTGAGAGAACAGGGTTCAAATCCCCACTAAGATATGAAGCTCGCTGGATGACCTTGGGACCCAGTCACTGTCTCTTGGCTTAGCCTACCTCGCAGGTTCGTTGCGAGAATAAAATGGGGGAGACGAGAAGGAGGACCATGTATAAGGAAAGGTGGGATATAAATGAAATAAATAAGTCAGCCAGCCAACCCAACCCAGAATGATTAAAAGATTATAAAGCTCAGCAGCGGAACCAGGCCAATAGTTAAAAACTCAACTCTTAAGAGAAAGTCAGCAATAACAGGCGAGTTTTCAAATATTTATGAAAGCCATACAGTGGTGTAGTCTGGTGGAGCTCCCTTGGCATTGAGTTCCAGAAGTGTGAGGCTGACACAGAGAAAGTCCTCTCTGCATTGTCCATGCCATGAACTACTTCTGGTGGTAGGCAAATGAGAAGGGCCTCGGTTGCTAGTTGAGGGCTGTAAAAGTGGTACTTTTGGATAAACTTTTGGATAAACTGGACCCAAGTAAAGCCTTTTCAGACTAAGGGCTCTGTTTGCTTCTGGGCTATGAGTCAGAGGTGGATGGGGCCAGAGGCAAAAATGGGCAGAATAGCAAATGTATATTTTATCTTTATGCAGCAGGGTAGTTTCTACATGCATTCATAGTCAAGCTAGAGATCTTGCCCAGAGTTCAAGGACACATTCCAGTCAGGCAAAAACACTAAAGGAGTGTTAGGTGCTGTACCTGTGGAGAGGGTGTGTGGTTGTGGTGGGACTTTCAAGGGCCAGGAAGAGAGACCTGGAGGGCTGCGTTTGATCTCAGGACTGTAGTTTCCCATTCCTACTTTAAGGTTCATAACCAGCCTTTTAAACTGGGCCCCGAAGCACGGCAGTAAGCAATGCAGCTGGTACTGTAATGGTGCCACACGATCCAACTGTCTGGCTCCCAGGAAAACTCAAGTGACCACGTTTTAGACCAGCTGGAGTTTCTGAAACGTCTTTAAAGTCCACTCCATTTAGAGCAGGCTTCCTCAACCTCAGCCCTTCAGATGTTTTTGGCCTACAACTCCCATGATCCCTAGCTAATAGGACCAGTGCTCAGGGATGATGGGAATTGTAGTCTCAAAACATCTGGAGGGCCGAGGTTGAGGAAGCCTGATTTAGAGCATAGAGCTGTTTTCATGTAGGGTTGCTGTGCTATTAATTTTAGCCACAGCTCAGCCCTGGAATCTGACCCTGGCAGAGCTGTGTGGAATTTCCCCATGTAAATTTCCAAGTTTTCTTGGAATTCTTGGAGCTTCCCTAGAAATTCCTTCAAAAAATGGTTTTTTCCTAAGGATAACACCCCCACCCATAGCTGCCAAGTTATCCCTTTTTTAAAGGGATTTTCCCTTATGCTGAATAGGCTTCCTCGCGAGAAAAGGGAAAACTTGGCAGCTATGCCCCCACCCCCCACTCACACTTTGCTTTGAAATGTCACTTTGGGTGGAACACATGAAGCAATAATAAAGAGGTCACGTTTCTGAATGTTCTCTCTGTACCTTGCAACACAAAGTCGAAACCATCTTTACCTATAACATTATAATCCTTTTTTTTTAAAAAAAAAAAGGTCTTAAAATGTTCTTAAACACACACACACACACAGCTAGAGAGAGAGAGAGAGAGAGAGAGAGAGAGAGAGAACCACCACCATCATTCTGGTTACCACCATTAACTATGTTGCTAAGATGGTTGTGACCAGAAAGGTGACTTTTTATTATTACCATTCTAACATTATAGTACTATAATGCTGTAGCATTAACTGGTATGTTTGCAAATAGCATATATACTTGAGTATAAGCCTACTTTTTCAGCACATTTTTTGGGCTGAAAAAGCCCCCCTCGGCTTATACTCGAGTGAGGCGGGCAGAGGGACGAGCGGCAGAGGCAGTGGGGGAGGACCGAAGAGCCCGAAAGGGCTGCTCGGTCCTTCCCCGCCGCTGCCGACAGCGGCAGAGGCGGCGGGGGAGGAATGAGCGGCCCAAAAGGAGCCCTTTTGGGATGCTCCTTCCTCCTCCTCCACCACCTTTGCTGCTGTCATGGAGGTGGAACGAGCAGCCTGAAAGCAGCCCTTTCAGGCTGCTCCTTCCTCCGCCGCCGGTTTGTGGTGTGGTGAAGCGGCTTATTCTCGGGTCAAAAAGTTTTCCCAGTTTTTTTGGGGTGAAATTAGGTGCCTCATCTTATATTCGGGTCGGCTTGTACTCGAGTATATATGGTATATTGTTGGAAAAGGTTTTCAGTGCTCATTGAAAGATTGATTTTTTTAAAAAAAAATAGGCACAACTGCAAAAATAATGTTTTATGTCATTGCAATGTCAGGCGATTAACAGGTGGAAGGCTTCCCTCACCTGTCAAAATGACCCACAGAAATAGGAAGGTCAGGATATGGACCCAGTAGCTGGATTCTCTTCCCCACTCCTGTTACAGCAAATGTGTATGGCTGCTCTTGTGACCTGGCCTTTCTCTACACCCATAGCTATGTCACATCTGCTGATCTGAGTGGAAAGGAACAGAATTAACATACGAAGAGAGCAATGATATTAGGACAGCACTAGAAGCCATCCATTTGGAAGCAGTCTTGTCCAGTCAATCTGGTTTTCTATTGGTTTCAAAGCTGAATCAATGGTTGGAGGTCAATGTATAGATTCACAAATGCAGGCCATATGGCACTGATACAATTTAGTGTGAAAGCACCAAACTCTTAATATAGGGAATCTGCAGTATGGAAATGCCTTGTGACCCGCAGTATACTATTCCATAACAATTCACTATGGCCCAGGCTGTAAATTGTAGCATCACATCATCTTGCACTCCGTAGATAGCATGATGGATGAGTGGGAGGGAGAGATTCTTTCTCTCCTTAATCCTCGAGGCACCTCACTGAACACACACACAAACTGGATTGAGCTTGAGATGAGAGAATATGGGCGAAAGAAAAGCTGCCCTAAAACCCTGGAAGAATTTGTGAGCCTCTCACTGCTAATCCAAGCTGAAGATCAGGAAAGCCAGTGGAATAACTTGTTGATCTTTTTGTTATTTTTATTTTGCATGTGCCTGGGTAAAATTAGTTCCCATAAAAGTGAGGAGTTGTCAGCGCTGACTTTAGAGGCAGGCACGGGGCAGACAGCTGTTATGCAGAGCTTGCAAGACAAAGCCCAGCTGATGCCCCTCAGTCCTGCCCTAAAACATCCCCTGCTTTTTCCACCCCCAGCCCTACTCTCTATAACACATTTGCTAGAGCTACCCTCTGTTGCTGCAGACTTCTCCCTTCTCTATGGATAGGCTGTTCCTATGATTCAGTATTGCTATTTAGTACTACTAGAGATGCCTGAACATCCTATTGTTCACCCTAAAAGCAGCAAATAGCAAGGCTGCATTATGGTCAGTCCTGCTCATGAGCATTTTGTGAAGAAAATAGATACAGTCGTACCTTGGTTCTCAAACGGAATCCGTTCCGGAAGTCTGTTTGACTTCCAAAAACGTTCGAAAACCAAGGCACAGCTTCCAGTTGGCTGCAGGAGCTTCCTGCACTCAATCGGAAGCTGCGTAAGCGGCATTAGACTTTTGGCTTCCAAAAAACGTTTGCAAACTGGAACATTCACTTCCGGGTTTGCAGCGTTTGGGAGCCAAAATGTCCAAGTTGCAAAGCGTTTCAGAACCAAGGTATGACTGTATATAGATCACCCATGTGGGGTAATTAATAAAAGAATTGGCTGGCTCTCTAGATCCAAAGCACAGGGCTAAACCTTTTGAATATCCTGTCCTGAGTTGCTACCAGAGCTTCACCTGTTCTACCCCTTTAGCACTGAACAAACCACACACCCCAAAAAGTTTTTAAAATGCTTTACTTACAAAGTTCCAAAGGCCAGGTTCATGCATTCATCCATGCAGCAGCAAATGAACACAGGCAGAAATGGCGGAAAGCCAGGGACATGCAGCATATGATCTCAGTGGTGGATACAACACAAATTAAAACGTTAAAACCATGCACATGCATTTTATAAAAGATCAGGTAAAAATACAATATTGTTCTTAAAAACCCATAAAAGGGGGTGAGGAGAGAACCCATAAGATATCTCACCTTCCACCCAAAATAAGGTGACAGAGGCTCTTACTTGTATATTCAGGCCAGTAATGGTACAGGTTCAACAGCAGACATAGCAGTAGGAGTCAAGATTAGGAGTCAGGCAAGTATTTCAGAACTAAGCAGAAGCAGCAAAGATGTCCTAACAAGTTTCCACACCCCTCTGACTAAGCATTTCAAGAGGCGGCATGGCAAACCTACCAGCAAGACTCTTATACCCTGCAAGAATGCTAAGTTCGTAAATGCACTCCATTTGGATGGTTGACTCTGTTTCCCTCTACAGAGACTGAGCCTGGATCTTGGCAACAAGGCTGCACCCTACCTTTCTGACTCTACCACCTATGGCTCAGCCATCCCCAGCAGGTGGCCAGTGCCCTCCTCAGCCCCCAATGAGGCTCTCCACTTCACAGGAGGGGCACAATTTCCATTCCTCATTCCCAATTTGCCCTGCCCCTTCTGCTTCCTCCTAATCCTAACTAGTCTGAGCCTGCCAATCCATGCCTGATCCTGACAGGACTCTGGAGCTTGTGCCATAAGAGCTACAAAGGAGGCTCCTAACTTTACACCTGTAAACACTAGCACTAAAAGGTAAAGGGGCCCCTGACCATCAGGTCCAGTCATGTCCAACTCTGAGGTTGCGGCGCTCATCTCGCTCTATAGGCCGAGGGAGTCGGCGTTTGTCCGCAGACAGCTTCCGGGTCATGTGGCCAGCATGACAAAGCTGCTTCTGGCGAACCAGAGCAGCGCACGGAAATGCCGTTTACCTTCCCGCCAGAGTGGTCCCTATTTATCTACTTGCACTTTGATGTGCTTTTGAACTGCTAGGTTGGCAGGAGCTGGGACCGAGCACTAGTCTCCTACAAAAACCTGAAGTATAGGCAGGTCTACCTGGCACTGAAAACAACAAAATCTAGGCTTATCTTGCTTTCAGGGGGAAGGTATTCTGTCAATGATGTGCCACCACATAGAAAATTTTGTCTTGAATCCCTGTATATTGCACATCTCCAGTTGGTGCTACAGCAAGAATACAAGTACATGCAAGAGTTGTGTTAACATTTGACATTTGGACATGCATTAGATTATAGGCAGGGGAAATGTGTGAAATTATCCTTGGGGCTGAACTTCACATTACTAGATGCTGGTTCTTATATCTCCCACAAGTGGTCAAGTGGCAGGAAGTGAAAGGATTTAGCAGGCCTTCTCCTGTGGCACTAAAGTATGAAAGTTCAAGATGATTACCATAGGCTATGTCCAACATTTTCAGTCTACTAGCACACCATGGGGGTGCCAATCAGAATTTCCACCTCAAGCATCAAAACATTATAAACTGTGTCTCCACTTTTGAGTTCTGGAATATTTGGTTCTCGGAAGAAGAAATCCTAAACACATAGGTTAAAAAAATGAAAACCCTTAGAAAATGATGCATGTTTCTTTTAACACTGTCCACCAACCCTGGAATCTTCCTTTTCTCATCCTAACTCAAGAGAGACTAGATTGTATTTATTTAATTTGTATATCTATGGTATCTTTACTCTTCTCTTTGGCCAAGTTGGTTTCCCTAGGGTGACTTATAGTCTTAAAATAATAAAATCGATAATATAAAAATTCAAGACAACATGGTGTCCATTTATTGATTTTTGGAAAACAATATATGAAATTGAAGTTAACAGTGATGTTTTATTGCAATAATGGATACTCCCTTTTAGTATTACACAATTGTATACATAGGCTGCATATGAATTAGATCAGATGTATATATTTTCCCTGTGTGTGTGTGTGTGTGTGTGTGTGTGTGTGTGTGTGTGTGTAGTTAATAAAATGAAATGAAAATAATTGGCATCTTCCATGTAGGGAAGGGCATGCAATAGACAGATATGCTATTGTCAGTGTTCCAGTATGGCTGGCACAGACCTTGTTTGTCTTATTTGATCTCACAACTTGGCAAATATAAACTGAATTTTGGCATTCTGAAAATGTTAGGGTTGGAGGACTTAAATCAGCTGTGGGTGTAAGGAAGAATAAAAACGTACCTTTGGGTTGCAGAAAAAATATATTATTAAGTTAACACCCCCAAAACTATTTAGCAATACATATTGCCAGGATTCTGCTTCTTCACTGCCATGTTATGAAATATCCTCCGCCCCATTTTCTTAATATGAAAACAAAAGTAACTATTTTTCATCATCTGTCAGGTTGGCATGAGTTGAGCTGAGAGAATAACTTATGTTTTAGACGCATACGAAGCAAAGATAGCAGCGTTGGTCCATGAGACAAAAAGTCCAGCATCCCACAATGGGGTCAAAATCTTTATTACAACTGAACAAGATGTCAGGAAAATCATGTCTATGAAGAAAGATAACAGCATTTGGGACTTTTTAGTTTGGAGAAAAGGCAAGAAAGAGACAACCTGATAGAAGTTTATAAAATTATGCATGGCATGGAGAAACTGGATAGGGAAAAGTTTTTTATCCCCCTCATAATAAGAGGACTCATGGACATCCAATGAAGCTGAATGTGGGAAGATTTAGGACAGATTGGGGGGGAGAGAGCACTTCTTCGTGAGTGCGTAGTTAAACTATGGGAATTGGTCCCCAAAGAGGCAGTGGTAGCAACCAACCTAGATGGCTTTAAAAGAGAATTAGACAAATGCATGAAGGAGACGGCTGTCAATGGCTACTAATAATGGTGGCTATGGTATGGAAAGGGAAATTGTTTTTATGCTTTTTGTGGGTTTCCCACAGGCACCTGGTTAGTCACTGTGAGAACCAGATGCTGAACTTGATGAGCCATTGGCCTGATTCAGCACGCTATTCTTACACAATATCTATCCACATATAAGCCCCATTGAGTTCAGCCTACTCCCAGCTAAGTGTGCATAGGGTTGCTGGCTTGATCTGTTAGCTAATTTGGGGTTTCTTTTTTTAAAAAGTTTTTTTTTTAAAAAAAAAATATCATTGTATTATTTCCTTTTGATACAGCCAAACTACAGGGCGAGTCTTTTAAAAGAGGCCCCGGGAACATGTGTACTCTGTATCCACGGGGCCTCTTTTAAAGGACTCACCCTGTATAATACAGTAACAACGTTTTGGGGGAGGAAGAATGGTATCAGGCAAAACTCTCTCTGAGACTGATACCTTGTACAGCCAATCAGAATCTGAGAAGAAGTAGAGAGAGCCAATTGGAAGCAGACCTCTTTTAAGTCCCAGCCTTCGTGTGCTGTGGTGATTCTGAAGGGAAATTCCTGAGAGGAAAAATCTGCTCTGGAACCTTCCGTATGAAAAAGCCATTTGGTGCCTTTGTGAGGGAAATGGTGAGCCCCTCACCTAATTGTGGCTGTGGTGAAGGGAGGGCCGGTCGCAGTGCCTGGAAGCAGTTAGGGTTGTGTATCCACAGCAGTGACTAGAAGAGGAATGGCCGCTGAGAAGAGGGAAGAAACGCCATGGTGCACCTGTAGCAGCAAAACCAGATGGCTTCATCTGCCGCAATAAAACATGCCTCTCCTGTCTCGGGCTCTACAGCCACAGCAAGTGCTGTAACTTTCCAATGGTTTGACTTTACTCCCGAAGGTGCACTCTTCCATGGTCTCCTGAAGCAGATGGATGCCAACAGCACAAACCCAGAGGCAAAGGGGAACAGGCCCTTTGGGGAAGATTATTGAAATGGGGCCTACCAGTTTTGCATGGCCCTGCTTCTCTCCAGGTGAGAAGTGTGCAAAGACACCCCGTTGCCACGAGCAAAAGTGCCCACAGGGAAGGCCTGTGCCAGTATGTAGCTCTGAGGTTTGGGGGTGGGGAGGGAGTATTGTTCAGGCTCATGGGGCTCGACCCATATATATATATATATAGAGAGAGAAATTGTGTGTGTGCGTGTGGAGAGAGAAAAAATAAGTCATTTGCACCTTAAGGTGCTGGCAAACCAATGTTAGGAATATTTTGGAGGCAACGTATTTTCCTTTTGCAGCATAATTGTACACTTGCGACTTCCCTGCTTTTCTTTGGTTCACATCTCTTCACTTCGATTTCTTTTTCTTCAACTTCATTTCGATTGCATTTTTCAAGGCTTTTGGATTGGCAAAAATATATTTTCCCTCATGGCCCCAGGAATGTGATTGTGCAAGAGCCATAGGAGCCTACAAGATATTACTTATGATAAAGGCTGCTAACCTTTAGGGGCTAGAAGCCACATTTGGAATTCTGTTCAAGTGCTCTGGGCACCTGTCATAAAATTGCTGCAGTGTGATGTGGCATAACACAAAATGGCCTCTGCATAAAAAAAAGCTGAAAAATAGACCAGGCTGCAAAATGGAACAGGCATAGTAACCCTTCCCACTGTACGTCACTGAGGAAAGAGCAGCCACCCCACTGCCAAACTTGCACATGGAGAGAAGTTCTTTCCACTTTTTCTT
Source organism: Zootoca vivipara (assembly GCF_963506605.1). Taxonomy (NCBI): domain Eukaryota; kingdom Metazoa; phylum Chordata; class Lepidosauria; order Squamata; family Lacertidae; genus Zootoca; species Zootoca vivipara. The sequence continues at coordinate 37,234,913 of NC_083289.1, read as the reverse complement.
TTCAGAATGAAAGGCAGTGTGTGTGTCCAGTCCCTGGCATCCTATGGAATTTGGGCATGTTCAGTATAGGAGAAGCTCAATGCACAGCCATTTGTGCATTGAGAATATTTGAAGATATATTTACTGAGAGATTTTGTGGCTGCCATAGGCATAGCTGTCAATTTCCGGATTGGAAAATAAGGAATCAGCAGTGGCGTGGCACCAGAAGTCACTTCTTTTTTTTCTGAGTCTTAGCTTCTGTCGGTGAAATCCACCTGGGTGTTTTTGGTTCTAACAAATCTTTATACCTAATCCATACATTATACAAGGATTTTATAATAATATGACTTTTAAAGCCTTTATGGACCTTAACTTTATCATACCATAGATATGCATGCCATCCAAACGCATTATCATGTCATTCCAAGTCAAGTATGTCATCATTGTCTAACGCAAACCATTCTCTTAACCAGCAAAAGGCTGCTGCTTCATAATATAACTTCAGATCTGGTAGGGAAAAACCACCTCTTTCCTTAACATCCGTTAAAAGTTTATATTTAATTCTTCGTTTTTTCCCTTGCCAGATAAATTTTGATAATATATTTTGCCATTCTTTAAAACAACCAACATTATCAACAATAGGTAATGCTTGAAATAGAAATAACATCTTTGGCAATACATTCATTTTTATAACAGAAATGCGGCCCATAAGGGATAACTTCAAATTTGACCATCCTTCTAGATCAGGGGTCCCCAGACTTTCTGCGCGGCGGGCCGGTGCCCGCCGCGCCGACCGCGCGGTGGGCCGGAGGGCAGGGGAGTGCGCGCGCAGCGGGCCGGAGGGCGGGGGAGTGCGCGCCCGTGCGCATGCGCACACGCACGGGAAAAAATCGCCAAAAATCGCTTGTGCGCATGCGTATGGGCCTCCCCCGACCCGGAAGTGCACCAGAAATGACCTCTTCCGGGTCGGGAGAGGCCCATACGCATGCGCACAAAGGATTTTCGGCGATTTTTTGCCGATTTTTTAGATCGTCGCTGCGCCGCGCGCTGTGAGAGCGGGCGGCGGCAGCGGGCGGCGGGAATCGTCGCGGGCCGGATTGGAAGGCCGATTGGGCCGCATCCGGCCCGGGGGCCGTAGTTTGGGGACCCCTGTTCTAGATCATATATTATCTCTTTCCATAATTTTTCATAATTGTTTTTAAACAAATTAATATTCTTTGCAGTCATATTCACCCCCAGGTACTTCACCTTCTTCACAAATGTCAACCCTGTAATGTTCTGTAATCTATTAATTTCCTCTATTGATAAATTTTGCCTAAGACTTTAGTCTTTATTTTATTTAATTTAAATCCTGCCAACTGTCCGAACTCCTGAATCACTTCCAAAGCACTAATTACACTTGTCTCTGGATCTTGCAAAGTTAATACTAGATCATCAGCAAAGGCTTTTAACTTATATTGCTTTGAACCTACTACAATTCCTTTCACTTCCTCATTTTCCCTAATCATATTCAATAAAACTTCCAGGACTGTTATAAAAAGTAGAGGGGAAAGTGGACACCCTTGCCTGGTGCCCTTTTCAATTCTAATTTCCTCTGAAACTATGTTGTTTATTATAATCTTTGCCTTCTGGTCAGAATAAATTGCTTTTAAACCATTGATAAAGCCCTGCCCCACCTCCATGCTTTCCAAATTCTGTATCATAAAACTCCAAGAAACATTGTCAAAAGCTTTCTCTGCATTGATGAACATTAATACTGCTTTGGTGTTGATCTTTACTTCTAATCACTCTAAAATATCAATAATATTTCTAATATTATCTTTTATATGCCTCGCAGGCAAAAAGCCTGCTTGATCTTGATGAATCTGATCTTTCAGTACCTTCTTCAATCTTGCAGCCAAGATATTTGCAAAAATTTTGTAATCCACATTTAACAGGGAGATGGGGCAGTAATTCTTCATTTGCATTCTGTCCGTATCTGGCATCTTTCCAGGTATCGGGTGTTTGGTCCCCTCCTAAAATGTTATTACACACATCTTTCAATGGCTCTACTAGCCAATCCTTCAAAACTTTATAATATTTTGCTGAGAGCCAGTCTGGTCCTGGTGCTTTACCTATTTTCATTTGACCTATTGCATATTCCCTCTCTTGCGTTGTTATTTTGTAATTGAGTAGATTTTTCTTTTCCTTTGGAATCTTTTGCAGTCCATTATTTTTCCAAAAATTGCTCAATCTTTTCCATCTGTTCTTTTTCTTTCTTGTACAATTGTTTATAATAATTTTGAAAACAATGCCGTATTTCCACAGGGTTCTGTATTATTTCCTCTTCCCTCTTTATACTTGTTGTCGTATTCATTTATTATCGTATTCAGACATGCGCAGAAGTGACTTCCGGTGCCGGCTCCGCCTGATTTCCGGTGCCCAGACATGGGCAGAGCGGCACCGAAAATTGGTTCTGTGCATGTCCAGACATGCGCAGAAGCGACTTCCGGTGCCGGGCTGCCCGTGTCCGCATGTCTGGGCACCAGAAATCGCTTCTGCGCATCCCCAGGCATGCACAGAGGCGATTTCCGGCAGCACTCGACAAGTGAGCGAGCAGCCAGCCGGGAGCCGGGATATTTACGCAGCTGAGGAGCCTCCCTGGCCGGCAGGAGCTGCTTTCTTATAAATCCGGGGGATTTACGGGATATTTTGCAATTCGGGATAACAGCGGGAAACTGATTTAAATACGGGGGTTTCCCGCGAAAAACGGGAGAGTTGACAGCTATGGCCATAGGATGTACTGGTGGCCGCCATATTGGCGATCCTTTCCTTCTGGGATTATTAATAAAGAGTGACATTCCAACATATCCACACGATTTTTGTGAAGTTTCTTTTAAAAGATATTTGGTGGCTGAATGCTTTCCCCTTGCTGTGCAATCTTGGCTGCCAATATTTATATTTCAAATAGTGAAGAAGAATCACTATTTTGATTTTGGAGACCATGTTTTCCTCCTTGCTGAATTTAGCAATATGGTAATGATAAAAGTACACACATCATTGTATTATATGCTTAAATAGGGTATCACTCTATCACTGTCAAATGCATGCTTTCAAGGTCAGGAGTAATGTACAAAGAACAAAATGTGATTAGGCAGGAAAACCCAAAACGTCGTCCCCCCCCCCCCCCAGCAGCTATTCCAAGCAATCCAAGAGTTGTGCTGATAACTTCTATGGCACTTGCTTTATCAGCACATCTGCTCAGTGCAGGCATTGGGGTTGCTTGTGTTATCAGACTGGGCCTATAGATGTGGAATATACTCTGTCCTGTTGTGTGGAAAAGAGCTACGGTGCCTGAGATGGTTATTTGTGGATAGTGTTACCTCATTCCTTCTCAAGATACCTCACCAAGATTGCATCTCTACTGACACAGTTGTACAATATTCTTCTTGTTATGAATATATTTCACACAGTTTACTGTTTTATTAGGCTGTAACAACTATAAGTGGCAATTTCAGAGATGTCATACAAATATAGAATTGGAGTGGTGCCTAGAAATATCATCATCATTATTCTTTATTTGACCGTCAGTCAGAAAAGATACATTTCTCAGCACAAGATTAAAAGCCTAGAAATATTGATTTAAACCCTTGACTCGAGACAGAAAATCTCTCCTTCCAACCCAGTATCCCTTGGGATGTACACGCCATAGATTCTGTATATTGTACACTCAGTAGAGGGAGCCAGTAGGATGGAGTGGCAAAAGTGTATTGGAATAGATGTAAGAAATCAATGTCAAATCCCTGCTCACTTGTGAAATTCACTAGCTGGGCTTGGGCAAGTCATTGTCTCAGCATAACTTGTAGGATGGTTGTGGGATTCCAATGTGGTACACAAATATATTTTAAAAAATGGCATCCTTAATAAAAAAAATGTGGCTCAGTGCCACATTTTCTTTTTCATACAATCAAGCAGCAGTCATTATAGTGCTGCTCTTTGCATGTGTGCAATCCATACATGAAATGAGAATCACAGAAGATATCCAAGTAGTGATGTAGCAAATTCTAAAGAAGTGTATGTCATTTGGGGCATCCTTCTGATCTCTAGTTTGGATCACACCCTCAAATGGATAGATGTTGTCAGGGGTTGTTACAGCTACTCTTGAGTAACGACCTTCCACATACTTGTCTTTAAAAGAGTCTTTATTGGTGCACATTATTTACAGTGTAGTGAGCTGTCGGTTTCATGTCCTCTCATTCCGTTTCAGAATCCGGCACTGCCCCTTTCCGTGACTTTGACCAACATAACAGCCTCGGGACAGTGAATCTCCTCCCCTTTCTCCTCCTCCTTAATTCTGGTGCCGGGGGAAAGGGTCTACGCTCCGTCTTTTCCCTGTCCCCCCTTTCCGCCTCTCTCTTCCCGCCTGTGGAGCAGGGGCTCTCCCATGCTGCCGGAGACCTGGCACTCTCTCCACTTCCTGACTAGCCCCTTCTGACCCCGCACTTTCATGGCTGCTTGGGGACGAACTGCTCCTGATGAGAGGGGGGGTTCTCTGTAATCTCTCCCCCTTACAGATGTGATGTCCTGAAACTCTCCGTTACTTTGGGGAGCACATTCAAGTGACAAAAACAGCATGGAGGGCTCTGTAGGATGTTGAAGCAGGAACTATGGCTCACAGACCAGGTGCACTGTAGAGTTGTCATTGCAACAGTGATGGGTCTAGGGCATGGGTAGGCAAACTAAGGCTCAGGGGCCAGATCCGGCCCAATCGCCTTCTAAATCCGGCCCGCGGATGGTCCGGGAATCACCGTGTTTTTACTTTAGTAGAATGTGTCCTTTTTTAAAAAAAAAAATGCACCTCTGGATTATTTGTGGGGCCTGCCTGGTGTTTTTACATGAGTGCTTTTATTTAAAATTATCTCTGGGTTATTTGTAGGGCATAGGAATTAGTTTATCCCCCCCCCAATATAGTCCAGCCTCCCACAAGGTCTGAGGGACAGTGGGCTGGCCCTCTGCTGAAAAAGTTTGCTGACCCCTGGTCTAGGGGCTCAAATCTACTCAGGACTCAGCAGACATTCAAGAGATACACCTAGTAACTGGATTGATATAATTTCATGTGATATCACTCCCTGATGCATCCTAAAGAGTATGGGAATGTTAGGGATGTGGATTAGGATATATTATTAGATAGATCCTATCCAAGCTTGTGTTAGCAAGCTTCCAATATTAGCAGAGTGACATTCCCCTTTTGTGCGCAGCAAAGCATGTGCGTTAGATTCGCTAGAATCTCTATAACAATATTACACTTTATAGTTCAATATTACACTTCCTGGCAAAGGTCCCCTTTGTCCCTCTTAAAAGAAATACACAACACAGTGTTTATAAAATAAGATAGAGTTTACTTACAGTTTCATCCTGAGTTACAGCATAATCTCAGAAAGGCAGGCTTGCTTAGAAAAGTTACAAGTATATATACATCTAGAGACTACTTAGTAAAGTAAGACTCCATTTGGTCTCACTCTTGGCTGCAGGCCTAGAGTGAGAACCATGCTAACTGGAGATTCTCTGGAGATGTGTTCCCATCGAAGGAGGAAGTAGCTAAGAGAGAGAGTGATTGCAGGCTAGGGCTTTTGTCTAATCCAACTCATTTGCATGTCTGCGGGAACAGGAACTGACCTGTAGTCAGGTGTCCCTCCAGGTGAGTTCCTGTTAGTGGACACTCTAGGAACTGTTGTGACTTGTCTGCCCCAGTGTTCCATCCCACAAAGAGAGCACCCTCGCCTGCTAGTTGACAGACATTGTAGATGCTTGAAGATACATGCTTGTGGCTGGGTCCACAAGTAAACACATCACCATGCCATTTCAGGAAACAATTGTATGGGTAATAATGTTCTTTGTGCATTATTCAGATACTGCAAGTAACGCTGCAAGAAAATTACTCCCTATTTAATGAGATACTGCTATCGTTACAGTTATGAACCTTTCCAGGATAAAGAGAGAACAGGAAGCCAGCAGAGCCCCATTAGCATCATCTCAGGGTCTTGCCATAAATTAATGGTTCTATTTAGTGCAGTTGTGTGAATTACGCCCTGTATGTCACTGGGGGCATTCTGTAGGTCTGTATGAAGCCAGAAGTGAAACAAGATCCCCATGGAACTTTAGAATGCCCCCCAGTGACATACAGGGCATAATTCATGCAACAGTTTCCTTTAAGAAGTTGTATTAATCTAAATATTTGGATCTAAGACGATTCATCAAAACACTTCAGAAAGACGGCTAAAGTTCTGGTGTTACTAATTCATGCATTTGAGAAAGTGAGCTTATACCACAATAGATTTGAAAGCCTTGAAAGGTGCCACAAGGCTTTTTGTATTTGTTAACAGAGACTGGCACAGCTACCCTTTTGAGTAGCTCAAGTAAGAATTGTATCTCAGTGATATGACACTTGTTTTACTTGCAGAAGGTACAGTGATATGACACTTGTTTTACTTGCAGAAGATACAGTCCCTGGTATCTTTAGGTAGAGCTGGGAATACCCCCCTTTTGAAACCCTGGAGAGCTGCTGCCTGTCAGTGTAGACCAGGCACCCCCAAACTTTGGCTCTCCAGATGTTTTGGACTACAATTCTCATCATCCCTGACCACTGGTCCTGTTAGCTAGGGATCATGGGATTTGTAGGCCAAAACATCTGGAGGGGGGCAGTTTGGGGATGCCTGGTGTAGACAATACAGAGCTAGGTAGATGGGCCAAAGGTCTGTTTAAGTATAGCTTCCTATGTTCCTATCAGTGTATATGTAACCTTCCCCACTGAATAGTGGTAAACAAGGGGCAGGCTTAGGCTGGGACAACTTAAAAAATAAATTGGAAGATTTCAAGCCAAATTCAACTCCTCTTGGAGTATTATTTCAGGTTGAGCTGCTTTCTGCCTATATCTCTCATCTCAGCATAGGAGTCAACTCCTAGCTGAGGGGACTTCACCCCCCCATAAAATACTTGAGGGAGTCAGAAGAAGGATATAATCCATTAGCTGCTAGTGCAGAAACTGCTGGAGATCCTAATTTGAGGATTTTAATCAAATTGGCACCCCTGGATCTCATGCTCTTTCTGTGTTAGATAAACTTTACCCATCTCTTTTCATCCCTAGAGTATCTTTCTTAGGATAGGTTCCATTTCATTACTCAGTATATCAACAATAAATTAATTCTCTAATGTCAGGCAGAGATAACAAGAGGCTTGGAAAACTCCAGAAGAGGAGTGGGATGCCCTGAAATATTCATGAAGCCTAATCTTCTCTTTGGTGTGTGTGAGAGAGGGGGGGGGAGTTGCTCTTCAGGCTTCCTACAAATTGCAGTTTTCTTTGGAGCCCTTAACCTCATTCCAGAAAAACTTTTTAAAAGAGCCTTGAAACTGTTTTTAAAAGACAATACTGTATATTGCAGTCATGTAATATGTTTCAGTGCTATGGAAAAACCCTTGTTTTGGAGATTGTTTATATGGATAAGCCCTGACTTTGCTCCACACATCTGTGTGGTGGAGTGAATTCAAGTAGCTTAAGAATTCTGTCAGGTTCATGGTGTGTGAGAGAACATGAGAAGTGCCTGATGAGCAGAGTTGCTTCTCCTTTTTGCATAGCAAGACATCCAATTTCAGTCCTTGAACACAAATTCATACTCAAAGCCTCACAACAGATATGGATGGTTACAGTGAAAGCTATAGAATACAGAGCCATTGGTGTTTATTAAACTTAATCACTTGATCTCCAGCAGTTTCTGCACTAGCAGCTAGTGGATTATATCCTTCTTCTAATGCCCACTACCTCTCAGGTCACTGGCAGATAATATCTTTGTTTGAGCATTCATCCTGATTTCTTTTTGGGGAGGTTATACAGCATTGTGTCAATCTGTTGCAATCCCTCAATTTACAGTGCATTTTCCAGTCTGATTTTTTTGAGGTAGGTTTGTTGCACAAGAGGACCACAAATCAATTCTACTAGGAAGCACTTCTTTGATAGTCCACATTTTGCACAATACATTATTTTTGAGAGGTAGAAGGGTTGGTGCTTTACAACAGGCGATAGTGGTTTGAACTTACTTATTCTCTGGACTAGGAAGACAAAGTACTTAAAGTCTTCCTCTTCAGGCTTATGCTCAAATCATTTTTTAAAGTAACAGGGTGCGTGTGCCATTTTGTAGTAATTATTTTCACATAGTAGCATTACAATCAAATCTAGCTTTGAACATTTGATTGGGTCAGGTGATATAGTAGTTTTAACTCAGAGCTGCCAAATGTTGGTATAAAAGGAGGATGCTGGAATGTACTTTTGCTGATTTGGTGTCTGCTAAAAAGATGTTCAAAGGTGGCAGATCTAAAACAGCCACTAGCTTATTAGAACAAAGCGTCATGTTGATCTGAAAGCCTGATGTTTCTTCAGAACTCAGCTTCGTTTCAGGGGAATAGAGTAACTCTTGCCGATTGCTGGTTCCAATTTATTCACTACTTAGAGGAGACAATAATCAGGGAAGGAGATAAATAATATTCAGATGGAACAATTAAATTTAATTGTCTGAAGACTATTTGTCTCCTTCCCTGACTATCGTCTCTGCTGCACGCCTAAATTGAATCCAGCTATCAGTAATATTAAGCTTTGCTTTACTTTGAGACTTGTCTAGCTGCTGAGACCAAAACCCTGGGTTAGGATTAAGTGATCATTGTTGGTCTTAATACAGTTTGAGGTCATTTTGAATCTTTCACCCATGGAATTGCCTGCTTTGCAGACTCAAAATCTTTTATAAAACCTCAGAGGCCCTCCTTGGCTGCTGGGTGCTGGTATGACTCAGTTGAAGTCGCTGAGATTTTACAAACATATGCCAAATAAAAGTCTGGCCCTTGGAAGGCTAGCAACAGAAGCAGACCCAGAGAGTGGATCTGACAAAGCAGATTGTTCCCCAGGTGTTTGGGGTATGGCCCTGTTCAAATTCAGATTCTATCACAGAATCCTTAGTTGGGCCTTGGTGACTAGTACATAACCCCAGCTGCAAACTAGAATAAAAATGATCTTGCATAGATGTTTTGAGGATGACTGAAACAAATTGCAAAGTATATCACATGTTAAACAAGGTGGAAATGAATAGTCATTTTAGGACAAAATAGCAACCATAAAGTTACTCCAAACAGTTTATTGATTTAATCTCCACAGAATATTGTGATGACCATTAGTTTAGATAGCTTTAGAATGAGTGTTAGATAAATTAATAAAGGAATTAACCATGTCAGCTAACAATTGAACGTCAGTCTTCACATTTAGATCTCTAGTTGGAACTCTTCTTTAATATCTCTGCAGTTAACAGAAAATAGGAGAACTAGGACCACTAAATACAAGGCACACTTAAACCCCCTTCTACCCATTCAACCCCTAGTCAACATGAAAAGTGCTATCTCATATTCGTACTAAAGACGTCAGAAGCACTAGATGCCAGGATGCTAGCTTTTTACACAGGCCTTCTTCACTTATTAAATATTAATAACTGGGGAAAGTACAGCAAAATGGTTGCCAGTGCTGTGCTTCCAAGAGGCTGTAGCACTGCTTCTGGTGGTGCTATGGATTGCAGAGTTGAACACAGTTTCCCACAGAACCTGCCCCTTGAGACCCTGAAAATAGGTGTTATTGTTTTTAATTACATTTTAACCTGATCTGGTATCATGTAATGGAAGGGGAGACAATAAATGAATGAATGAATGAGGCCATGGTCCACATCTTTAAAAATATAACATGCAAAGCCATGCACAGACTTTTAGTTTAAGCTAGGCTAAAATTGTTGGAGGTGAAGCAAATTGTTGGATGCTCCTGAAGCAAAATAGGTATCATTTTAGATCACCAGTACCATTCAATATTCTAACTAGGAACACTGGATTACACAAGCAGTTCTTGCCCTTTACAGCGCAAACACTAGACAATCTATTAAGCCTAATCTTTCAGAGTGGGCTGGATGAGAACCAGTAAACTGAAGCTGAATCCAGACAAGACTAAGGCACTATATATAGGTGGTTCCCTAGACTGGATGAATGGGATGTGGCATACTCTGGATGGAGTTATACTATCTCTTCAGAGATAGTATAACTCCATCCAGAGTATGTAGCGTGGAGTACATCTGTATCCGTTACTGTTGCTTGAGACCCGTGGTCTTGGTGGTATGGATTGCCCTCCATCAGCCATGACTTGTGGTCCAGCTGTGCCCCTATCTAGACAGTAACTTCTGTTGTCTGCTCTGGTAACCTTAGAATGGAGGACTGCAGTGTGTTATAAATTGGGCTGCTTATGAAGATGGGCTGGAAACTGCATCTGGTGCAGAATTCTGTGGCCAGATCGTTGCCCAGAGTATGATAGTCTAAACATATAACCCCAGTTCTGACATGACTGCATTGGCTAGTTTCTAGGCTCAATTCAGAATGCTGGTTTTGAGCTATAAAGCCTTATGTGGTTCAGGAAGTGGTCCCCTCAGCATACCTAGGCTACCTTGTGCACTTGGCAAAAAGCTGTATCCCCACCCCCACCCCCTTGCATCCTTGTATTGTTGTATTGGCACCTCCAAAGCCAGGAGAGACCATGGACCAGAAACACAAAAAGGTTGCTCCTCATCTATTTTTGTGCTCTGCCATTGACTGCCTCCGCTGCTATCAGGGTCAGGTCTGTTATGTTTTGCCTCCCACCCACCCCATTGGTCCATCCTGCCTTCCTCCCCTCGCTGTTTTCCTTCCTAGCCACTCCGAGCCCAAGTGAAGAGGCACAATTTTTGCACTCTCCTGGGCCTACACCCTTGGCAAGGGTGCTCTCCCCAAGCAGTCATACCTGACCCCATCTTTATCCAGTTTTAGGCACCATGTGAATACTTCTCTCTTTACCCAGACCTTTGGCCTTTAGTTAAGTCCATTCTGCCGTAAGGAGGAGTGGAGGTTGTGGGCCCACGAGGCCGACACGTTGGGGGGGATGGTTGCCATTCCCCCAGCCCATTGGCTGGCTCCCAGCCGTGGCACTCCCTTGGCGCGTCCAATCAGGACGTTCCAAGGGGGCACGGCTTGCTGATTTAAGCAAGCCCATGGCTGGGAATCTGCCTCCTCATTTTAACCTCCAGCTGCTTCGTTTTTCCACCCACCCTCCCTTTAGGCAGGTCTCTCATTTGACATTGCTACAGACATCAGTTGGTCGCTGTTGAGGGGCCTGGTAGGAATTTTCCCACTGGGCAAATTGGCTCTGGCCTGGTGGTTTTCGCCTACCTCGTAGCAACTCGTCACAACTTTGGTTTTGGGCGGTAGGCATTGGATTATCTCTGAAAGGTTACAGGTGGTGGGGGGGAGGTTGCTGCCATCACTCCCCCAAAATGCTGAAGGGTACTCCCTTAAGGAGTCCGGGGCGTGGCCATGTCCGAAGCCGTGGTAGGTGAGGGCCTAAAGACACGACCCCTAGTGGTGGCCCCAGGATGAGTTCCCAGTTGATGTGCATCGCAGGGCTCATCCAACGGTGGTTAACCCTTCACAGACTGCCAGCAGAGTGGGCTGGAGTCGGATATAGATGGTTAGATCCAATGCCTATGCCAATACCTCTCTACAACCGTAATAGGCTGTAAAGTTGTGGCCTATTATGCCCATTAACCTTATGCCATGTGTCCTGTGTCATTATTCATTCTGGGGAGGCATCGGGGTTTGCCACACAAAGGGGTGCATTGTTGCCTCATTGAGTGGGCCTTTTTCCATATAGGTGTATTTTTAGCTTTTTATTGTTGTCCATCGGTTTTAATGTAAGCTGCTTGGGGTTATTCTATAAGAAGAGTGACTAGCAAATATAATAAATAATAATAAAACTATAATGCTGCATGTAATTTAGATTGCAACTGAGCAGCCAGAATTTTGACCCCATGGTTCATATATTAAAACCAATGAGACAGAAGAAAACAAAAGTGGTATGGTTCTTCTGATGCACACCCCCCAATTCATTTCATTACAGGGGGATCTTTGCACATAGATGTTTCTTCCATAGCAATTAATCTTAGGGCAGGAGAGCTATGTGTGCCCTTGAGACCTCCCACATCTGCACAAAGTGGGTTCTCATACTCTGATTCAAGTTCGTATTTGCATCATCCTCCCCTTGCTTCCATTTCTTCCATAGAAACTATAAGCAACCTGACTTTAGCTACAGCTTGCCCTATAAACTTAGTGTAGGAAAATCATTTCCAAGGAAGACCCATGGCCTGTCAGAACTCTGCTGCAAAAACCAGCTGCCACACGATACTCTGGAGGAAGTATTCCCTAGGTTATGTTAGTATTGAACAATGTAGTTCTGAAGCAATCTAAACTAGTAAATTTGCTTTTGATCTTGAATCCCCATTTTTCATACATTTTTCTATTCCTATATTGACCCCTGTTCCTGTATTGCAGCCTTATAAATAAGTTCTCAAAAGTTATTAGCTTGCAAAGAGAAAAGAAAATACTAGTCTGCTGCTGGGGTTTGCAGAAGAGAAACAGCAGCCAATTGGATTTATTTGCTGGACATTTATCCTCCTTTGGCAGCCTGCATAGATTCTATGCTGAGTGCAGAGGAGCTTCCTCCTTTCTTTTCCTGCCTGATGATTTGCCTGTATGCAATAGTTATGTCACCTCTGGCTGCTGGACTAGTATTTTAATACAAGACTGTGATACTGAATATTAACTATGTTCCTAAAAAGAGCATTTCAAAGTTTAGTGCTGGTTTAATTGACATAACTTATATTGTGCAACAACGAGGCTGAAATGACCCTAACAATAAAACAGCAAACAGTCCGTAAAAATATACATACTTAATTTCATAATAATTCTGATCTTATTTTATCTCTCTTTTTCTTTTTAAGGCGGTGGAGGCTCCAGCATTTCAAGCAGCTTAAGAGACAGTGTGAATTCCTCATGCAGGTGCTATCAATTAATGCCTTCATTAAACACCAAGATCAAAGCCATCCACAGATGGAGCATGATGGAAAGAGAGGCTGTTGAGCCCCATAATGCTTACAATTTCAAAAGAATTTGACTGGGAGGATACCAGTTAGACTTGGAAGATGGAGCACATTAATAATATGGAAGCCAGGAAAGAGAAGTAACGTTTGTCCAGCATTTCAGGTCTGTTTTCCATGTTGACTTTCCCCTAATATCATCAGAGATGTACATATGGTATGGAGGAATAATAAAAATAATAAAATAATAAAAAGACCCCTTGAATAGATACTGCAATAATTTTCACAACCCAAGTGCATATCAATAAAATCGCTGCTCATGATATGGCAATCTTGAATGTTGCATAGTATATTGTCAGAGCAGGGGGTGGGAAGAGTACAAAAGCAGCAGACATGCAAGGGTAAAGAGCATTTGCCCATTCTGTTCCTAATAAAAGGGCTGAAGAATTCAGGGGAGATTTGAGATAATTCTAAAACAAAAATGCTTTGAACTCTTTTTACCACTTTATTTTTGAAATCTCCCCACAGATCGGTGAATTGCAGTATTTTTGGCTTGACCAGCTATGAAGGGTTAATATTACCATATTACCTTTGCATAGCTGCCAAGTTTTCACTTTTCTCGCGAGGAAGCCTATTCAGCATAAGGGAAAATCCCTGTAAAAAGGGATAACTTGGCAGCTATGCCTTTGTGGCTTCAATACTTGGAAAATGAACAGATATCCTTACGTGCTGAGGACGCTTCCCTAGTGGATGGGTGTTTCTGGTAGTGGCCAATTGGGTTGTTGGTTTGTGATGGGCTTGAATACTGTATTATTTATTAGCATTATTATTACTACTTCATGTATGCACCACATTATGGTTAAGGTTTCAAGACAACTTGTGTAATAAATACTATGAAAACATACAATAATAACTAAAGTGACCATATGAAACACATCCCTGCCCAGTATACATTATACTGTCATTAAATAATCGCAAATGATCCCCATAAAACAAGCAGCTAAAAACCATCCTTTGAGTGAGAGGCAGCTATCAGCATTCCAATACTTGGGTGTATGAAACTGTTTTAGCCTGGCACTGAAAAGACTTGGGGTCAGGTGCATAGTAACTTTTTTGCCTGTTGTGAATGTTGCAGATGTCACCTGTCATTTAGCCTTGTATACAGTGCTGGACAAGAGTCAATACTTGCAGTGCATGCTGGTTGGAATGATGCTGAAAAATGTAGTCACATGTTCCTGGAAGAAAAATTTGCTAGGCAAAAAGTTTCAGGAACTTAAAAGATAACTTTCTCTGAAATGCTACCACTCCACGCTCTGGGCCAGCTAGACAGTCAAAGTCGAGGAGTTCTAGTGCTCACCTGAGATCGGGTGAGAGGTGAAAGAGGACTGAGGAATGTTCTGAGGCAAGCCTGGCCTGCCAAAAAAGGGACAGGATCCACTGGAACCAAGCAGAACCAGACTCTTGGTGCTTAAAATAACAATAAGGTGGAAAAACAGCATTTAACTGCTGAGGAAAAAGCAACTGGGGAGCATTTGGTTTGGGATAAATTGTCCCTAAGATATGAGGGTGTGAATGTTTGATTGTCCAGATGGAGGTGGGATAGAACTAGGCAATGGAAGTACAGGAAACACAATAGCCATTCAGTGAGGCTAAAGTGCTGTAGCAAAAGATGCACATGTCAGAGACATTTGGAAAGAGACATAATGATGTATAGATATTTATGTGCTAATGCTAGAAGCCTCTGAGGCAAGCTGGGCAAGCTGGACTGTTTGGTTTTAAAGGAGAGCATAGTTATAGTGAGCATAACATAAACCTGGTGGAATGGATAGAAGCAGTGGGGCTTGGAAATCACTGGATACAAACTCTTTACTGTTTCTATGTGACAGCCTAGCACAGAAGGAAATATGCTAAGAAAATGCTTACCTTTCTACTGTTCAGCTGTGACTACATTTTTTCAGATTACTGTCCTGATGAAAACCTCATTTTCCAAACCATTTGATGGCAGCTCAAAGTACAGAAGAGCCTTTACTAATCCATAGCTTGCGATCTTTGAGATCTCAGTACTTATGGTGACATCCAAACCAACATTGATAATGTAAGTTTTGTAATCTGAGGCAAATGAAGAAAAAATATTTTAATGCATTTCCTGAGGGCTTTTTTTCTGCCTCTATCTCCCTCTGAAGTGCCTTAAGTATTATGCAGATGTTAGGGAGTGAACGAGAAGTGGGTATAAAGAACGAGAAGTGGGTATAAAGACAAATTTGCCTCTGTCACTTAGCCAGTATCTTCTTGGTGTCATAGCATATATATGTTTGGCTTGCCTTGCCCTATAATGTATAGCTTGTTTCAAAATTTTCGTCACAATGAGTCACTGGCTTGCATGCAATTTTACTTATGCTGTCTACTAGAGCAGCGTTTCCCAAACTTGGGTCTCCACCTGTTGTTGGACTACAACTCCCATCATCCCTAGCTAGCAGGACCATTGGTCAGAGCTAATGGGAACTGTAGTCCAAAAACAGCTGAAGAACCCAAGTTTGGGAAACACTGTACTAGAGCATTCATCCTAGAATTTATAAGAAGGCTAGACTATGACAGCTATTTTGTACTTCTTGTTGTTTAGTCGTTTAGTCGTGTCCGACTCTTCGTGACCCCATGGACCATAGCACGCCAGGCACTCCTGTCTTCCACTGCCTCCCGCAGTTTGGTCAGACTCATGTTGCTAGCTTCGAGAACACTGTCCAGCCATCTCGTCCTCTGTCGCCCCCTTCTCCTTGTGCCCTCAATTTTACCCAACATCAGGGTCTTTTCCAGGGAGTCTTCTCTTCTCATGGGGTGGCCAAAGTATTGGAGCCTCAGCTTCAGGATCTGTCCTTCCAGTGAGCACTCAGAGCTGATTTCCTTCAGAATGGATAGGTTTGATCTTCTTGCAGTCCATGTACTAGGCAAGTGTTACCTCCCATTTCCCAGTGTATCTTCCTGTCACTTATAAACCCAGTGAAATGGGTTTGTTGTGCAAGAATGCCAAAATCAACTTTAATTGTGGAAACCTGAATTTGCTGGTGTGTGATTGGATCCCACCTGAAGTCTAGAAGCATCATGTATTGTGATGGCCAAAATTGACTGCACCCCTGGGGCCACCCACTCTTTCACAGGAGCGACCTCATTTTCATCTGTGAAATTGATGCTACATTTTAAATCCCATAGGAAAGTGACTTTTGCTACCAAAAGCTTCCTCAACAGCAACAGCAAACAGGATTTTTCTTTGTTCCTTGCTGAGATGCAATAACATGAACATTTAGATTCAAGGGGTTCCGATTCTCCCCAGAACAGGATTTTGTTGTGATAAGGAAGCCATGTAGGTGTGGGCCTATTCTTTTGATCTATTTATACTTAATAGCCTATCGTATTCAGAATAAGAAAAAAAAATGTTTCTAGATAAGTTGTCACTGTGCTTATTTCTGGATGGAATGTCAGATGCATGTTTCCATATTAAAATGGAAATAAAAGGATGCTTTTAAAATATAAAGAAACATGCTGTTTCAAGCTCTTTTGAAGAAACAGTAGGAAACAAATGCGATAATTTCACATTTGCCAGAAGTTGTTATCTTGGGTTTGTTATAACAACATCTGTCTACAGTTTGAGCCACACACTTTGAGCCATTCACAAGCCAAATGCATTTCCCTGGGGAACTATGAACTCCACTTAACTTTGAAAATAACCATGGTTATTTAAAGAGCCACTGATTCTTTTAGTGTTTATTTTCTCACTTGCCACAGCTTCAGGATGACTCTTGAATAAAA
This sequence comes from Zootoca vivipara, assembly GCF_963506605.1. NCBI lineage: Eukaryota > Metazoa > Chordata > Lepidosauria > Squamata > Lacertidae > Zootoca > Zootoca vivipara. The sequence goes on along the minus strand of NC_083289.1, from coordinate 37,218,180 downwards.
TAAATATTAGATGCAATATTTAGAAGCTGTTATATCTCAATAAAAACTGGAGTACTGTAAATATATCCTTTGGAAGAGAAGTGGCCTTAATCTGTAGGGGAATATAATCTTTATTTTTGTGAATTTTGGGCAACATTTGTTACAACATTTGGCCACATAAAATTGTTCTTTCCCATCTACCTGCACTTTCACTGAAGGTCTGATAGGCAAGAGAAGAGTATCTTACCAGTTTAGTGCCCTGGGGGGCATTCCGTTTTGTCAGTGTTATTAGCACTGCAGGTGAAAAAATATAACAAGGCCTCCTGCTGACAGTGTCTTGCCTCCTTGTCCTGCAAACCTACTTGAAGGTATCAGTGGTAAGGCACTCAGTCGTGGTTCAGAATACATGTGAGATTAAGATCACCCTAGGCATGGGGCGTATACATATTTTTTGCACCTGATGAAATCAAAAAGGGAAACAGGTTTTTGTTTGTTTGTTTGTTTTTTGAGAATCCATCCCTCCTTTTAGTCATAGAATATCAACATATAGAGTGCTGTGCTGGAACATGCAAGATGCAGGGTTGCATGGGAGAAAGATCTGAACAAAGCCTAGGCTGAGAATGGTGCAAGGCAGGTCCATTTTGTGGGGGATAAAGGCAGCATCAAGCCAGAGAAGGGTAATTAGCAACACAGATAGAGTTTAGGCACTGTCACAAGTAGGGTAATTGAACTAAAGAAATCAAGGGGGGATTCTAGAGCAATGTATACATAATAATATAATAATAATAATTTATTATTTATACCCCGCCCATCTGGCCGGGTTTCCCCAGCCACTCTGGGCGGCTTCCAACATAAACATTAAAATACACTAATTTGTTAAACATTAAAAGCCTCCCTAAACAGGGCTGCCTTCAGATGTCTTCTAAAAATCTTGTAGCTGTTTTCCTTTTTGACATCTGATGGGAGGGCGTTCCACAGGGCAGGCGCCACCACCGAGAAGGCCCTCTGTCTGGTTCCCTGCAACTTGGCTTCTCGCAATGAGGGAACCGCCAGAAGGCCCTCGGAGCTGGACCTCAGTGTCCGGGCAGAACGATGGGGGTGGAGACGCACCTTCAAGTATATGGGACCAAGGCCGTTTAGGGCTTTAAAGGTCAGCACCAACACTTTGAACTGTGCTCGGAAACGTACTGGAAGCCAATGTAGATCTTTCAAGACCGGTGTTATGTGGTCTCGGCGGCTGCTCCCAGTCACCAGTCTAGCTGCCGCATTCTGGATTAGTTGTAGTTTCCGGGTCACCTTCAAAGGTAGCCCCACGTAGAGCGCATTGCAGTAGTCCAAGCGGGAGATAACCAGAGCATGCACCACTCTGGCGAGACAATCTGCAGGCAGGTAGGGTCTCAGCCTGCGTACCAGGTGGAGCTGATAGACAGCTGCCCTGGACACAGAATTGACCTGTGCCTCCATGGACAGCTGTGAGTCCAGAATGACTCCCAGGCTGCGCACCTGGTCCTTCAGGGGCACAGTTACCCCATTCAGGACCAGGGAGTCCTCCGCACCTGCCCGCCTCCTGTCCCCCACAAACAGTACTTCTGTTTGAGAGAAGTTAAGAAAAATCAGAATATCTTGTTGACTGCCTCATTTCTTAATTGCTGAAATAACTGGCACAATGAATGTCTGTTACCAAGTCTGCAACTGGATTATTACACTTTTTGCCATCTCTTGTTATGTAAGTTATATTCTCCCTGGCCAGTTTGCTGTTTGATCTGTCTCAGACTACAGTGAGCAGGATAGTGGATTCAAGCTACAGGGAGCATAAAAAGTAAATGTAAAGGGACCCCTGACCATTAGGTCCATTCATGACCGACTCTGGGGTTGCGACGCTCATCTCGCTTTACTGGCCAAGGGAGCCGGTGTACAGCTTCCAGGTCATGTGGCCAGCATGACATAGCCGCTTCTGGAGAACCAGAGCAGCACACAGAAACGCAGTTTACCTTCCCGCTGTAGTGGTACCTATTTATCTACTTGCACTTTGACGTGCTTTCGAACTGCTAGGTTGGCAGGAGCTGGGACCGAGCAACGGGAGCTCACCCTGTCATGGGGATTTGTTTATGCAAATCTACTTGTTGAGGAGTCCTGTAGTAGGGAACTGATTCCCTCTTATCTGCAACCTGCACAATTGCTGTGGGTTGGAGAGACTCACAAGAACTGTCATTTAATCACTGCTGTTACCCTCTGCTGAGGAGCTATTGCTGTCACAGACCAAATCCACCCATAATAAATCTTTTGAAAGAAGCCATGCCTTGTGTACTCTGGAAGCAGTTGTTTATGCCTGTTAGGGAAGACAAGCCACCCTGAGAGGTAGCAATATCTTCTAGTGAGCACCCCTCCCTCTCCCCTAAGCAATTTTTGTCTAGCTGTATGCATGTTGGGGCAGGGGGAGCATCAATTGTCTTTTGTGGTGTGTCATCACACTGGATTTTAATAAGAGGGCATTCAAATTATGGCAGGGAGAGTCAAAATTGGTTAAAGTGTAGAATTTGGAAACTCCCTGATTGTAATCCGGTCTCTGCCACTGACTTGCTTTGCCACTTTAGACAACTCATTTAATGGATTTGTGCTTTAACCTGTCTTCCATCAAGATATAGGAGGAAATAGCTGGATAGTGAGTGCAATAGTAAAATCCAGTGTAGTGACTAAGATGTTGTGTTTGGGTACAACTTGATTCAAATTACACCACTCAGCCATGAAGTTTTACTGAGTGGCTGTAGGTGCATTACTATTTCTCAGCAGAAACTACCTCATAGGGTTGTGAGGTGAAAACACCACCACTTTGAGCTCCTTTGATGAAGTGCAGGGTGTAAATGTGATGTATAAGCACACTTTGATATGGAAATTGAAATGTATGGAATTATTCTACAAACTTTTGGTTTACCTTTGGACTATTGTTCCCATAATGATTGTTCTGGTGAGCATTATGTCATTTCCATAGTTGTTTGAGCTAGAAAACAAGTTATAAACTGAAAACTGAAGCTGTAACCCAAATAATGTACAAAGCATTTCTGAGCAAGACCACAAATTCATCAGTTTACCCAAGCTGATTATCTGGTCAGTGCTCTTTGGTGATGTAGGGACTAAATGCTGTTGCTGTGCTCTGCTCTTTGTGTTGCATTAAAGTGTTACTGGATTCACTCAGCGATGCTATTTAAAATAACATTTAAATGTTGATGGCTTCAGGCAACCCTTAAGATGGCAGCATGTGCAGACACTATGGCACCAATCCTGCAGGGAGTTCTGCACAGAGAAACTCCAATGGACCATTTCAGGACTGGAGCCTAAACTACAAATAAAGAGAGCTTGAGCAATTAAAGGGGATATGATCAATGTTATTTATATACACACACATATACACAAGCTCTAGTTGCGGGCTGAGCTCATTTTTATAAAAAACTTTAATCGTGCTTGGAAGAAAGGAGACATGTCAGTTTCCCTGTATGATTATGATTGGTTTCATTTTCTCATCCTTCTGCTCAAGGCCTGTTGGCTGTTTTTTCTGCTCTGAATTCCAGCACTGCAAAAGAAGACCCAGCTCTCTGTCCATGATCTGTTCCTTGCAGATTTAAATACAACAGATTAACAACCCTATTTCTATGCTTGTGCATGGACAGGCATTATTTTTCTAGGAAAGCAACAACATCCTCCAGAACTCACACTTCAGAATTATCTCAGTGACATCGTTTGAAGACATTCATAAAAATGGCATCATGGCACAAGAAGGAAAGATGGGGTCACTCTCAGCAGCACAGCCATGTTTACTACAGACCACAGTTTTGATAATAGTTGCAGCTAACAAAGAGGCTTAGCAGCCAACAAAACATCATGCTATTGGATGTACAAGATCAGCCAATCACAGTCATAGTAACAAAACATCAACAAAGGAGAGGAAGGGAAAAGTTAAGAACTAAAGTGTTGTCACAACCAATGCCTTGAAGTACACCTATGACAGCAAAGTCAAATTTTGCATGTCTCTGATTTCTTTTTTTACTTTTAAAATGAAAAGGAACATTGTGCTTACCACAGATTTCTGCTCATTTACAAGTGCAGAGACTTGTCTCTATATCTGGGATAGCACCTACTCCTGGTAGGAAGACAGGTTCAACCTTTGATCTCACTAAGGGACGGAGTTCCCTGCTCTCCCCCATCAAGAACAAATATGGAGATTTAGGGGGAAAGTATTACCACAACCATGCAAAACCAAACAAAGAGAACTGAAGAGTAAAGAGACAGGGCAACTCTATATGGACATTTGTAGTTTCCCCTTATGTGCTTTTGAATACATCATTGCCAGAAGCTCAATCCTAGGTAGGTAGAGCAGCCTCCCTACTTTTAGAAGAATGAGAGTTTATAGTAAGCAATTTCTCTCTCTCCCTCTCAGGAATACAGAGACATGCCTCTCTATCAGAGATGTAGAAAAGCTGTAATCTCCTCTAAGTGGACCTATAGTTTGTTTCCGGCATACTTCATGAAATTAGCACCTCTGCAGAACATTTTGTCCAAAGTCAGCAGCAGCTGAGGACAAAGACCCTCTTTATAATGTCTGGTAAACATGTGAACCAATGATCAGAATGCAGTTCTGCAAATCACTTCCAAGGAGGATTGCCCCCAAATACTACAGCAGGTGGTGCTCCTCATAAAATGAGCAGTAATTTGAGATGGTATAATTTTTCCCAGTGCCTTCAAAGCTCCAATAATGGCATCAAGCAATCTAGACAAAGTACCAATGGCTATTGAATCACTCAGGAAGGACTACTGGAAGGATATGAAAAGAGCCTCCTTCCCAATAGCTTTCTAGACTGAATAGAAATGTTCTGATAAGTTTTCTCCAGAATGGACCACAATGGGGGGGGGGGTTAGGCAAAGCTAATTTCTATGAAAAACTTAATTGCCCTTCGACATTTAGTCCTATCCCTATGAACAATGCAGAAATCCTTATTTGTGAACAGTGAACCCAGGCTCTGAGATTCTCCAAGCAGAAGTGATGGAAAAAAACTATCTCAAAAGAATCCCCTCCAGGTGAAGTTCCAAGTAGGATATCCATATACCGGAAACCTATGTATGTGAGGATGAAAATTTCTCCTCCTCTGCATTGAAGTACTTCACTCAGGACTAAGATCTATCTCTTAAAGGTATTTGTACTGAGTCCTTTCTTTAGAAGTTTGTGAAGAAACTCCAGAACATAATTTGCTTTGCCCTTTTTCCAGGTGAAAGCTCTTCCTGGTAATGCAGTTGAAGACTTTCAAAGTACTGTATCTCAATAGTATTTCTATTGGCAGGGCCAGCCCTACGGCCAGGCTGGGTGGCGCAGGGCACCACAGCGCCGGCCCGCCAGGGGGCCGCCGCGACTGCGCCCGCCTGCCCGCTGGCCGGCCGGTCCGTCGCGCAGCTGCGCCCACGGCACCCGCGCTATGCCTGCCCGCCTGCCCCGCAGCAGTGCCTGTGGCAGCCGTGCTGCGCCCGCCCACCGCACTGGGAAACGGGGCGGGGGGGGTGCCGGAGGGATCCGTCGCACCACGGCGCCAGGGGCGCTTAAGACGGCCCTGTTACTGGTGGAATCTTTTGCAAAAGAAAAGAGAGCAGAGGAAATTACTCAAATAACTCATGGTCCTTAATGCCTGTTCCACAATGTCTAGGCTGCTAGTTGGTAACAGATTTGGCTGCAGGTGAAATGCCAGCCCTTGCAACAGAAGGCCTGACCTGCTTGCAACTTCCAGGCTTTGCTTATTGACAGAAGGGCTAATGCTGGAAACCAAGGTCTCTAATACCAAAAGAAAGTTCCCTAGGATTACTTTACTGTGTCAAACCCAAATTTGCTAAACTGAGGAAGAAGTGGGATAGAAATGCATGAGGTTTTTAGATCAATGCAATGGGAGCATCCCACATTAGGGGACAGTGATTGTAAATAATGTGTCTAGCAGAAGAGGTTCATCATTTACATTACTATCAGCTGGAACACCCAAAGGAGTAGATTCTATTCAGCCTGTATGTAGGGTGTTCTGTTTGCTGAGCCAGTCTTCTGTAAAATTAAGAAGTCTCATGTATTTCAATCTGGAGGAAAGGCTATTCTCCCATTCAGTCTATTTTCTATAGTCTGGGTGTAACAGTGTTGAGTGAATTCCTTCTTGCATGTTTATTCACATCTTTGCCCAGTAATTGTGTGGGCATAGGACTGATCTGCATTTGCAGTTGGAACAGCAGCAGTTTTATCATTCTTAATACCAGGCTGCTGGTGCTCATTTGATACTCCAACCATGTTCTCTGGGCCATCTTTGGTTGAGCTCCTCAACCAAAGAGGCTCACATCCATGGTGATAAGAATGTGGTGGATTTCCAAGAGATAATCCCTGAAACTTCCATTCTGAAGCCAGTCAATCCAGGCACCAAGCACTTTTGACATGAGCCTACATTGCAATCTGTTGTTGGAATAAGAGAAATATCTTATACAGGAGTCCATCGCGAAACTTTGTCTATGCTTTTACACCTGGCAGAATATCATGTTCTCCAGAAGTTGAGAATTCCACAGAGTCTGCTTGGTATGAGTGTTGAATGGCTCATGAGTGGATGGGAACATCTGGTTCCAAGACAGCTCAATCATTGTACCAGTTTACAAAACCAAACTAGAATTAGAAACTTGTTGAGTCTGTTTAAATCAAGCAGATCACTTGAACTATAAAAATAACTAAAGTGTTTGGGAAAGGAGAGCTGGTTCTATGGCTTGAATGTCTGTGAGTTGCTGCGTGGCTTTGAGAAGTTGTTGATGTTTGCTTTGGCTCCTGGACATAGTTTGTTCACCTTTACTTTTGTATTCTACATGATCTTGCCTCCGAGATAGCAGATTCAATGAAACAACCCATGAGGATTTGGAGGAACTCTTTGACATCCTTCTTCCTGAATTTTGTTGGTGCTTAGGTAACTGATGTGGACTTGGATCACCTGGGAAGAAAGTGCCAGAGACCACCCCTCTGCTACAAGAGGAGGAAGAACTGGTGGCAAGAAGAGTAATATATTTTCCTTCCCCATAGAATATGGGACTAGTTTATACGAGCAGATAGAATATTTACTTTGTTGGCGTATTTGAAAATGAAGCTTTTAAATTGCTTGGATTTGTAGAATGGCTTGAAGACCTGAAATGACTTGTTTGGGTGTGAATTTTGTCTTCTTAGCCATACGGAGGGATTTTGTATTAGCCTTGTCTCAATTTGAGCAGTTTCAAGGGGAGCCCAAACACCATACAACCCTCAAAAAGGATAACATGTTAGAGTATGTATAAACAATGAACTTTTTAAAAGTCTAAAGTTCCTATGCTCCACTATATTGGAAGCATTGCATTATGTTCCATGTTACATAGCATCTGTGGAAGAATCCATTAGCACAATAATTATGAGGGAGATCTAATGTTCATCCTAGATGGTTTTGAACTGCTTTGGCAAATGGAATTTGCGGAAGCTAAGCAGGTCTAGGCCTGGACAGGAGAGATCACCTACAAATCCTTTGCATGCTGCCTTTTGTTTCATGGAGAAAGGGAGGGATACATGCAAAATAAATACAGTCATACCTTGGTTTAAGTACGCTTCGGTTTGAGTACTTTCAGTTTAAGTACTCCGTGGACCCATCTGGAACGGATTAATCCACTTTCCATTACTTTCAATGGGAAAGTTCACTTCAGGTTAAGTACAGGCTTCCAGAACCAATTACACTCATACTTCGGGTTAAGTACACTTCAGTTTAAGTACTCCGCGGACCGTCTGGAACAGATTAATCCACTTTCCATTACTTTCAATGGGAAAGTTTGTTTCAGGTTAAGTACGCTTCAGGTTAGGTACAGACTTCCGGAACCAATTGTGTACTTAAACCGAGGTACCACTGTAACATGTTTGTATCATCAAGGCTGAGGCCCCCAACTTTGAGAAGTATTGCTGTGTACTTATCACTGAAGTTCTCAAGGGACCCTTTCTCTTTTTGTAAATAATTTTTATTCATTTTCCAATAAAAACCATTCATATTAATAACAAAACAGACCAAATCTTACCACATTAAAAAACAAAAAAATACAGTCAATTATACAGTCCGAATTAAAATAATTTCAAAGGGAAATTCCCATGTTCTGAATTTCAAGAAATAATGTCCTTCATTTATTTTCTGCTTTCTTCTTGGTTGTTTCCCAGTTTTCTAATCCTGATATTAACTATCCTCATCTCTCAGTCCACCAATTGCTGATATGTGGCTCTCTATCTTTGTTCGACGATTCCATATCTATAATCACAGAGGTAAATTTTATTCCATGTTGTTCTCAGTCATATTATTTTGAAGCACAGTCCTCTTTTGATAGCCCCTCCTTTCTCTGCCATTTCTTGCTCTGAAAGGCTTTGGGCTTCCATCCAAGATTAAAATTAGTGACGTCGTGTTGTCTTTGATCTCTTTCAATAAGCTGATGTTTCAAACTGTACCATGGGATATACTTGGTAGCCAATAAGTTATATAAAGATTGTTTCCAGTTTCCCAAAGCATCCAGAATTCACCGTCACTCTTCGAACCATATATGAAAATATTCCATGCAAGCAAATGCATCTTTTGTAAAGTACATCCCTTTTGTGGTTCAAATAAAAAGTATCTCCAGCCTCCCTCAGATAAAGGAGACACCTTCTTTCTGCGTCACAACTGCTACAGCCGCCATTTTCCCTTCTCAGCCTGAGCCACTTTCATATCTGATTTTACTCTGCCAAGGACTGTGGTGCCATACAACCAATTAATTTTACACCTCCTTCGATTTTTCTTTTATCTCTTTCCGTCCAGAACACACCTGTTTTTTGTCCAAATCTTTTTAATTTTTTGAAAACGGGTATCTCCTGCTCGTGGGATTGACTCTGGAGAGTTCCTAGTCTGTGCCATGCAACGCCCAGCATCCCAGCCCCCACATGTTGTTGCGTGAGGCAGATAACAGACGATCTGCGCTAATTACCCTCATATTAACCCTGAATTTCTGACAATGCTAGGGTCCAATCTCATGGGAGGCAGCCATTTCCCTCAGCAGGAAACAGGAAGTCAAGGGACCCCTTTCAATCAGCTGGCATGGCTGTCATTGACATCAAAGCTGCTATAAGAGCACCCACTTGTAAATTTTTGAGTAGTTTGCAGAAGTACAGACATGTACAAAAAAAACTACAGAGAAAGAGCATGCTCAGTAGTTACAGAATGTTGAGTGGTAGCTGAAAAAGGAAAATGAGGAAAATGCTCTGCTTCAGTTGCTTACAGCTTATAGTATCACAAAGGATTTGGCTGGCTAGCTTTCTAAATGCTATGATTTTTAAAAGATCTGGGAAATGGGCAACATTTACCTGGATGCTGAGGAAAGAGATCAGGTTCCCTTGGGTTACTGAGCCAAGGATCCTGTCTTCATAGACCCCACCCTCTTAAATGTACAGGTCATTTTTTTTATTAAAAAGTGAGTAACAGCTCACCTAGGGACAGTTACACCTGGTGTCAGATTGGGTATCTCCCTCTTCTTAATGTAAAACGAAAGGTTTTTCAGATTGCAGAGCTGATTTAAGCTGTCAAAGTGCTACAAATGATTACTGCCCCCCCCCCAAGTGTGCAGCCTTTGTAATCTAACTCAGGATGTTTTTCAGTGAATGGGAATATCCCACTCTGGTAGGACAGGAGAACAATCTTAAAAAAGGAATTTGCCCTTAATTCTGGAGTAAGATGGAGTCAAAAAAATTGTGAGGGCATGGAATGTGAACTTAAGCTTCTAGGAGGGAAGCAGTGCATAGGAAGGTACATTATATTAAAGCCTACAATTGGTCCAACTAGCTAAACATTGTCCACATTGATTGGTAGCAGCTCTCCAAGGTTTCAGACAGGAGTCTCTCCTAACAGTACCTGAAGATGCTGGTGATTGAACCTGGGGCCTTCTGCATGCAAGACAAATGTCTCAGGGGGATTGAGAGAAAGAAATACGTTCACACTAGATCTTCATGGAACAGCTGCCAAGCAGACATGATATGCAGCAGAGAATTGGAGAATGTTAGCATCATTTAACTCTTAATCAGCTGCTTTCCCCCTGCAGCCCCTTTCCTTTAGGGCAGGAAACTGGATTTTTTTTTTTTGTGGAAAGGGGTGCTCTAAGCTTGCTGTCCAAAGATCATGACTTGTTTGTACAGTACTTTCTCCACCCAGAGCGGCTCACATGAACCTTGGGAGAATCATTTCTTCTTCAGATATTCTCTGCTTCTTTCTCATGGGATTGGACAGAAGAGAATCAGTGTCTCGGCAGATGTCAGCTGGTAGGATTGGGCAGAAGGGAAAAGGAAGAAGAGAGGATCTTCTTGACTTTGGTACTAAATTTGTTACCACTTTTTCTAGCGTGGGGAAGGGTGCTGTAGTCAAAGCTCAATTGCATGGGCTTTGCACTGCTGTGAGGGAAGGCAGGAATGATCTTTCATAGAATAGAATCATAGAATCATAGAGTTGGAAGAGACCACAAGGGCCATCCAGTCCAACCCCCCACCAAGCAGGAAACACCATCAAAGCATTCCTGACATCAAGCCTCTGCTTAAAGACCTCCACAGAAAGAGACTCCACCACACTCCTTGGCAGCAAATTCCACTGCCAAACAGCTCTTACTGTCGTGAAGTTCTTCCTAATGTTTAGGTGGAATCTTCTTTCTTGTAGTTTGAATCCATTGCGCCGTGTCCGCTTCTCTGGAGCAGCAGGAAACAACTTTTCTCCCTCCTCTATATGACATCCTTTTATATATTTGAATATTATATTATATTATATCATTGTTGAGATATTTTCCTGTTTTTTGACTGCTTGGGTGTGTGGTGTGACTAGTCATGGGATTTAGACCAACTGTGCATATATGGAAGTGGTAGCCCATGTCCAGTGCTACTTCCGCTTTTGTGGAGAGGTAACATCTGGCTTACATGATAGGTGTTTCATTTACAATATTCAACTGCTTGCTAGGAGATGGAAGAAAGCAGCATTGCTTCCCTACACTGTAGGGGAAGATAGGCAAGTGAATAGCTTCCTGAGAGGAGTTAACTCTAGACCTAATATGCAACAATCCTTTCCTTGTGCTCCTTTCTAGATTCTTGCCTAGGTAGAGGAAAGGGGAAAGCAAAGCTGCTTAAAAATAAATGAGAAAGTATAGGACTGAAAATGAAGAAAGCAGAGTTCTTGGGAACCTTCTTCCAGACCCACAATACACATTCCCTGGGGTAGCAGGGAGTGCCTCATTCTGGTGAGCTCAAAGGTTGGCTTAATCTTACCCCTAAGAGAAGGTTCTAGTCTAGATATAAAGTCTTGTCTGTCTCTCCCAACAGTAGAAAGGGCTTTACAGTCCTGCACAGTTTGAACATATTTTATATATTGTGCTGTGTATATTTAAGGTGGAATTAAGAAAAGGAAAATACATTTTTCAAAGAACTATGTGCATTTTCATATTTCTCCAGGTACAATGAGAACACAGATAACAAAACATGAAGTCTTTGTGAGCTCCCTGTGCTCCTCCCACCTCCAGGCCCCAACTCTGGGTCCACTTCAGTCAGAATCCTTCAATGTCACATTCTCTCCCTCCCTTCAACATTCAGAATGAAAAATATAATTAAGTATTGCTTCTTAATCCCCAACCGGCTCTTCTCCTTGCAAAAAGTGTCTTCACAAATTTAATTCCATTATCCCAAAGGCTCCTGTACCCCACCTACAGATCTTAGGATTCATAACAAACAAATCTTGACATCTTTGGTTAAAACAACACACACACACACACACACACACACACACACACACACACACACCACAGAGCAACACATTGCCCAGTATGCTCCTATTTTGGCCTGTGGTGTCTGACACAAAAGTTTCTTTTTAAGAAGGAAGCATTAGTGCTGAGCTTTCTGCTCACTGGAAGTTGGATATTCTTCACTTTTCCTTCCTAATCCAATCTATTCCCCCTCCTCTCATACAGTTGTTGCTGGCCCATACTGAAACAGGAGAGGGGAAGTCTCTTTGATCCGAACATAGAACCTCCCATCAGGCCAAGCCTTTTGGAGCGAGAGGGGCAGAAAGTCATTTGGAAGCCACTGCTCAACTTCATCTGACACGAACACTAGTCCAAAGTGTTCCAATTGGTCTTCACTGTAGCAGAAAGCATCTGCATTTCCCAGGACATCGCGTGAGACCTCGTTCATCTCCTGCACCACCAGCTTCACCACATCTTCTGCCGACATCTTGTTGGTGAGGTGCAGCTGTGCAGAAATAGAGGTAAGTAAGAGCAAGAGGAAGGACAAAGAAAGACGAGGGTATACCCAAATAAGCTGGCTCCCCCTAAAGAATAAATCCAGATACTTACTGAGAAATTATTGTGTCTTCCTAAACCTATTCCAGTCCTACAAGAATGAAAACTGAGGGCACTGTACTTAGCATAATTGAATTTGCTGAGCTATCCTAGATTCAATTTGAGATCAGCATATAGTATTGGTGTCCACAGGCCTTCTGGATAAACAGGAAAAGGACTTTTGGCCATGCCAAAAAGAGCAGAACATTGAAGATGTTCTGCTGATGTGGCATAAAAGTTGTCCGATCACTCTTTTTAGGAGCATACCAGTGAGAAATGAGGACAGAAATAGTGCTACCATGAAAGCAGCTTTGGAATCTTGCAATCCACCAAGAATCCAGATCATTTCCCCTTGCTTTCTATAGCAAGGAATATTGTCTGAATGCAAAGAGCTATATGCCATGGCCATACAGACACCATCACTCAAGAATAGGTGATCAGGTTTGGCTTAGGTTTGAGTCAAGCTTAGGCCAGGCTTTTTTCAGCTGAACTCACTGGAACTGAGTTCCAACACCTCTCAGGTGGGCACCATTGCCATTATAAGAGAGCAATGTGAGTTCCAGCACCTCTTTTTCTAGCAAAATAGCACTGGCTTGGGCTACATACCAGTCATGGCTACAACAACAAAGAATAATACAGTGTATGACTGGCACCCATTAGGGCTCTATATGATAATTCTTTAACAAACATTGTCTCCTGCCTGTTTATTCATTTTATCCGAATGTCCAAAATGTAGACACTGTGAAGCCAGACTGAAGTTCAGCCCTGACATTACACACAACCATAGTTTCAAAGAAGATTCAAGGAAGGCCATGGGCTCACACACTATTACTGGTATCTGTTCCCAGAAACAAATGCCTCTCTCCCCACTCTAACCTATTTGGTCTTGTGCATGATTTTTTTGATAACCCTGGTTAAGGGTGCTCCTTTATTCAGGACATTGGTTCTGAAAGAGGATCCTATTGGCCACCCCTAATCCCTAAACCACAGTTGTATCTGTAATGCCTCCCTAAGCTAATGCTGCTCTAATCAATCAACATCCTTCCTTCTATGCTAGAAAACATCCTTTGATAGTGGACATAAATCACCGTTCTCTTTTTAATGTTATGTTATGGTGAATAGTTCCTTAGTCACAAGGTCTGGAAGAGAGGACAACAGAGACGATGCCCTGGTGTCCTGTAGTCAACCCAGTGCAATCTATGCATCTACACCAGAATGGAATATTTTCAGAGCTCTTTGCTCCAGTGACTGCAGTGTGATTTATCTTCAGAACAAATGCTGTTAGCTAGAATGGTAAAGTTTATTGTGCCATAGTCTGAACCAATATAATGACTCGTGATGTGGATGGAAGGTTAATCCTTAACAAGTCAATTGATGCCTAGTGCATTCATACTATTACACCCTGAAGGCTACACTGTAATACCATACCGTGTTCAGATCTACACTGTACATCTCCACCCCATTTACTCCATTTGAAAATTTGGCTATTTATGATTCATGAAGCCCTTAGTTAAGAGCATCATAATAAACCAACATAAATGTGCAGCATTGGAAGCCACAATCAAATGTTATTGGTGAGCTCAACAACTGAACCTGGCTGATGTGGAAATGAACAACTCACTGGAAATAATCCCCAATAAATAAGATAAAGGTAAAGGATCCCTGGACAGTCAAGTCCAGTCAAAGGTGATTATGGGGTGCAGTGCTCATCTTGCTTCAGGCTGAGGGAGCTGGTGTAAGTCCACAGAAAGCTTTCTGGGTCATGTGGCCAGCATGGCTAAACCGCTTCTGGGGCAACGCAACACCATGACAGAAGCCAGAGTGCATGGAAACGCTGTTTACCTTCCCACCACAGTGGTACCTATTTATATACTTGCACTGGTGTGCTTTCAAATTGTTAGGTTGGCAGAAGCTGGGACAAAGCAATGGGACCTCACCACCGGCACGTGGATTCAAACCACTGACCTTCCAATTGGCAAGCCCAAGAGGCTCAGTGGTTTAGACCACAGCACTACCCACTAATAAATAAATAAGGTACCGGAGGCAGGAACATTATGTTTTGGGACATTCTTAGGTTGTTCCTATAGTGTGGTTTTATAGTGAAAAGGATGTATAATCTAATAAACATAATACATATTAATTCTTTTTGCAAGTGCAGGGAGCTGCTGTCTGGATGCATCCTCAGATCATATGGAATAATTAACAAAAGCATTCCAATTCTCTGTGGCCTGCTGACACTACCATTGCCAGTTCTGGGATGCAGCCCCAAAAGAAGCAATAGAGAGAAACCCATTTAATGGAAAGTATCAGGAAGGGGAAGGGTCACATGGCCAAATATGGGAAAAAGGAATACATCATCTGCCTGCAAGTGTTGCCTCCATTTTCAGTACTGCACTATTGTATTGATGAGCCAAGACCAGGATTTTAATGATACCTTAACGCTTGTTTCTTTGGAGAGCCCTGTTTCGTACTGAGGGCACACACGTAAGGCGAAGGAGCCTGTTGACTTGACCCGGTTTGCTACATGTCCTGGATCTGCTGCCTCCTGGAAGGTGCGAGTCCATTCCACTGAGCGTGTCCGAAAGACAGGCTCAGAGCTCCCTGCAGGACAGCCATGCCTGGGGCTGAATTCTGAGCCTGTCCCAAGTCTCACAGGGCTGCAACGGCCTGCAGTTCTGCTTTCAGTTGGTGAACTGTCAACAGAGCCAGGGCAAGACTTTCTGGCCCCATGGCAAAGGGGTTTTGGGAAATCCAGGCTGCTGGTGCGGACACAGTAGGCCTGCCTCTTCTCTGTGATGCGCAGCAGCTCTATTTGCCGACTAGGAAGCACAAAGTCACTGTCATAAAGCTCTGGGGGAGGCCGAGGCTCCTCTGGAGGAATAGAGGGTGTCTTTAGCTCATGGTTCTGCAGGACGTCAGGGGCACTGTCCCTCAAAGGGCGTGGATTTCTTCTACTGAAGCACTCAGGCCCTGAAGAGGGGTAAAGAAGGTCAAGCTCTCTGGGGCTTTGGGCTCTACTGGAGTCATAGTCACTGTCTGTAGCTAAGAATACTTCTGATGAGCCCTCTTCATCTGAGATTCCATGTGAATCTGAAAGAAAATGATAAAAGATTACTTCTTTATCGGGGAATTATCTTGGAAGAATGTGCAGTAATTCACTCAAGCAAGCTGTACAAGTGGACCTGAGGGTCAAACCTGTTTCTACTCCAAGCCTGGGGTTCTGATTGGCTAGAGCAGGGGTGAGGAACCTCTGGCTCATGGCCAAGATTGTGTTACCAGGTTGCTTTCCTGGTAACACAAACTTAATGGCAGTTGCATTACCTGTACAATCCTGGGAACAGGATGTAACCTGTTTAAAGCATTTGTGGGCAAGAGCACAACATCATTAGTTTACTTGGAAGTGATTATCTGGCCACTGATCTTTGCGAGTTTCTCCCAAAGCTAGTCTCCTTCCTCTTTCTTTTTAAGATTGGACCAAAGGGGATTCTGACACTCCACTCTTGCCATTCCACTTTTGCCCAGTTTCTTTTCACTGCCAATTTTTAACCATTTTTGCCTGGAACACGTTTATCCCACAATCCTGAAACAGATTCTGCACATGCCCTCCTCATTTTCCTAGAAAATATATATGTACATGGGAGGTGTCTAGGTGTTGTTACTAACAAGTAGCTGGCAAGAGGTACTAGAGATTATATTAAAGATTACAATGCATCAGATTCTGACAACTCCTAAATTTTAGTGTCAGGATATCTGAAAGGCTTCATCAAGGTTAATGATAGAAGTTTTCTTATTGAAAAGCTGGTGACAAAGATAACTTGGTCTAGATCAGGCATCCCCAAACTGCGGCCCTCCAGATGTTTTGGCCTACAACTCCCATGATCGCTAACAGGACCAGTGGTTGGGGAAGATGGGAATTGTATGTAGTCCAAAACATCTGGAGGGCCGAAGTCTGGGGATGCCTGGTCTAGATAATGGAAGTTGTGATAGCACCTTCAGCTTTACATGCAGTGGTTAAGGAGGGAAAGACTGCTTTCATATGTAAAGGACAATAAAGTAAATAAATCCAAGGGAATCAATAGCAAAAAAAGGATGCATTTTTTAATAAAAATATTTCTATACTGCTGTATCATAAAAATATATCACAGTGGTTTACAACAATTTAAACAGAAAACCAAATAGTAAAAATATAAAGGTTAAAAACAAGTTAAAAGCAGAAAGAAATTAAAAACAAACATCAATAGACCATTGTGGGGATGGTGGAATAGAAAAGTTTTCAGGAAGTTTTGAAAAGTTGACACATAAGGGGTGCCCACTGAATCTCTATTGGCAGGGTGTTCCACAAGACTGGACTGAGGACACTGAAGGCTTGATTTCTCGTGGTTGTCAAATGAGCCTCATCAACTCAGGGAACGACCATAGATGCTCCTACAGATGATCTCAGTGATCGAGCTGGAATATAAAGGTTCAGGCGATCCCCAAGGTGCCCTGGACCCAAGTTGTTAAGTGCTTTGTAAATCAATACAAGAACCTTGAATTTGGCTCAGTAATAGAGGGGTAGCCAGTGCTGCTCTTTTAACAATGCTGTCACATGTTCTTGATGAGAAACTCCTCATCAGCAATCTGGCTGCAGCATTCTGCACCAACTGGAGCAGCCCCACATAGAACACATTATGGTACTCTATCCTCGGGGTTACCAATGCATGGACTGCAGTGGTTACCAGTGCATGGACTATCCATTTCCAGGAACAGTCATAGTTGGCAAACCAGATGAAGCTGGTAAAAGGTACTCATAGCCACAGGGGACACTTGGGCCTCTAGTGACAAAGATGTATCCAGGAGTATCCCCCAAACTTCTTCCAAGGGAATGCAAACCCATCAAAAACAGGTAACTTGCCAATTTCCCAAACATGGGAACCACCCACCTAAAGAGCCTTTATTCAGTGAAACAGATTTATCTGTAAAATAGATTTTGAAAAGCATCTGAGCAAAGAGATTAAGCGAGAATAAGCTATCTAGGGAGATAAAATGGTAGAATGTCCTTGTCAGAATACTTCCAGAAGAGGATGTCCAGACAATTACTGGGGAGGTTTTAGATGATGCCTTGTGTTAGAGCAGAGGGCTGGACCAGGAGAGGGGATTGATTAGCAGTTATAAAAAGTCCAGAAAAACGCAAAGAAAACTCACCAGAGTTGAGCTTGCGGCTCATTTCAGGAGAAGGAGTAGGTGAGGGGAAGAAGTCAAAATGGGAAGAGGTTGATCGTGTTTTCTCCTTTAAATCAATGCTAGATTCTTCAAGAAACCATGTGAGTGGGATGCCACCAGAAGGCTGCTTGTACCGGGCATGCTGCAATGCATCCATCATCCAGCGCATTTCTCGCCAGATCTCCTCCATTTGCTGTCCAAGAGAAAGACACAGAATCAGCTCCTTTTTTGGCACTAAAAAAATCTTTCAGGAGGCTGCGCAGCAGGCTAGCCACAAGTTTTGTATGAGAAGGAGTTGTACACACATATTGATGGATGCTCTTAAGAGATTCTCCATGTGGGGTGGATCTGGTTTCTATATACTTATGTTAATACACATGTAGAGCTTATGCACACTGGGATGTAGTCACTTGTTGTGGCATGGGTAACTTTTTACAGCCCTGAAACTATCCCACACATTCCTTGAAACTCCTTAGACTGCTGTGCTGTGCCACCAATCTGGATAAATAGGGTTCATTCATTGAACATGTCTCAAACAGGAGCACTTTCCTAGGATTGCGTCATTTCTCATAACTCCCCCTCTAATCACCACTCCATACTTATTCCCTGAATTCAGGATTTTGCAGAGAAGTAAATTTACCTAAGGCCATAATAGGTGGCATAAGATCAATTTCTTTTCAGTCAGTCATTGAAATTCCCTCACACCTTGGCCCTTTGCATTCAAACTGTCAGGCAGTTAAGATCAATCTCAGGCAGGTAAGCTTCATTTTGGTGGTCCACATCGTGTCTTTGGATTTGTGGTTGAAGACAGGAGATGGCCCATCCATTGCATGAAATATTCATATTGCTTTTTAATTGTATTTTTATTGCATGCTTTCTTATTTTGTATTTTATTGTGTTACAGTTGGAATTCAATGTAATTCAAACTGTAATACAATATATAAAAAATAAAAGAAACAATTAAAATACAATTAAAAGCACAGTGCGTTACAATTGCTACAACAGGAAGGAAAAGTATTAAGTGGTCTGCCAAGTCCTTCAGCAATTTGTAAGTGGTCCATGAGGAAAAAGTTTTGGAGTCACTGTTCTACAGGACAAATTTGGATTTGACAGGATACAAGCTTAACACTTAGATGGGCTTGCTGGCTAGAGCTGCTGCATGCCTTTGAGATCCTTTGTTATTGACAATAAATAAATCTTAACTCAGCACATCACAGCTGAAGGCATGCTGGCATCACCAGCCAGATGCTTTGACTAGTAAGAAACAAAAGTGGGAGTTCTGGGGTAGCAGCTATCCTATAAAACAATGTTGGTTACTCACTACTAATGTTTTTTCTGGTGTAAGCAGCAGGATCCAGTAAACAGTGAACTAACACTCCCACTGCCCTTGAAAAGCCAGGATTGTGTTGCTATATATTCTCAAGAATGTGGCTGGGCATCTATATGACAGAAGAACAGGAAAGATCTGCTTCAAGGATGCTAATTTGCAGAAGGTCTGCCACTCAGCTACCAAGCAGTTAGTGTTAGCTAGGCTGGGTCTGGATGGTATATATGCCTCTGGATTAATAGCTAATTGCAGCCACATACCCTGAAATGCCAGGTGAAGGAGGCTGAAAAACAAAAGTCTGCTGGACCAAAAGGGTACTTGCCAGGATGATGTGGGTTTCTTCCTCAACATCTTGGAAATCAGTGGGGTTCACAGAAAGGCATATAGAAATCCTCTTGTCACTGAAGATTTAGGGTGCCCAACCCCTCTGCTCCTTCATCCCAAAACCTGGAGAACTTGTGGTTGTCCAAGGTCTCCTGAACCACTCCTGAACTTGACTGAATACTAACTAGGGAAACTCCATTCTCTGCTTGCTGAGGAAGTCTGCACATTTGCAGGGTCCTTGATGTGCTGGTCATTCCTTTAGAGAAGGCTGGCCTCCACCAAAGTCACCCAGCAGGAAGGATTCCTCCTGCTGCTATACAGACCTGTGTTGCATGTCTCTCCTTGCATGTTCAGGTGCACTTTCACTGTTTGGACTAAGCCATAGGTGAAAGTGCAACTGTCATGCAAAGGCCTAAAGGGTGAATAAGATCACTCACAATTCCAGCTAGTCTATGCTGTGTAGTCACTCATGATCATTTCACATCCCCTGAACCATCCTTCCCCAGAAGAGGAGACTGACATTGGATGTCATCACTATGCAGGGAGGAATGTGAAGAGGTGATACCTTTGCCTGACTGGACATAAATATTCATCCTTCCCTTCCCTTTTATTTTAGACAATAGGCAGAAAAAAGCAAATTAATAAGGAACTGGGAGGTGGCAAAGTAAGAATAAAAAACCATAAATGAATAAGAAGCAGGATCTGTAAAAAGCTCTGTCTTAAGGCAAGGCAGGCAAGGTATGGAGCCAGAGACTCAAGAGTGACTGATGCAATCATTTTGGTTCCATGTGACCTTGCCTGTTCTAGGGCAGTGAGAGTGTTAATCCCCTGTTTACTGGAAACATTTTGCATGCAATTGGCAAGGCAAGAGAGCTATATTCCAGATCAGCAATTTGTCGCCTAGCATATCATGCTGAGCATCTCACACTCAATACTTTCTACTATTCCTCTGTAACGTACCTGTATATAGTCCTGAACTTGTTGATGCCTCTGCTTGGCAGTAGTTAATTCTGAGTCTGAGAAGGCCTCCCTGAGGCTCTGTTGAGAGAGAAGTGACTCTAGCTCCAAGAGAGCAGACACCTGGCAATACTGACTAATGAACTCGTGGTCATAAGTGAAAAAATGAACTGCAAAACAAAGGGAGAGTGTGGGTCAAGTATTACCACGGGACCATCACAGAAGCAGCTCTAATCAATGCCAACAGAACTGGAGCTATATAAAGTAGGAAAAAAAGCTCATAGATGAATTTGGACTATCAATATTTGTTTGATTTTATTGCAGTGGCCAACATGTATCTCACATCTACCCCTCCCCCAAAAAACTCAATTTGTTACTAAAAGGAAAAGTTAAAAAATATTAAAACTTGAACTTTTTTTTAAAATCTCTTTGACCGCTCCTATAAGTGCCCCATTGTGGTGCCATGATGCTTTAAAAAATGTGTCTACCTTAAAAAGAAATATTAAACTGACTGCTCCCATGGTTCCCCCACTGTGATAATTTGATGGGGAAAAGGTTTTGTGACACCCGCTCACACATTATGTCCTTAAAAGGGATCCACACCCACTTTTACACTGTAGCCATGCCCATTTCCATAATTTGGTCCAGAGGGTTAGCCATGGGTCAATGTAGCCTTCAACCTGAAAAAAGTTGGCATATATGTGGTACTCAGGCCAGGGCTGGATTAAGACCTTTAGAGGCCCCAATCACTTTAAAGATGGTTTAAGTACAGTCATACTGTGGGTTGTGATCGCTGCGGGTTGCGTGTTTTCGGGTTACGGACATGCCGAACGTGGAAGTACCGGAACGGGTTACTTCTGGGTTTCAGCGCTTCTGCATGCGCAGAAGTGCTGAATCGCATCACGCGCGTGCGCAAACATGGCACTGCGGGTTGCGAACGTGCCTCCCGCATGGATCAGGTTTGCAACCTGAAGTTCCACTGTACTTTTTAAGAAGATCATTGGATTAAGGATGACATGAGACAGTTCCTTTGTGAAGAAGCAGAGGACAACCAAATCGAAACATCCCAAAGGGTCTCCATGCAGCCATTCTCACCTAGCTCAAAGATCTGAAGTGGAAGTGTGAGAAAGCCAGACCGAGGTGTGTAAGGATTGTTCTGGCCAGGGGCAGTACACACATCCTCAGAGGGAGGCACAAGAAGGAGAAATGAGACCTGTCCTCCAAAGTCCAGAACTTCCTGACTGTATAGGCGAAAATCTTTGGCCTGTAGAATTCAAACATGAGAAAGCAATGTTTTATTGATGTACAGCCACAACTTAGCAACCAGTTGAACATGTATGGGTGATGTTATCATCATTATAATATATCTGCATGATTCTTTGAAACCATCTTTTTGCAGCTTTGAACTGAAATGGCTTTTTCTTACAATATTGGGATATTTCTGGAAGACATCCGTTTAGATTTTTGCCATTGTTCATAGATACACTCTTACTAAGTTTTGGCAAAGTAACATAGAAGGCCAACAGGCCTTACATAAGAAGCAAATGAACTTTTGGGAGGTGGATAGCAGGATTTAATGTTTAGACTGTCATTTCTGCTGCTGTCAGACTCTCCTAATCTTATAGGGTAGAATACCCACCCCCCTAGATATTTGAACTTTTTGTTTAAATCACTCCCAGGGGTTCATCTTGCAGGCTTCTCCTGTTTAATCATGCCAAGAAAACTAGGTACAATAGTTTTAGCCAATATTTATAAAGTTGACCTATTTAGACATTCTCTCAGGTGCAATCCTATCTTACAGTTTGCACTACTGCCTGAGTTGGGGCTGCTTACACTGCAGTGCACAGAATCTGCATCAGAATGGGAATCATTTCAGTGTAGGGCTCACCTTTGGCTACATTGTTCTTGCTTATAAATAAGAATGTCTATCTGTATATTGGCTTAATATTCATGATATGAAGTAGAAATGTAAAAAATGTAAACTGGTGCATGTGCAGTAATGTTTCACTGTATGAGCTACAAAATTGGCAATACCTCTTTCTCCTCACACGCACAATACAGCCCCACCTAAAAGTTACCTCATGCAGTGGGATGTTGACCATTTGCATCAGCTCTTTGATTGCCACTTGAAGCTCCTGAAGGAAGAGATTCTGGGTGGTCTCGAGATCTTGCTCTGTGGGAATAGGCTCCTCCACACTGGCTTGCTGTTGCAGCCACTCCCATTCCTCCCTTGAAAAGAAGACATAGGGATAAATGCACAGATAACTTGCATGCAGTAAATGCCTAGGAAAAAACGTTCATGATTATGTTGTTGCTTGCTAGGACGTGTATTTTTACACTTCTTCTGGAAGTGCTTTCATGTAGGAAATGTGTGATGTCTAAAGAAGCCCTCAAAGTCTCTACATATCATCAGGGCATTTAGTATTGGAATGAATATGGACTTTTGACATGAAGCTGGCTTTTTCACTTGGAAGGAACTAGGGCAAAGAGCTAGGAGCAGGAAAAAAAAATCATTTTTGGACCACTAAGTTAGGTGGTATAGGTATCTGGGCCCACAGGCCACCCGTGAACCGAGCCGCCTGCTCAGCAAGTCCCCCCCATGCTGCGGTAAACTGGCGCAGTGTGGCGTGGGGACTCGCCGAGCGGTGCTGGAAATCGCATCTACACAGCCACAGAAGTGATTTCTGGCACTGCGGACATTTTGGAAATGGGCAGCCAGCACCGGAAATCGCTTCTGTGCAGCCGCGGACACACACAGAAGCCATTTCTGGTGCTGCGCTGCCCATTTCCAAAATGTCCACAGCGCCAGAAATCGCTTCCGCGCAGCCACAGATATGCGCAGAAGCCATTTCCGGTGTTTGGGGCATGGGCAGCACGGCACCAGAAATCGCTTCTGCGCCTGTGCGGCCCATGTGCGGCCCACGAATGATAGCCCGTGGGAATCCTCTGGCTCACGGGCAGAAAACGTTGCCGACACCTGGTATAGGGCATACAACCCTACAGTTGTTATATTGGACCCATGAGCCAGCAGAGCAGAGAGAGTTAAAAATATCTCACTACCATAGTCTGAGATCAGAATAGGAACCTGCAGTTGCTTCAAAAGTCACAGATTGGTTATACCACAAGGAGCTGCTATCACATGATTAATATGCAGCCAAAAGATCTCAGTTCAGTACTGTATGTGACTTTTCCTTAGTACATATAACATTATTTAATGAGCAATTCATCAGATATCTGGAAATATCTCCTTTTAACATCACCATCTCAACCTGCTGGCAAATCTGCCTGCCCTGTCCATATAGTCTCTCTTCCATTTCTCTTGACCGTACCCACTTAGCTGTAGTCAAACCAACAAGGGATCTCCCCAACTCTAACCCTCTGACAGAGAGCAAGTGATGTAGACCACAATGGGATTAAGAAATAACCCTGTCCCTCAATTATGCTGCAGGCCTGGATTGAAAGCCCTACCTGGAGATGTTTGGGTTGCTTCGTATCTTCACATGACATAATATGTTGGGTAAACGTTCAGGCACCAACACTCGGATCTGGTCAACAGCACTACAGAGCTTCAGGTAACCCAAATAGAGACCTGGGGGGAGAGCCTGGCTGCTTCGCTGGTGGTAAATCAGCTTGTCCTAAAGGGAGAAAACAACCATAAAATGGCACATCTTGCTGCAGAAACCTGACAAAATTCAACTGAGAAAGAGGGACCCCACAACAAGGCTAAGATCCTAAGATGCTGCTGTTCTAGCCAGTAAGGGTTAAAACAGTGGTGGAATTTTTTAAAAAAAGAAGTAGCTGATCAAACTTAACAGTTTGTGTGGCTTGAATTCAAAGTTCAGTCTAGCTATTTTGTCTGCAGCTTCCAGGATCCAACCAAGACCAAAAGCCTCAGGAGACAGACTGGCACGGGGCAGGAGGCACCAGAAATTTTACAAAGGAGACTGTTGTCAGATATCCAGACTAGTGCTGCAATCTCCAGGAACAGAGACTGCGTTGAACTGGCCCTTTAGTAGTTTGGCCTTTGCTAATCCTGGCAATGGCTTTGAATAAGCACTTTCAATAGACCCTTGTACAGGTGCTTGAGTGCCTTTTGTTGCTGGAGACACTTGGCTGACTGAGAGGAAATGAAAAGAGAGAGGAACAACTAGACGAGGGGTCAAGAGGAGGAGGAAAGGCTGGGCACTCACGGAAGCGATTCTTTGCTAAGACCTGCTAACAAGCTGGGAAAACAACTGCAACTAGATGCAAGAAGGGTAAATGTATCAAAAATAGTTATCTGAATCCCTAGTGGGAAAACTTACACCTGGGAAACCAACTTTTCCTTTGCCTCTGCAAAGTGTCACATACCTAGAATAAAAACTAAGCAAAAAAGAAGCTGAACTGATGCACTCCTAAACAGGGCTTAATGCAAGCAAAGTGTCGCCACAATTTAGCCCCAGAATCCATTTTGAATGCCCTGGAACATGTAAATAAACAACACCAACATCTGCCAGGTTCTATATCTAGACAAGTACTGGTTATTCCAAAGATAGGGAACTTCTTTTAACCTGGGGTCCACATCCTATTCTGGAAACATTCTGGGGGGCACATGATAGTGGTGGCAGGACCAGAACAATGAATGTTAATTTTATCTTTATACAGTAGTCTAATCTCTCCACATGTACACCCCCCTCTCTATCTTACATCCAAACAAGCAAGAGACATTAACAGAATTCAGTGATACATTCTTTGTAGCAAAAGCAGCCAAGCAGGGCCACTGAGTGTGGCCTGGGAAGAGTCCCGAGGATCAGAGAGGGACTTGGGTTGCATTTGACCCACAGGGGTTCTCCATCCTTGTTTTCTCTGACTGGCAGTGGATTTTCAAGGTCTGAGGTAGTGGTCTTTTCCAGCCTGCCTTCCTACAATCCTTTTAACTGGAGAGACTTGGGACTGCGTTGGGATTTTCCGTATGCAAAGTATGTGGTCTGTCACTGAGTGCCTCAGAATATGAGCACAGCCTTTCCATCACTAAATACACACACACACACACACACACCAGCCACCTGCATGGTCATCAGCAGCACATCCAGAGCTGTAGGCTCTTCTGGAGATGAGATGGACTTGCGGCTTGTCTGCAGCTTTGAGAGGGGGACCCAGTGGACGCTTTCAAAGGTCTGGTTTGTCTTCACCTCCTTTAGGGTCACAACTAAAATGTTGCCCTGCTTGTCTTTGATGGGCTCAAAAAAGACATGTCCCAGATCTTGAATTCCCAGCAGACCCTTCATAATAATAAAGAGAGGGAAAAGTCATTTATGGAGAGTGGAGTCTGGCTCTAGATGGCATATCCTCTATACCAGGGGTTCCCAAACTACGGCCCGGGGGCCGGATGCGGCCCAATTGGCCTGCCAATCCGGCCCGCGACGACCCCCGCCGCCCGCTGGCCCGCACAGGCGCGCGCTCCCCCGTCCTCCAGCCCGCCGCGCGATCGGCGCGGTGGGAACCGACCCAAACGCCGGTAAGTCTGGGGACCCCTGCTCTATACTCTTCAAGGGTATACAATGGTACCTTGGTTCCCAAACAGCTTGGCTCCTGAACAAATCAGCTTCCAATGCCACAAACCTAGAAGTGAGTGTTCCAGTTTGCGAATGTTTTTCGGAAGTCGAACGTCCGACGCAGGTTCCGTGGCTTCCGCTTGAGTGCAGGACGCTCCTGCAGCCAATCGAAAGCTGCGCCTTAGTTTTTGAAACGTTTCGGGAGTTCAACAGACTCCTGGAATGGATTAAGTTCGAGAACCAAGGTACCACTATAACAGGAAAAGTTATTGAGCTTTTAAGTATTCAGACAGAAGTGCTCCTTTGCTCCCTAAAACCAAAGTCACCTGACAATACATGGATAATAAGCAGGGCTGTCAACAGATAAAAATATATTTTAACAATTAACCAATTAAACTTACTTACATACATTTATATATTACAACACTTTGGCAAAGCTGTTTTTAGTGAATCTGAATGTACACAATGGTTTTTACTCATTATGAAGAGTGACTAAGATGGCCATTGGCTTCTTGAAATCTTTGCTTTCTGTCTGTCAATGCAAATATTCATCGTCCATAGTTAAAGAGTTGTTTGCGAAAAAGCTTAACCACATATGGAACTGGCTATACATGGCAGCTAACAAGTACAGCTATTTCAATACATCACTATCATTTATAATACCACCAGGCTGAATAACCTTTCATCGGGAAACTGGTAGGGAGTAGATAGTCTGCACCACTGCCACCACTGCCCCCCCCCACTCTATAATCAGAAGTGTGCATGCACATGAAAGCTCATACGAATGACAAAATTAATTGGTCTCTAAGGTGCTACTGGAAGGATTTTTTTTTTTTGACTACGTCAGACCAACACTGCTACATACCTGTAACTATTAATATTTTCTGCAATCTATATAACTTTCCTCAATAATGGATACTTTACTGGCATTGAAGGAATCTGTTTTGGAGGACTACTCCCAAGTACCTGCTGTGCGTTATATATTTGCAACTAAACTTTTAACTGATGAATTGCACTAGTTAATCAATTAAAACTTGATCTATTAAAATGCTAGTTAAAACATGCAAAATGTAGCATAAAAATAGATATGTCTGTTTTGCTCCCAATAATGTGGTACAGAGACAACATAATGGCTTCACAATGTGCATGTTGGGTATGAAACAAATGATTGAACAGCTAACCATTTATTATTAGGATTTTTCCCAAGAGGTGAGTTTATGTTGGAAAGGAACACAGAAATTGGCCCCTGGCCAGATGTATGAGTGATATGTGCCTAACTGGCAAAATACCCATCTTTGGCACTCCTGTGCCTTGAAGAGGCCTCTTTTCTTACCTGCATCTGTGAAATGGCCAGAAGCATCTTGAGACGTGTTTGCAGAATGCAGGAACACGATGATTGGGAGACAGTGACACACTGACGCAGCCACAGGATTTCATCCCACATGCACGATACCTACATCAAGTATAGCAACAGGTCATTCTAAGATTCTCAGGTCTGCCCAGTTTTATATACAGTACAGCAGGTATGGAGTTCCCCAAGCTCAGCATTTTTTAAAAAAATGAATAGAGGAAACATGTTTGCATCCTAACTAGAGTCCCTCTCTCGCGGCAACTGTGCACCTTTTCATATTGTCCTATGCTAGGTTCCCTCTCCTTATATTTAAAATTTTCTTAACAATATTAGTAAAGTAACAATACTAGAAATAGGAAGAGTCAAAGGAAGATGTTTCAATGGACTACAAAATATGTATTTAGATGTAAATTTATAATGTTCTTTTAAACATATTTATTTAACCTTAAATAAAATGACACACATTCAAAAGTTACCCTACTAAGTAGTCACCTTTGTGAACCAGAGAAAGTCCTGCATGAGCAGGCAAGAATAGGTGTCATCTATCTCGACCACAGGGATCTGATCCTCATGCGTGACCAATATGTTGTCATCCTTGTAGAATATTGATGCCAGATACAGGCCCCTGGGAAAATAGAAAAAAAGTTAGCTTGGGAGGGATTCATCATCATCATCATCATCATTTTTACTGGGAAGTATTCTTTCCATCATGGTGAGGAGTGAGGAATGGAAGAAAGATACAGCAGCTTCGCTCCCTATTTCCCTTGTCCCCCTGAAGTGCCTGGGAAACAGTGAAGTGACCCACACACCCAGTTTCTGGGAAACTCAACAAGTATAGCAAGGTGGACGGATGGCATATTCTCCCCCCACCTTACCTTTTCAGTGTTTTTAAGAATTTGCTGCCAGGGTGGAAGAGATACTTCAGACTCTTGGAGACAGAGTGTTTTCTGCTCTGTGGCTGATTCTTACAGGGTTCTGAGAAGCAAAGCACATGGAGAAGGCATTACACAAACCATTATTTATTGTACTGTCAACTCATCCTTTTTCTTATTACCCAGCCTTGTGTATATATCTACTAAAGATTCAAAATAAAATACTAGGCTGGTTAGTTAGGTAAAATCAAGAAGATATGACATTCATTCCCCATTTCCCCCTTGGTGCAAACTATTACTCTGCCAAATTCACATAGCTCCTCCTCCCCCTAGCTTTTGTGTGAGGGTTTCCCAGCACCTTTTCCCCTTGACCTCTCTTTTCTTCAGCCTTCTATGTTCCAGTCCCTCTTTTCTCTCAACACTTTACTATCACCCACATTCATTCTACAGGAACCTGCTGATTTTGTAGCATGCTGGCTATTTTGTTCTATTTTTCAGCCATGCTACCAACTGGATCCCTGCTTTCTTTCCACTGTTCCTTCTGTAACTAAGCCTTGCTCCTCAAAGGTTGTGAACATTCCATCTCTAGGGAAGGCTAGCAGACAAGTGGCAACCAGTTTTTAAACTATTAAATATGTACAGAAGATAAGAATTGTAAAGCACAATTAAAGTTACATATATTACTTTAATTGTGCTTTATAATTCTTGTTTCACTCATCTTAATAACCCTGTGAGGGGTGTCATAAATATTTTAATTTAAAAAGCAGAAGATAATCAAAAGATCCAGCAATCTATGTTTGTTTGAGATTCAAAGAGAAGTAAAAAGTCATAATTGGATTTGTACCCTTAGATCACATATTGTCCCTATAGCAATTGCCTGTAGAATTTGAACTCAGTTCCCAAACACCACTAACAGACCACACTAGCATACAGCAGAAGATTTCATTGAGAAGCAGACAGCAGAAGATTTCATTGAGATGCTTCATAATTTTTCATCCATAATTAAGGGCTGGTTTCCTCAGTTAAGTATTATGGCTCTTGTCAAGATTTGTTTATTGCATATCACAGTTATATTAGTCAGCAGATCCAGATAGGAACAACAAGGAGGATGCAAGAGAAAGGCCTTGTCATCTGCTTGTGAAAGCAGAGCTTCAAACAAGCTGGAGATTCTCATATAATTTAGAAACTCATTTTTGAAACCAAGAATGATACTGGGACATCAGCTGTTAGCCTCAATCGACCCTGTGGTTATTTATATATACTCTCTTCTTGGTGCATAGGAAGTTGGCTTGACTATTTTTTTTCGGAGGGTTTCAGCAGCTTATTTCTTTCATGAGCTTTCGCATAGAGCATGCATAGTTGTCCAAAATACAGCATCTGATTACTACAAAGATTTTAATGAATAATAATAATAATAATAATAATTTATTATTTATAACCCACCCATCTGGCTGGGTTCCCCCAGCCACTCTGGGCAGCTTCCAACAAAATATTAAAATACAGAAATCCATCAAACATTAAAAGCTTCCTTAAACAGGGCTGCCTTGAGATGCCTTCTAAATGTCTGGTACTTGTTGTTCTCTTTGACCTCTGGTGGGAGGGCATTCCACAGGGTGGGTGCCACTACCGAGAAGGCCCTCTGCCTGGTTCCCTGTAACTTGGCTTCTGGTAGCGAGGGAACCGCCAGAAGGCCCTCGGTGCTGGACCTCAGTGTCCGGGCAGAACGATGGGGGTGGAGACGCTCCTTCAGGTAAAACCACTTAAAACCACTGGGAGCCTGATACAAGTACAGTAGCACCTCGGCTTACGTAACCTTCTGGTTACATAAACTTACATAAAGCGGCAAACCCAGAAGTATCGGGCCGGGTTTTGCTGCATGCACATGCACAGAAGTGGTCTACCACCCCCATGCGCAGAACAGTGATCCTTGGGTTGCGGAAACCTTGGGATCTGGCCGGACCTCTGGAACGGATCCCGTTTGCAACTGGAGGTACCACTGTAAAGGCTTTTACCACTTTGTTGGGGGAATGGTACTGGTCAGACAAGACTGTCATCACTATAATGTGCAGAGGATTTCCATAGGTTTCTACAGGAGTTTTCATTTAATATGCTAGCAGTGGCCTCATCTAGTCACCATTTCTCCTTCCCATCAATTCCAATTCTTCCTTAGCAAACCATGAATGTGGGATGAAATCCACTGAGAGCAGTCAAATACAACATTCCTTGTTTTGCTAGAGTGGACATGCAAGGGAATGTTTGGTCCAGCCAGTCGAAACTTCCTGTTCCTCCTGGCCTGGATCATCCTTCATTGCATGTGACTATAGTGCCACGCGACCTGGTAAAAGGCCAAGGCATGCTGCCACTTTCTCTCCTTTTCCATCTTCCTTTCGTCCTGCGAACTTCCTGGTATGAACTGCTGGCTGCCAGCCAAGCAGTCCCTCAGGTCATCTCCCTTATGGGGTAAGCTTGTATTTATACGTTTGTAACTTTAAGCCTAAAGCCTGCCTTCAGGGATCACACTGTGCTCAGCCTGATCGTGAGTAAACTTTCTTTTTGTTACTTATAACTAAGAATGTGTCTTTATTCTTTTAGGAGGGATTCAAGGGGTCTTACCAGGAAAATATTAGAACACATTTCAATCTGGACAAGCCAGATTGAATTGTGTATTGTCTTAAGAAACTCACATGACTTTGCAACTAGTTTTCTGCTGTGTAAAGGGGAATGCACTCTGCTAAGTAAAGGAACTTGCTAGCACAAGTTAGGAAGGATATTAATAAACAACATATCTTTTCCTGCTACCCTGAACATTCCCACAATGAATAGGCTATTCAAGAGAACTGGTATCTAAACTGCCTATGGACACAAAAGTGGGACTCACCGTGACACACACATTGTTGGTGCACCATCTTCACCTGGCTTAGAAGATGGTCCAAAGCTTCAGCTTGACCTCTTCGCCTTGGTGCCCGCCCATCATATTCTCTCCAGTCTGAAGTGGGAAGGAAATAGAATAAATAGAGAAAGAGCAGCACAAGCTGTTAGGGGTTCCAATCCATTACAATATTGCCCCTCTCACAGTTGTTTCATACCCATAGTACACTACAGAACAGCTTTCTGGACAAAACATTGCTCAAAACACAATTGATCTATTGACACTAAAAGCTAGACTTGATGAATGGGTGAAGATCATCACCATTTGAAAGCCTTAGTCTTAGTGGTTTTCAATTTACAGGTCAGACCCACAACTGGGTCCAATCCTTACCTAAATGGATCAAACCGGCAATACCACCACCACCACCAACTTTTGTATGATCGTTTTCGATCTTTAGACCTGGTTTGCACATACTGTAATACCAAATCACGAATGAGCAAGCATGAGGGTTCCTGACACAAAGAGTGTGGCTGCATCCCTCTGTCATGCAACTGCAATGCTATCTGGGGCTAAGCCATGTAATTATGTCTGAACCTGGGCTCATGGTTTGTCTCTGCCAGACAGATCATGAGTGATAAACCATGAACAAACCTTGGTTACAGCTTGTAGTTTGTCTTCAGTGAGACACCTTAAGCCTGGATTTAGACATAATATTAAGCCACACCATGGTTTAGCCCTGGGCAACAAGGAAAGGATTGGGGAAGCTTGCTTGTTCATGCTAAGACATGGTTTGGCTTAGTTTTACATGCTAAGTAGGTCTTAATTGGTTTAAGATTAAAAAAGAGAAAAGGTGACAGTAGGAGAAGGGGGGAAGGGGAAGAAAAGAGGAAAAATATGGGTATGTACAGTAAAGCATTAACAGCCAGTTTCATACTGTAGGGTGATGTTTAAAAAGTCCTGACTTTGCAAAGATGGAAGATAACTATTTAAGACTATATCTACAGTATGGCTAGGGTTACACATAGTCCTTGTTTTAGAAATCAAAATTCTGCACTGTGGTACCCCAAGTTCTGGAGCAAGGAAAATCATATTATGTATCTTGAATAAATTACACTAATTAAAGAAAAATCAGCATATTTATTTATGTTCTATTAATTATCATGCTGCTAGCCATGGAGCTATGAGAAGCATTGCAGCCCCACCCTGATAACTGGAAATTATATTCAGCTTCTGGGATTTCACCAAGCCAACATGTTTTAAATTATATCACTAAAATCCAAAGTCTAGTAACTGCATTTCTTGTTTTAATGAATGCTGAGATTTTTTAAAGATGCTGATTATTTCATTTAATAACAATTTCTCTTATTTAGCACAGAAATGCAGATAGTTCTGCCTAGGATTCCCCCTAGCTTTACATGAGAGTTCAGTCTTAAGAGGTGCAAATCATGTTAGGCAATACAGAAGCAATAACCCAAAAGCAGTAACCACTGGTGGGAACTGCTCATAAGGGTGATGGAATTTAACAGCTGCCGCCAGTAGGAGGAGACGACAAATCATAGTAACAAGGTTGGGTCTGTTGTAGCTCTTTTCAGTATTTCAGTATTTCCGCAGCCTCATGTCAGCTGCTGGCCTTCAACTGGGCAGAGTATCGTCATACTAATGGTGAGAGTTAAACTCACCTAGACAAATAAATAAATAGAACCTCTTCCTTGTGCTTCTTAGTTATGAGGTGGCAGAGCTACTGAGCAGCACAGGCTAGTGTGGGGGAAGCAGCCCTTTTACATTAACTTTACCGTACATTAATTGGTTTATACACTCCCCTGTGCTGCTGTTTTCCATGGAAAGATCAGCTCTGTTAACTTTGGCTGGGACCTGGTGCTATTTTTAGGTGCTTTAAAAACACCCAGGGAGGTGCTGCACACTTTTACGTGACAAAAGTTGGTTATTTTTATTTAGGGGAGAAATATTTTCTTTAAAATTTGAAAGCAAGGAATAAATTACTTTCTAACTCAGGCTGGAATGTTACAGTTACATACTATATTATACAACCCAAAGCTAAAGGGCCTAATCCATCGATCTAAGCTCTGTTAACTTCCAATTTGGTCATGATGGACTTGCATCCCTGGACCACATGGACTGTCCTTAAAGGTATTGCCTTTGTGGTTGATGGAACAAGATGTGTAATTAGCAGAGGAGAGAATGACATACAGCTGATAGTGTTAGAGAATGATTGACCATGAAAGACACAATTTACATCTCTTAAGTTGTACACAACAGCAGCATTATTTACAGAAACCTTGTCTTGGCTGTTATTAAAGGGATGGAAATCCTTCTTGGCCTCAGTGACAGGAATTCTATGATCTAACTGCATTGTAAACAGGGGGAAATAAAACTATTAAGTTTGGGATTTTTCTTTTACTTGAATTCGGCTTTGCTGTATTATGTGCATTTCATATAATGTTACACTGGGATGAAAATCATACATCACCTTCATTGAGCCTGTGAATGGGGGCATTTTCTGCCACTTTCTCAGGGGAGAAGGAAAATTGATACATTTTAGGGGACACAGGCATATGTATACCTATGCAAGATGAGATGGCAGAAAATAAAGCAAAAAGACTTTACACCATTCAAAGTGGCAGAGGAGCTCCAATCAACTGCCCTTTCTGCAGTAAGGGCAGCTGTCTTTCCTTTTAACCAACAATGCTCCTGGGAATGAAGTTATGTCATGACATAGCATTGTTCCCATTTAGGCATCATATACGACCAAAGTGGTTGCTGGTCCAAATCCCTAGACCAAATCCCTGCAATGCAGGAATGCTGTCCACAGAAGCCCCTGGGTGGGCTCAAACCACCAACCTTTTGGTTAATAGCCAGACATACTGATCCACTGCACTACTGAGACCTGTATTAGAATTAGAACTCTGATGCTGCTTCAGGGGGGCAGCAAACCTCTCTTATCTAAAAGGAAGAAAAACTTAAGCAAACTGGTCCCTCAGCCCACCAGAATGTATCAAACTTGCTTCCACCCTTTAAAAACCCAGGTTACAGGTGAACTATTAGCTTCTCACCTCCCCCTCCCCAAATAAACCACTGAACCCTTCAGGTTAGCTGTACATAGGGATTCTGGTCCCTTCAAGACTCACCAAAGCCCAAGCTTATATGGTGTAAAATTTATTTCAGTTGGCTTCTAGTGATAGATTATATTAAGTTTCATGCTGTTATACATGTTTGAGCTCTTGGGATGGGAAAAGCAAAAAAATCTAACAACCTAAACAAAATAAATATGTAAGAGAGTAGAAAGGAGATTAAGGATACCAAAATAATATTTCAAATATATGGGCCTTTTTTTGTTCAAGAAAGAAGGATAGAGAACCATTTAATAATTAGAAGTTTGGATAAAAAGAAGCATTGCTATTGCAAATTATGCTGCCATGGGAATCCCTGAAGGGCATGTTAATTTGTAGGACTTTGGTGTTTCGGATAACCAGAATTTGGAGACACAATGTTCTGGTGTTTGTGTGCTGTGTAACTTACAGTACATTCAGGACCAACTAAGTTTTTATTTTGGTATGAGCTTTCGTGTGCACACGAAAGCTCATACCAAAATAAAAACTTAGTTGGTCTTTAAGGTGCTACTGAAGGAATTTTTTTATTTTGCTTCGACTCAGACCAACACGGCTACCTACCTGTAACTAGTACATTCAGGGTATACCTTCTCATCCATTGCCACTGTTATTACTACTAGACCTATCTGATTTGCACATTTCAAATGGGGACAGCGTGTTTGTAAGTCAATCCCTGCTTTTTCTTTTAAAAAATTGCAATTCTCATAAAATTATCTTTGAATGGTCCATGAAAGTTGGTGCCATAATAATTACCGTATTTTAGTCTTCAGAATGCCACAGTACCCTTTGTTATATACCACTGAGTGCTCAGTAAGCTCTAAAACATGAGCAGGACCAGTAAACTAGCCTTACGGTATGAACAATGAGGTGTATGTTTGATGCTTCCTGAAGTTTCCACTTACTTGATGGAATAGCAAAGGGTGGTATTGAAGTTTGCGGAGGTCCCCATCCCTTCATGTTGTAGGCAGATACTTGGACGTAGTAAGCTGTACCCTGTAGGGAAAGGAATAAGGAGTCACATGGACTAGAGAAAACCTTGTTACTCAGAAGGGTGAAGGGTTGTTTCAGTTTCCCTTCCACTAATATAGTCACCAGGTATTTTCCATAATATATCATTATTGGAAGAGAGGGAGGATGTGGAGCGATACTGCCTATGGCCTATGAACTTGCAGAAGCAGTGCAGGTCATCACCGTCTTTCAGTCTTCTCCTGTGCCATGGGTTTAGACAAAAGTTGCTGATAAACTCCAGAATAACTCAGATGGTCTGACAGATTTTGGAAGTTCAGCTTTTGCAGATTTAATGTCTGATTGAATTCAGACAAGCTGTAGTCTGTATCATATTTGATGAAAAATGAAATCAGATTAGGGCTTTAGGGTACACTGCAGCTCCACAAAAGTCATAGAATCATAGAATCATAGAGTTGGAAGAGACCACAAGGGCCATACAGTCCAACCCCCTGCCAAGCAGGAAACACCATCAAAGCATTCTTGACATATGCCTGTCAAGCCTCTGCTTAAAGACCTCCACAGAAGGAGACTCCACCACACTCCTTGGTAGCAAATTCCACTGCCGAATAGCTCTTACTGTCAGGAAGTTCTTCCTAATGTTTAGGTGGAATCTTCTTTCTTGTAGTTTGAATCCATTGCTCCGTGTCCGCTTCTCTGGAGCAGCAGAAAACAATCTTTCTCCCTCCTCTATATGACATCCTTTTATATATTTGAACATGGCTATCATATCACCCCTTAACCTTCTCTTCTCCAGGCTAAACATACCAAGCTCCCTAAGCCATTCTTCATAAGGCATCATTTCCAGGCCTTTGACCATTTTGGTTGCCCTCCTCTGGACACGTTCCAGCTTGTCAGTATCCTTCTTGAACTGTGGTGCCCAGAACTGGACACAGTACTCCAGGTGAGGTCTGACCAGAGCAGAATACAGTGGTACTATTACTTCCCTTGATCTAGATGCTATACTCCTATTGATGCAGCCCAGAATTGCATTGGCTTTTTTAGCTGCTGCATCACACTGCTGACATGTCAAGTTTGTGGTCTACCAAGACTCCTAGATCCTTTTCACATGTACTGCTCTCAAGCCAGGTGTCACCCATCCTGTATTTGTGCCTTTCATTTTTTTCTGCCCAAGTGTAGTACTTTACATTTCTTCCTGTTAAAATTCATCTTGTTTGCTTTGGCCCAGTTGTCTAATCTGCTAAGGTCATTTTGAAGTGTGATCCTGTCCTCTGGGGTATTAGCCACCCCTCCCAATTTGGTGTCATCTGCAAACTTGCTCAGGATGCCCTCAAGCCCATCATCCAAGTCATTGATAAAGATGTTGAATAAGACTGGGCCCAAGACAGAACCCTGTGGCACCCCACTAGTCACTACTCTCCAGGATGAGAAAGAGCCATTGATGACCACCCTTTGGGTTCGGTCAGCCAGCCAGTTATAAATCCACTGAATGGTAGCATTGTCTAGCCCGCATTTTACCAGCTTCTTTACAAGAATATCATGGGGCACCTTGTCAAAGGCCTTACTGAAATCAAGATAGGCTACATCAGGCATCCCCAAACTGCGGCCCTCCAGATGTTTTGGCCTACAACTCCCATGATCCCTAGCTAACAGGACCAGTGGTAAGGGATGATGGGAATTGTAGTCCAAAACATCTTTCTTTTTTTAAAAAATAATTTTTATTAATTTTAAAATAAACACAACACAACCAACATTACAAAACACCAACACACACACACATACAGAACAGGGAAAAAACCCCAAAAACATATATATATTATCAACCCCTCATTTACTTAACTTTGTTTTGGTGACTTCCTCGTATCCCTCCCTCCTGATTTTCATCTCTTCTCATATTTATTCATTGCAGTTTCATTCTACCAATTTCAACCCATACTCTTTAAACATATATTCATGCAGCTAATCACTATCCTTAAACTTTACCTCTTATTCTAATTAACATAAAATCCATCTTCTTCCACCCCCCTCCTCCACAGGACCCCTCCTGCCACGAGTAGGTCCCATGGGTGACGGGCAGTCAAAAATGGTCCATTTTATAGTTTGGTTTTTCACTGTCTCCCCCTCCCTCCCCCAGAACCTCTCTCTGCCACCAAGAGGCCCCGGAACAAAAGGAGAGATAGAGACAGCAAGCTACCCAACTATCTGTCTAAATAAACAATTTTCTAATAGCTAATATAACATATTTTCCAAACCTCATACCTCTATTTTCTCTTATCAAATTTATCAAATCCCCCCCTAGCCTAATCTTCCCTCCAAGAAAATTTTCATACAAATTATACAACTCTATTCACACATTACTTCTAAATTAATATTTCAACTATGCCTCTTCCTCTTCCCTAGAATTCCCCCCCCCATTCAATACAGCAAATCCATGATACAGCCAAGATTTCAAAGCCTAATATTCCTGTCCTATTAAACAATTACAGTACCCTTTTTTTCCACCCCACCCCCATTCTCTCCCATTTTACCACCCTTATTTTTTTCATCCCCTCCTTCTGTCCCGTCCTTTCCCTTAACTCCCATATTTTCCCCAATATCCCATTCAATTCTTGTTTTTCCATTTCAGAACCAATCAAATCAAAGTTCCAAATTGACTCTTGCTCATTCTTCTCTTCTTGTCGAGCTACTTCTGCTTCCTCTTGTTTATTTTCTTGCCCATTGTCCTCAGGAACAGGCTTTTCATTTTCTTTCTCATTCTCAATATTTCCTTTTAGTTCCTGTTCCCGTTCCTGCTCCAAAACATTTTTTAGCTGTAAACTAAATTGTTGTTGCCCCTCTGCCAGTTCTCCCAGCAGATTCAGTACTGTCCTCTGGAAAACATCTGTTCCGGATGTTGACATTCCTTCTCATTCAAGGGCAGAACAAAGATAGGAGGACAAAGAACAATGGAGTCTCAATCTTCTAGGATTCACAACGTGACCAACTTGGCTGAGAATTTTTTTTCATAATCCATATATTACTCCACTAATAATTTCTCTTGCAACAAAGTTTAAATCTTTACCAATTTCTTTGGCAGCTGTCAAACTTCCCATTCGGAAAAAAGCTTTGCTGAATCTCCTGGGGTGATGATTCCAGGGTTGAGAAAGGGGTACCCCCCATTTGCTTTCTTTCATTTGCAGGGATTTTTAATTCACAAAGAACTCCCCCCAAAAGCTTTGCTACTTTGTCACCGGCTTTGGGTCAGATTCCTGCTTTCTAGTTCAGCAATAGGGAAAGATCGACTTCCGTTTTTTAAATCTCTTCCCTTAGTCCAGATATTCTAAATCAACGTCCAAAATCCCCAAAACACTCACGTTTTTGATCTGTAATTTCCTTTTCTTTGGAAGAATTGATCGCCACTGCCTCGCGGTCCTGCAGCTTCGCGCTTCAAAGATAGCGATGTAGTGTCTGTTGCGTCGCAGCTCCGATCCCCCCGCTCTCGGCGGCTCAAAACAGACCCTGCCGGGGGGGGGGGGAGCTCGCTTTGGACGCCCACCAGACAATCTGATCCCCAAATGCCCAATTTGGGATTTCTAAACGGGGTCTGCTTCGCTGTAGCAGTTTTCCCCTCCTTTAAAGCGCCGAAACCCGCTCCGACGAGCGAATCTCTGACCGCGATGGCGACGCGACCAACCGGAAGTCCCCACAGCGTTTCTTTCTAGGTGCTCACAGACCGTTTGCTTAATGATCTGCTCTAGAATCTTTCCTGGTATTGATGTCAGGCTGACTGGGCGGTAATTGTTTGGGTCCTCTCTTTTCCCCTTTTTGAAAATAGGGACAACATTTGCCCTCCTCCAGTTTGCTGGAACTTCGCCTGTTCTCCAGGAATTTTCAAAGATTATTGCCAGATTATTGCAAGTCTCTAAACCCTGCCACGATATTTGTGCTGTGTGGCAGGCCAAGAGGACTCAGCATATTCCACATCCTTCCTACCACAAATGGAAACCCTACTAACCCTCCCATTTCATATTACTTAAGTGGGACTCATTTGTGATGTGAAGATAGAAGCAGAGTTTAATGACGTTGTCTTGCATTAGAAATACCCAAAGATTATGATTCAGTTCTAATCCAAGTCCACATAAACTTTCTGGATGTCCAGCAGATACTCAGGAAATAAATCTGAATTCCCCTCTGCATCCAGTGTTGCCCCATAACCTTGCCAAAGAATATTTGTTCTGTATTCAGTTCCTGGATGCACAATATTGCCCTAAAATAGGAATGACTGCTGGTTGAGCCCAGTAAAGCAGTGTAGACAGCCTTCAGTCTGTACCAAATTATCTTGAGTCCCAACCCCCAACTTGATTGTTCCTATCAGTTCAGTTTCACATGTGGAGTATGTCTTTCCTATTGAATGTATGATCAAAATCAATCCAACTTTTATTTTGGGCCACAGCCAACTGAACCATGTCAGCTGATTGTCAGCCTAGTGGTATCACATAACTAGCTTCACAAGCAAACATTTCCATTGGGTATATTCTGTGTAATGTAAGTTTTCTTAGGAGGATAAGGGAGCAGAGCAAGCCTACAGGCCATTTGTTGCAAAATCATATCCCTCTGCAGCTCCCAGTCTCGTCTCCCACACAACTTGCTGTTTGTTCAGAAGTCTGGCTCCTGTTTGAGCTCTTGGAAGCTGTCCACCACACAATGGGGAGGGGACAGCTGACAGGCAGTGTGGGTCCTGCAGTTCCCAGAGAGATAAAACTGCAGGGGTGGGGGGCAGGTCCCAGCCAACCCATGACCTCCATACACTTGAGGGTTGGAGTGGAGTCACTGATTCTCATCTCCAATTAGCCATGGAGCTGGTGGAGAGTTTGATCTTTGCAGGTGGTGGGGGGTATAAGATTTATTGCCTTGGGTGGGGTGCCGTTGGGTGGAAATCACAGAAAAAACTATGGATCACACGGTTTAGTGACTAAAGCTCAACTGCAAGACGCTGAGATTTCAGCCTGGGGACGGCTGCTCCTTCCCATGCAATGCATACACTGAAAGCTATGAACTGCTCCTGGCATTTAGCATGTTGCATTTCATGGGGAAATTGTAACTGTACACAAATTATTATTATTTTCTAAAGATACTGTTTTTATTATGTCTGCATTAAATGTTTCCTAATTGTTTGACAGCCTTATCACGTCATTGCAAAATCATATGGATAGCCAGTGTGGGGAAATGAGTGGGGAAGTAGGAAGAAGGGAAGAAAGTGGTACCAAAAGAACAGCCCTGAAATTACAAATGTGTTCACAACAACAGGCAAAAATAGTTGCACAAGAGGCATGTCTCAAAACTCATGAAAAGGAACAAAAATTAGTTTCACATCTTGCTAAATTATTGAGACTGCTTGAATTATTCTTTATGCTCAGGGGCAACCTCAGACATTTTGGTTTCTGAAATATAAGTAAAATATTCACCACAAGCCTTTGTACTGGACTATTTGGCCCAGTACAGGCATGGACTGTACCAGGC
This sequence comes from Zootoca vivipara, assembly GCF_963506605.1. Taxonomy (NCBI): domain Eukaryota; kingdom Metazoa; phylum Chordata; class Lepidosauria; order Squamata; family Lacertidae; genus Zootoca; species Zootoca vivipara. The sequence continues at coordinate 37,177,785 of NC_083289.1, read as the reverse complement.
ATGGAAATATGCACTCATTTGTGGCAAGAAAAAGCCATGTCCTGATAAGAAGAAACTTTAGTTAGACCCCTTCTGCTTCATATAATATTGTTGTATGTGCAGCTTGATTTTCATTAGGAGAGAACATACAAATATTTGGTCTTTCCTTTGCAGTCTCAGTTGGTACAGTCTAGTCATAAATTTATGACCTGTGTGTGCATATATTGTGCCTCATTTCAGATACCTACTTTCTCACACTACAGCAACAAGAAGCCTGTTGCTGGAGCTATTACCTCAGTTCTCTCCCCCACTCCAAAAATAAATAAATACAAAAATATTCAGTTTTATGCCACACCTCTGTTACTACTACAAGAAAGGTATTGCTCTAGCTGATCATTCAGATTTGTGAGTAAACTCTATTTAGACCATAGTTATCTCAAACAGGAAGCATGACTAAATCCACTTAACCAAGTTTCAGAGGAAAAGAATTTGGGGCTCCTTATCCCCTGCTTGCAGGCACTGCTCAGGGCAAATGCTGCATCTTGCTGCCTTGCATAATGTAATGATTGGGTCCAAATAGGCCACACACATTTCAGGGAACTTAAAATGGCTACTTGCATGCAGTTAACTTAAGGTAATAAGTTCAGTGTTGTGTGAAGAAGCACCAATCCCTGAAATGGGCACTTTACTTAAGAAAAGCATTCAGACATCCTCATATTCTGGCTGTGTGGTGGCCAGAGGTTCACTGCAGTTAGCTTGCACTTTGGTGAATTAGAACAAGAAGTATGGGGTGAAGGGATCAATTGGGGTCATTCCCTGAAGTACCCTTGTGGCTCAGCACACAGCACAGTAACTTACTCACCGAGAGGAGGCCATGGATGGTGATATGTAGGTTTTTCAGCTTGTTGATCACCACTTCACCCAGCGGTGGGGAGAAGGTGGGGGAGCAGCTCCATTCGACTGCAAACAAAGGAAAAGCACAGCCACTCCGTCAGTAATTGGGAGTCTTTCATCAGTAAAGCAAAGGATGTAGTGCTTGGCAGTCAGTCAGGGCTAGATTAGAAAGCTAGGCTGCCAGGGATGGTACAGCTGCTGTAAGGGGATTGACTGTGAAACTGAAGAACCAGCTACAGCGGGACCAGCTGTGCATACTGGAAAATGTATTGAGAAAAAAGGCATGGAAGAGCTGGGGGGCGGGGAGGGAAGGTGTAAATTGAGAGAAAGAGAAAGAGAGAGAGAGTGCAACAACAGGGCACACCTTTTTCATATTCAAAGGACTTAACTCCCTGCCAAATGTGCAATGCAGGAGCTGCACATAGCGCAGCAGAGAAATCTCTATAGCTAGGGTTACTTCAACTCTTTATCTCAGCACAGGAGACGTAACAGAAAGAGTTAAAGGCAAAAAAAGGCAGGCCAAAAGATGAACAGTCAAGCTGATGAACCCAGAGATAAAAGGGAGAGCACAACAGATGGACCAAACAAAGGCAATGGAGAGAGGGTGGGAAATAGACAAAGTAGATTAAGTGGCAGGATTTGGTGGAGACTGGTAAAGGAAAATTCTTCTGAAAGCCAAAGTTATGATGACAGGACACAAAGGATTTAAACTGCTGGGAATTCTATGTTGAGGGAGCAGGTGTTGAAGCCAAAAAGGGACATGCTTTTATGGGATCCAAATAGCGTGAAGATGGGTCAGAGTTATAGCATTCAACTTGAGTGAGCACTTCGGAAGACATTTCTAAAACTTTTAGCAAATAGCAACTTGCCTAGTGTAGAACCACCACCATTTAGACACTACCATAAATCACCCACATATTTCCTTCTCAGATTACAGAAGAAGTATAGGGCACTTTCTACCAAATTTTCAGAATAGCAGATTCTGGAGAAGTGGTGAGATTGATTCATGTCACAAGTGGCCACCAACCGAGATGGACTAGAAGAAAGGCATGGAAATATTTCAAATTCAACAACTAGAAAACTTAAGATCAGTTATCTCCATTAATTATGCAAATTTGGTGGATGCATAATGTCTGTAATTTTGCAAACTGATTTTGCATTTGAAATATGTAAAGAGATTGCCAGTAACTGAGATGAAACTGCACACATGAACTGCCACATGAAACCCTGGACTATTTATTTATTTAAGTAATCTCTTAGCCTTTCTTTAGCCAGAAGTCCTAAAGTAGGTAACATAAAATAACTTTAAACAAATACAATAAACCAAAGAAAACAAACAGTGAGCATATCTTTAAGAATTCAGTTTAAACTTGTGTGCCTGTGAAATAGAGAAAAACAGAGGGAAGGGAATTCCAGAGGTGGTGCTTATAACTGAGAAGGCCTTAACTCTTATCACCACTCATCTTCTGATCCTAGACAGCAGCTCAGCACTTCCACAGCTTCCCCTGAGGTGACTGAACAGGATAAACAGCTGGGTATAATCTGCATTCTGATGACATCTCATCTCAGATCTTGGAATGAACTCAGTGGTTTCATGTATACGTTAAAACAGCATAGGGGATAAAGAAGAGTCCCGCAATGCATGGATCAGACTAATCAAAATGCCATCCAGACTGGAACAGAAGCACAGTGCCCTTCATTCCCATACTGGACAGTTAGTCCAGAAAGAGATGTTTAAAGGTACTGAACACCACTGAAAGGTCCAGGAGAATCAGCAAGGTCATACTTTCCTGATTTATCTCCTGGCATATACCATCCATCAGGATGACCAAAGGTGTTTCCATATCAGATCCCACCCTGACATTAAATTGAAATCCATTTAGATACTTGGTCTCATTCAAGAGTGACTCAAGTTGCCTAGCCAACTCATCTGAGCATTTTGCCCCCAAAGGGTCTATGAACAACTAGCTGTTATTTCCTGGGTTCAGTGAAGCCCCCCCCCCCCCCCCCGGAGCCACTACACAACTTTTGCAAATTGGCTTTTATAACATCCAGGAACAAACCTGTCAACCCTCTGCAAAAAGCAAACTATGCAAGTTATAGTAGATGGCACCCTTCCAAGCACCTATCAGTGTCATTGGACCTCAATAATCAAAATTGATCCAACAATATTTAACTAGATGGTATTCTGGAATTATGAACAGACTGTATTTCAAGAACTGTGGTATCCAAATTGCTATAGATGTAAGCAATTTTATCCTCAAAGAGCCTACTACTCTTAGCAGGAATCTAAGTGTTCCTGAACATGCGAAAGGTCTTGGGCTATATTGGGCAGCAAGTTGAGGATGCAATGGGGAAGCAGAAATGTTGCTTCATTGCCAACACCACTACAGAGTAGGCTTGAAAGCTGGTCCCCCAAACCTTCTGAAATGGCCCATACATGCCAGGCCAGCACTTCCCCCCAGAAATATGAATAATTTATTTTTTTATTATGGCTCATCTGGCATTCAGCAACAGCACCATCAGGCCTGATGTGTTGATAGCAAGGTCATGTATTTCACAAAGGCTGAAAGAAGGACTGCAGTGGGAGACGGTCACTTCATTCCTGACCTTCCTTAATTATTTGAAAGCATTTTTACCCTGTTCCTTAGCCAAACAGACTCAAACAGTAGTCTACAAAGATTAGTAGTAAGGCAGTCCCTGCCCTCAGGTTCATAATCTATACATCTAAGTGACCTTTCTAACCCCCCCCCCCAAATCTTTGCTACAACCTGCTCATAAAGATTTCCACAGGGACATCCCTCACTTTGTTAATTTCACTGTGCAGGAACATCATAAAACCAACCAATCAATCAAGGGCACCAAAGCAGCCTTCCTTGAACTCTATAGAATAATGTGCCTGGTGTACAGTCTAAATATACAGCAGCTTCCTATGTTCCAGGAGTAAAGCAGGGAGATGGGTAGGGAGGCCACTGTGAGCCCCATACAGGTTATGGTGCCTGAGCCTTTAAAATAAATTGGTTTGACAAATCTTCAGACTCTCTCAACAACCAACAGTGTAACTTTTGAAACTAGGCCTGTGATTATGTAATCCATCAGATTGGTCTATTATAATCATAATTCATATAGCATCCAAAGTATTCTAGGAACTGTAAAAAGATTTATGACCGGACAGCCCCTACCTTCAAATCTTAAAAGACATGAAAGAAGAAGAAGAAAAGATAACTTACCATATCTTAATAAGTTACAATTGCCTTTAAAAATATTTATTATATGTTATGCGAGCTCTTCATAAAATTAATATATAATTAATCATTTTTAAAGGCAATGGTAACTGATTAAGGCTTGGAAGATGCGTAGATGGATCAGTAATTGATGTCCATCTCCCAGTCATTATGGCAGTTGTACTATATATGTTGTGTGATATAATTGTATGTAAGCAGATTTTAGACCCTGTAAACTACAGTTCGGTACCACTGAACTATGCTTATGCATTCCTTTTTTCTCTTTGGACCTTCACATCTTCAATGTATATCCATAAATTATTCACCTCAAAATGACAGGCAACAATTCAGAAAAGGTGAATTTTGGAACTGAATCAGTGGGCCCTCAAGAATTTACTAGGATCAGATTCCCGGTCAAGAAGGATTGTTCCAAAAGAAAAGAAAAAAATCAATTCACAGGTCCCTGTAAGTTTAATTCTTGGGTAATATGGTTCTGAGCATCCTTTGGATTTACCTTTATATTTGGTGACAATGGCTGAATTGACACTTAAGGGCTCCTGGAAGGAAACATCCACAGAGGTGCTGCTGGCCACTGAAAGGTGAACATTCATGGGTGGATCTGGAACCCCTGAGAACAGATAGCACAGGTATAAGAAGGAACATCTCCTGGTGTAACTAGGCATCTGTGGAAGGAATAAATCTTCAATATAAACCTAATTTACAACTTAACTGCCAGTCAGAATGATCACAAGAACAGAGACTCTGTTATGAGGCAAGGCAGGAAGGTATGTTTCCTTTGCAAAATAAATTCTGAGAAGAGATATGATGGCAATTTGCATGCACTGAGATGGGTTCAATCAGCAGAAGATGCAAGACCAAAGAATTCCCCCTTAGGTTCAGTACTCAGATTATGTGGGATAGGTAGGGAAGCCTTAATGAAATCGACAAGCTGCACCCCACCTCCCACAATTTTAGCCAAATCATACTCCTCTAAGCTTGCCTTCTAATTATAGTAGCTAAAAGAGCCATTACAAAACATAAGAGACAGACCTCCCTTTGCAAGTCAAGACATTGTAGAGTCTTGAGATTTTTTTATCTCCCTCACCCCGAAGAATCAGCGATTGCTACAAGTGAGAATATGACACCAAAAATAGTCAACTTGTCATACAGATAAGTGAGGGAAACATTTTCTTTTGTGAAGCTTAGCACCTGGATTGGCATTCATAGTCAAGGAGTCACTATAATAATTATATCTGAGCTAAGAAATTAATGCTTCTGATAATATCAAATGGGCTAGAAAGGTGGCAAAAGGTTGCTTTTATTTGCAGCAGCCACTATTTGGGCCATCTGAATATGTTCTACTAAACTCATTAATTACAAGCACCCTCTTGCCATGGTGTAATTAGATTTCTCTTATTAATGCACCAAGGCCACTATAGCTTTACAGGATACCTTCATTTATTATATCAACCAGAAAGATCTAGAATATTGGTCTTGGGTGAGAGAAGCAGTTTCAAATCTGCTCATTGAGGGCTTACTAGAACAGCACTGGGAAAGCCACATTTACCCAGCCACATTTACCACACCTACCAATTTCATTAACTAGTGACTTGCTTTAAGATTCTGTGAACCACTAAATTAAGAACGTTACCATGTTCTCACAACAACAAGGGGTTTATTATGGCAGGTCCTAAGGCCATTTCTTCGTTTCTGTTCTGGACTAATTACATATTGTAGGACCCAATTTCCTATCTCTGAAACCCTGCAGTGACATGCCCACTGTTCCCATCCCTGATCAACTTAGAGGGTCAGGGTACATTGCATGCTGCTATTTCAGACACTTACGAGCATGCTCAAATCCAGCATTCATGCGCTTGTATAGCCGATAACGCCATTCCCATGCTTTTAACTGTTTCTCTTTTTCTGAGCCATCTGCACTGGGTAGCTCATTCACCACCTGCGCAGTAAGGTCATTGACACGCTGCTCTGCCTCCTGGACCAGTGTTGACAAGTGCAAAGACCGACTCTCTAGACTCACAACTTTGGAAAGGGAACAAAGGGAAAAGGAAACATTTAATACATCACACAAGAAGATAAGGAAAAATACATGACTAGGCATAAACCTGCCTGAAAATTCCTGAAATGATTCTCTTTGCTTCTACCCTCAGAAAACCTCCCATGCTAAGCAATCCCTCAAGCCGAAGAAGCACAGCTTGATCCTCATTTCTCAAACAGCATGGGATAAATGGTTGGTGCAACTGGAGTTTGAGCTATTAGATAAAACCACAAAGTTGCTTCTCCACAACTGCTTCTGCAAATTTGTGATTCTGGCTCCTCTTAAATGCAGATTTAAAGGCCAAGCTCAAAGGAACCCCAGCTCTCCCTTCCCCCAGAATCTGCTGCTTATCAGGGAGCATAAACCCTGCCTTGTGGCCAGCATAGCCTTGCTACACAGCAGGGTGCACCCACCAGTTCAAAGCAAGTCTTTTGATAGCAAGCTAGAACTGAATTCTGAAATTTTGCTTCTAGTATTTTATTTATTTATTAAAGGTATTTTTATTTAGTAGGAGTTACATATCCTAGAAGACCCCAGAAACCTGCTGGAAAATGGCAAGTATGAACCTCTTTGCATTTCCAATATTTAGAGGAAAAGGTAATTAAAGGATGAGCATTCTGCCCTTCACTACCAGAATGAGCCTTAAGCATTACCAAAACAAGTTCCCCCCCATTTCTTACACTAAATGAAAAACCTACATTGACTACATACTGTATTTAAAAATGGGTTTTCTGCTTTTAAACCTGGATTAACAGCATTCACATTTGCATATCTCTATTCATATTAGTTATCATGATGACTTCATGACTAAAATATGAAAATATCCCCATTCTGTCAGAATATTGGAATGGTTCTGAATTTGTTTCTCACAAGCACAGGGTTCTGAATCTGCTTGCACCCACATCCCTACCAGCACCCAACATACCAGTGTGTGTGTGTGCATGCCCCCTTTACTTGCCCCACTGGTGCTGCCTTCAGTAGACAGCAATGTACCAGGGTGGCAGAAGTGGCAAGGGACCACAGCAAACTATTCCTGGATATCACTGCTCACCACTTGTACTAGGGACAATTTCTTACCATTAAATGGGATGGCCAGGTCTATTACTTCATCCAGCTTTTGTCATTACTCTTTGAGAAGTAACATATGCACAAACCCACAGCTGGAGCACAATCTGTGTGAGGTATTTCCCTTTCCTAGTCTAGATGTGTTAAGAACAAGAGGAGAAGACCCCCATTGAGGATCAGAGTGCATATACTTTATTCATGGGAATCTCTTGGTTTGGCTGACTCCTATGGCTAGGCAGCAAAGAAATACATACCTCTTTTCTATCTCCTTTCACTGAACTCCATTATTATACACAGTGCCAGCTAGGCCTGTGGCTACTCTCTGTGTGGGCCACCCAGCAAGCAGAGACCCCAGTGGCTGCATCTAGCGCAACCTATTTTTGTGTGTGTATGTGAGAGAGAGACAGAGACAGAGAGAACACAAACTTGTGAGAGAACCCCCCCCCCCCATCTCCAGGGAAAGAGTACTAATAAACACTTATTCAAAGTCACTCCCCTTCTGCTCTCCATTCACAGAAATCCCTTCATTTGAAGAAAGGGCAATCTGTTCCTGACCCTAATACCAGAACTGTCAGCTTATTCATGGGGCAGACTACCTGCAAATAACTAGCAGATGAAGATTTTCCTGTTGCTCTTAGCTAGTCATCTGAAATGAGGTGAATTCCCTTCTCATCATTCTATTCACTTCACCTGATCAGGCAGCATTAATGCTTCTTGCAGCAAAGCTGTTCTCTTACAAGGTAACACTGGAGAGAAAATTTTGGCATCCCTCGGGTGAGGATTCAAACAGTACAAGCAGCTCAGCGTGAATCTATCCTGCAGCCTCATTTCTTATTGTGTCCAAATCAGCTCAAATAATCTCTTAGGAACATGCCACAAGGATGATGCAACTCTTTATGGTTGTGCCAGTGCCAACCCCCTTTGGTATTCACTCTTGGCATCATTCCTAACACCAAGTCAGATCGATAACTACAGCTTCTAGGATGATATGTTGCTCTGGAACCTTTTAGCTATAGTTTTCATTTGTACCATCATGTTTCAAGAAAACGCTACTTTACTTTAGGCATGACACAGAAAAATCTAGCAATGTGATTTTTCCTGTACTGAGGGAACATGTCATCCAGTTGTAACACAGGAGCACGCTAGGCACCGGGGTCCTATAGGTTCTCTCTTTTGTAGCTAACTCCTTTCAAATGCTTTTCATTTTCCACGTTTCACCAAAAGAGAGTAGAATTCCCATTGCTCATGATATCAAGAAACCCAAGTGGCCAGAGTTCCTTAAGCATCCACGGGAAAGGACAAATTGGGTCATAGGATAGGGCTATTGACTGGTGACTTACAGTGAGGGCTTTCTTTGGCTCCAGCTAGCAACAGTGTCTTGGCGATGGGTGCATTGTTGGTCATGATGGCAATATCCAATGGCAGAAGACCCTCACTGTTTGGGGTGTTAAGATCCAGCTCCTCTGGGCTAAATTGCTTGAGCAGCTCCTGCACCTTATCAAGGTCCTGCAGCTCAACAGCCTCAAAGAGTGCAGCATTGCCTTGAAACTGCAGAGAGAAACAGAGTCATATAAATGTAAGTATGCCACTCATTTCACTGTCTTCTCTGCTCAATTGCTTTCACTACAGTAGCAAGATAAAATTGAAACAAGGATGGAGTAGATTAGTGCAGAGGCCAAGAGAAGAAGACAAAACTTTGTTTTCCCACTGCAGCTCAAGCCAAATTCACCATATCTATAACACCTCTAATGAGACAGGGTAAATGTGGGTTGCAAGAGCTCAAGAGTCAGGAAGATATCTGACACCTCTAAATCAAATCCCTTATGAATACACTGTGGAAGTGAGAAACAGGTTTAAGGATTTAGATTTGGTGGATGGAGTGCCTGAGGAACTATGGATGGAGGCTCGTAACATTATACAGGAGGCAGCAACGAAAACCATCCCAATGAAAAGGAAATGTAAGTTAGCAAAGTGGCTGTCCAATGAGGCCTTACAAATAGTGGGGGAGAGAAGGCAAGCAAAATGCAAGTGAGATAGTGAAAGATACAAGAAATTGAATGCCGATTTAAAAAAAAAATAGCAAGGAGAGACAAGAGGGCCTTCTTAAATGAGCAATGCAAAGAAATATGTAGAGGAAAATAACAGAGTGGGGAAAAGTAGAGATCTGTTCAAGAAAATTGGAGATATGAAAGGAACATTTTGTACAAAGATTACCACAATAAAGGACAAAAGTGGAAAGGACATAACAGAAGCAGAAGACATCAAGAAGAGGTGGCAAGAATACACAGAGAAATTATACCAGAAAGATATGGAGGTCTCGTACACCCCAGGTAGTGTGGTTGCTGACCTTCAGCCAGACATCCTGGAGAGTGAAGTCAAATGTGCCTTAGAAAGCACTGCTAATAACAAGGCCAGTGGAAGTGATGATATTCCAGCTGAACTATTTAAAACCTTAAAAGATGATGCTGTTAAGGTGCTACACTCAATATGCCAGCAAGTCTGGAAAACTCAGCAGTGGCCAGAGGACTGGAGAAGATCAGTCTACATCCCAATCCCAAAGAAGGGCAGTGCCAAAGAATGCTCCAACTACCGCACAATTGCACTCATTTCACACGCTAGCAAGGTTATTGCTTAAAACTCTACAACGCAGGCTTAAGCAGTATGTGGACTGAGAACTCCCAGAAGTGCAAGCTGGATTTTGAAGGGGCAGAGGAATCAGAAACCAAATTGCAAACATGCGCTGGATTATGGAGAAAGCTAGAGAGTTCCAGAAAAACATCTACTTCTGCTTCATTGACTACGCAAAAGCATTTGACTGTGTTGACCACAGCAAACTATGGCAAGTTCTTCAAGAAATGGGAGTGCCTGATCACCTCATCTGTCTCCTGAGAAATCTCTATGTGGGACAAGAAGTTACAGTTAGAACTGGATATGGAATAACTGATTGGTTCAACACTGGGAAAGGAGTACGACAAGGCTATATATTGTCTCCCTGTTTATTTAACTTATAGGCAGAATTCATAATGAGAAAGGCTGGACTGGATGAATCCCAAGCCGGAATTAAGATTGCCGGAAGAAATATCAACAACCTCGGATATGCTGATGACACAACCTTAATGGCAGAAAGTGAGGAGGAATTAAAGAACCTTTTAATGAGGGTGAAAGAGGAGAGTGCAAAATATTATCTGAAGCTCAACATCAAAAAAACCAAGATCATGGCCACTGGACCCATCACCTCCTGCCAAATAGAAGGGGAAGAAATGGAGGCAGTGAGAGATTTTACTTTCTTGGGTTCCATGATCACTGCAGATGGTGACAGCAGCCACGAAATTAAAAGACGCCTTAAATTAAAAGACGCCTGCTTCTTGGGAGAAAAGCAACGACAAACCTAGACAGCATCTTAAAAATCAGAGACATCACCTTGCCGACAAAGGTCCGTATAGTTAAAGCTATGGTTTTCCCAGTAGTGATATATGGAAGTGAGAGCTGGACCATAAAGAAGGATGATCGCTGAAGAATTGATGCTTTTGAATTTTGGTGCTGGAGGAGACTCTTGAGAGTCCCATGGACTGCTAGAAGATCAAACCTATCCATTCTGAAGGAAATCAGCCCTGAGTGCTCACTGGAAGGACAGATCCTGAAGCTGAGGCTCCAATACTTTGGCCACCTCATGAGAAGAGAAGACTCCCTGGAAAAGACCCTGATGTTGGGAAAGACTGAGGGCACTAGGAGAAGGGGACGTCAGAGGACGAGATGGTTGGACAGTGTTCTTGAAGCTACGAACATGAGTTTGACCAAACTGCGGGAGGCAGTGGAAGACAGGAGTGCCTGGCGTGCTATGGTCCATGGTTTTCCCAGTAGTGATGTATGGAAGTGAGAGCTGGACCATAAAGAAGGCTGATGATGTTTCTATTTTATTTAATGTATGTGGGGTTTTTTGTCAGCGTCGCTTGTGTAGGTTCTCTGCTGTTCGCTTGTGTTCCTTTGGTGGTGAGAGGTGTTGGAGTTGGCCTAGGGTATGATTCTTCATTTGTCATTGGCTGTGGTGGTTTTTGTTTCGTGTGTGAGTGGGGGTGGATGGGTGTTTTGGATCAGGTTAGCCATATTGATTTGTATGCTGTTGGTTGATTTTTGTCATTGTCTTGTTGGGCTGTGCATGTGATTAAAGGGAAGCCATACCGGGGTGAAGCCGTCTTCTTCTATTTGTCACCGTGTCAGTTTCAGCTTATTGTAATTTTTATGTCTTGGTTAGTATTGTTTTATTGTTTTTGGTGTTTTTTATATAGGTTTTAGTTTGTTCTTAGGGGGAGGGGTCAGGGCTGCCTGGGAGTGGGTCCCAGCCAACAAAATGGCTGGGGCAGGTTCCACAGGGTGGGTGGCACTGGGACAACCGATCTCAGTGATCATGGGTAGGAGGAGGAGTTACGCTAAGACCAGACCATGTCATTACCAAGGAGGCAGGCACAGTCGTTGTCTGAGGACTATCCCTGCCTCCGGGTCTGGTCTTGACTGGATGGATACTGGAATCAGCAAGGGATACCCACATGACTTGAAGGTACTGCTGTGCAATGCCAGGTCAATGATTCATAAGACCACTGCCATCCATGACTTGATCGTGGATGGAGGACTCTCCGATTGCATGGAGCCTGGACAGCCCCGTGGTTTTCCACGGATCTGAGGGCAATGAAACAATCGCTGAGATGGCTAGAGCGCTGGTGGTGGATAACTCATTCTGAAGCTGACCGGACACGGGTTAGAGCTCAATGTCGAGCCTACCAAGTGGCGGTAGTGACGGCGAAGAAGACTTTCTTCACCGCCTCTATTGCATCTGCAGAAAACAGCAGCAGGAGACTTTTTCAGGTGGTTCGCAGTTTAGTGGAACCACCTGCTCCATCGGGGCCCAGAAGGGTCGCATGATCTCCTGCAACGATTTTGCAAAGTTTTTTGTATATAAAGTCGCTCAGATTCGGGAAGAGGTAGACTCCACCGTGGGAGCAGGGCCGGGGCGGGGGAGTGCTAGAGTCCTGTCTAGTCCAGTTGCGTGGGATCAATTCCAATCTGTTACCCCCGAGGATGTGGACAGGCTGCTTGGATGAGTGAAACCAACCACCTGTCTCCTTGATCCATGCCCATCCTGGCTTATAAAAGCTAGCCGGGAACGGCTGGGCGATGGGCTTTGCGGGTTGGTGAATGCTTCTCTCTGTGAGGGAGCCTTCCCAGACCCGCTGAAAGAGGCGGTTATTAAACCACTTCTTAAAAAACCATCTTTAGATGCGGCCAATATGGCCAACTATCGCCCAGTCTCAAATCTTCCATTCTTGGGCAACGTGATTGAGCGAACAACTCCAGACATGCCTGGAAGAAGCAGACCATTTGGATCCCTTCCAGTCAGGATTCAGGCCTCATCATGGGACTGAAACTGCCTTGGTTGCACTGGTTGATGATCTTTGGCGGGCTAGGGACAAAGGTGAGAGTTGTTTCCTGGTTCTGCTGGATCTCTCAGCGGCTTTTGACACCATCGACCATAACATCCTTCTGGACCGTCTAGAGGGGTTGGGAGCTGGGGGCACTGTCACACAGTGGTTCCGCTCTTTCCTCCTGGGTGGGGGTTGAGTGTTCGGACCCCTGGGCTCTCACTTGTGGGGTGCGTCAGGGCTCTGTCCTCTCCCCCATGCTTTTTAACATCTACATGCAACCGCTGGGAGAGATCATCAGGGGGTTTAGGCTGGGTATTCATGAGTATGCGGATGATACCCAGCTCTACCTCTCTTTCAAATCAGAGCCAGTGAAGGCAGTGAAGATCCTGTGTGAGTGCCTGGAGGTGGTTGGTGGATTGAGGTTGAACCCTGACAAGACAGAAGTACTGTTTGTGGGGGACAGGAGGCAGGCAGGTGTGGAGGACTCCCTGGTCCTGAATGGGGTAACTGTGCCCCTGAAGGACTAGGTGCGCAGCCTGGGAGTCATTCTGGACTCACAGCTGTCCATGGAGGTGCAGGTCAATTCTGTGTCCAGGGCAGCTGTCTATCAGCTCCATCTGGTACGCAGGCTGAGACCCTACCTGCCTGCAGACTGTCTCGCCAGAGTAGTGCATGCTCTGGTTATCTCCCACTTGGACTACTGCAATGCGCTCTATGTGGGGCTACCTTTGAAGGTGACCCGGAAACTACAACTAATCCAGAATGCGGCAGCTAGACTGGTGACTGGAAGCGGCCGCCGAGACCATATATCACCGGTCTTGAAAGATCTACATTGGCTCCCAGTACGTTTCTGAGCACAGTTCAAAGTGTTGGTGCTGACCTTTAAAGCCCTAAATGGGCTCGGTCCAGTATACCTGAAGGAGCGTCTCCACCCCCATCGTTCTGCCCGGACACTGGGGTTCAGTACCGAGGGCCTTCTGGCGGTTCCCTCATTGCGAGAAGCCAAGTTGCAGGGAACCAGGCAGAGGACCTTCTCGGTGGTGGCACCCGCCCTGTGGAATGCCCTCCCATCAGATGTCAAAGAAAAAAACAGCTACCAGATTTTTAGAAGACATCTGAAGGCAGCCCTTTTTAGGGAGGCTTTTGATGTTTAATAGATTATTTTATTTCATTTTTCTGTTGTAAGCCGCCCACAGTGGCTGGGGAAACCCAGCCAGATGGGCAGGGTATAAATAATAATAATATATTATTATTATTATTATTATTATTATTATTATTATTAGGCTGTTTCCCATACTATTTGATACCACTGGTCCATGCTTACTCCTGACAGGTCTCTCCAGTGTCTGGTTATGACACTTTCATAGGACTTGGCTTTAAGCTTCATGGTGAAGAACCGAGGCATGATGTTAAAGCAGTAAAGCACACACACTGTCGTGTGTTTCCCATTTATTATTTCCCATAGTTGCAACTGTAATTTGAAAGTGAACCTGCTTCCCAACAATGGATTTGGGGAAAAACAAACTTAAAGAATTTTAGATGAAAAACTAACGCTACCCCCCCCAAAAAAATTACAAATATTAGAAGCCAGAATCAGCATGTGCCTGGCTGCATAGGGGCTAAAAATTAAAAAATAAAAAATAAAGAAGGCTGATCGCCGAAGAATTGATGCTTTTGAATTACAGTGGAACCTTGGTTTACGAACACCTCGGTTTACGAATTTCCGGTTTACGAACGCCACGGACCCATCTGGAATGGATTAATTCACTTTCCATTACTTTCAATGGGAAAGTTCGCTTCAGTTTATGAACGCTTCAGTTTATGAACAGACTTCCGGAACCATGCTTCGTGTTAAGTACGCTTCAGGTTGAGTACTCTGCGGACCCGTCTGGAACGGATTAATCCACTTTCCATTACTTTCAATGGGAATGTTCGCTTCAGTTTATGAACACTTCAGTTTAAGTACTCCGCGGACCATCTGGAACGGATTAATCCACTTTCCATTACTTTCAATGGGAAAGTTCGCTTCAGTTTATGAACGCTTCAGTTTATGAACAGATTTCCGGAACCAATTGTGTTCATAAACCAAGGTACCACTGTATGGTGCTGGAGGAGACTCTTGAGAGTCCCATGGACTGCAAGAAGATCAAACCTATCCATTCTGAAGGAAATCAGCCCTGAGTGCTCACTGGAAGGACAGATCCTGAAGCTGAGGCTCCAATACTTTGGCCACCTCATGAGAAGAGAAGACTCCCTGGAAAAGACCCTGATGTTGTGAAAGATGGAGGGCACAAGGAGAAGGGGACGACAGAGGACAAGATGGTTGGACAGTGTTCTCGAAGCTACCAACATGAATCTGACCAAAGTGCCGGGAGGCAGTGGAAGACAGGAGTGCCTGGCGTGCTCTGGTCCATGGGATCACGAAGAGTCGGACACGACTAAACAACAACAACAACAAAGTTCCTATCAAAGTCCAGCAGTCTGCTTGCCTCCTTTTCTTTACACCAACTGCACTATGCATTCAAAGTTCATGACACAGCAGTGGGTAGGCAGGCAGCCAAAATTCAAAGCTATTGCCACATTGTGGCAGGGAACACCAAATCAGCCAGGTAGTCTTTCAGCAACCATGGTATGGATGGAGCAGAAGTTGTTCTTCTAACAGGACATACAAATTCTTAAAACCCTCAGAGCTCTTCAGTTGTTAGGGCAATGTACTCACAGGATAGGATTTGCGGAGCTTTTCCTTTTCACTCCTCCCTGCTATGCTCCCTTCATCAAATGACATGTAGTTAACTCTGAATTTCCCAGAAAGGTTCCGGTAGAGCCTCTTAGCAGCATTTGGAGATGAGGGTCCTGGTTGCTTCCTAGACTGGGCTAGCTGCGGGTCTCTCATTTGCTGTGTCATTTTAGGTGAGGAAGACCTGATGAACAAAAAGAAAAAGACAGATGAATGTTAAATGTCTAGAAATACAAGGAGAGGGTGGCCAATCCAGAGCCACGCACAATGGTCTGATTTGCACGTAATGCTAAGCCAAGCTAAGGTTTGGTATGAGCAAGCAAGTATGCAGGAGCACAGAGCGAAAATTGTGGTCATTGCATTCCATTCCTAGACCTGCTGCTGCCACACTGACAGCAGCTAAGCTGTGTGTGTGCAATATGTGTGAACCTGGGCTTGTAACCTTTATTTTGCTCCAAACAAACCACAAGCTCTAGCCAACAAACCACGGCTCTGGATTCACATGTAACATTAAGCCAAAGAATGGTTTAGCTCCTGGAAGCATAGCAGCAGCAGGTCCAGGGAAGGAGTGAAGTGGCTGTGATTTTCACTGTCTTTGCTCAATCATGCTTAGCCACGGTTCAAATGAGGCTGCTATAACAAGCTGACTAAAAAAAGGGAAACATTTAAACTCCAATAAATCTAAGCTGTGAACAATTACTTTTTTTGTCTTAATTAGATTTGTTTAAAATTGTAACATGGAAGAATTGTGTAAGGACACAAGTCTAGGCTTCAAGCTGACATAATTCACATAACATGGGGGGAAAAACACCTCTGAATGGAAAATTTGGCACATGCAGAGAAAAGTGATCTTTATTGATTCAACTCGAGTTTTAAAACCACAAATATCTAAACCATGCATATATTATGCTTAAGTCTATCCCTTACCCTCCAAACTATGAATATTCCCTCCTCACAAATCAAAACACTGACTAAAATAGCTGTCAGTGCTGGCTGCCTCAAGGTAGGCAAAACAGTAGTAGTTCGGTAGAGATTTAGGCAGGGATTCAACCAGTCTAGGGACATGGGTGGTGCTGCGGCCTAAACCACTGAGCCTCTTGGGCTTGCTGATTGAAAGGTCGGCGGTTCAAATCCACGCAACGAGGTGAGCTCCCATTGCTCCATCCCACCTCCTGTCAACCTAGCATTTTGAAAGCACACTAGTGCAAATAGATATATAGGTATCACTGCAGCAGGAAGCTAAACAGCATTTACATGCACTCTGGCTTCTGTTGCGGTGTTCTGTTGTGCCAGAAGCAGTTTAGTCATGCTGGTCATATGACCCAGAAATCTGTCTGTGGACAAATGCTGGCTTCCTTTGCCTGAAGCGAGATGAGTGCCTTTGACTGGACTTAACTGTCCAGGAGTGCTTTACCTTTACTTTTTTAAGCCAGTATATGAGCAGCTTGGCTTACATAAGTTGCCCAAACCTAGGAATCAGATGAATTATATAGGGCTAACTAAGACTCTGCTGGTTACTCAGGTCACCTGATCCTGCTGGGCTGACAGCTGCAGTATCTTCTCCAGCCATCTGCAGTGTAGTATAGTTCAGACCCACAGTAACATTTGCTTGAAAGCTACCCCATTGGCACAGGGAGAAAGGAGCCTGTACCCTGCTGCTTGAGTCACCCAATCAAGACCTTAAAATAGTGTTGCTTTGAGAGATGTGTACAGTTTTTGCTTATGAAACCACAGGTCAGAATAATAAACTGGTATGTTTCTGTGGTACTACAGCATCTTTTGCCTTCCTGAATTAATGTGAATTAACATATGATCCATCATGAATGAGGACTGATCTGTAGTACAGCCGTTCTGAGGTGGTGAAATATAAGCTGAATGGATGCAGTTTGATTTGTGCCTCCTTTGGGCTGATTGTCTTACATGAATCCAGACTCAATTTATAAAGCTCCAGACAGATTTGTATCGCCCAACCATCTGTTGAGCTGGCTGGAATGAACTAAGAAATGTAGGTGCTGAAGTGGTTTTTGGGGATGTCCAGTGCATCAATAAATTACAGTTAACGTGAAACAACCTTGATTCAGCACAATGCTGATGAAGCACATGCTGAACAAGAGCCAACTCTGGCAATTAATATTTACAAAGACAGCCCCACAGAGGGTGTCAATAGCACCCTTACTGACTCACTCACTTTGATTTTATCTGAGACATTGTGGGCAGCAGAATTATATCAACTATTTTACCTTTTAACAGAGGACAAGATGGTTGGACAGTGTTCTCGAAGCTACGAACATGAGTTTGACCAAACTACGGGAGGCAGTGCAAGACAGGAGCGCCTGGCGTGCTATGGTCCATGGGGTCACGAAGAGTCGGACACGACTAAACGACTAAACAACAACAACATGTTGCTTTCTTAAGAGCTCAGAAACTAAGGGAGATTGGCTCCTGCCAGGCATTCTCATGGGATAGGCTGCAAAGATTAGCATGTCTCTCTATAAATGAGGGTGAGCCTGTGCTGTAAGAAAAGCAGTAATTCTTTTGCACCTAGGTTGAGAGGAGTGAAAATTTGTGAGGGAACTTAGGTTTTCAGCAGTTTCTTGCCTAAAATAGGATAGCTCAGTAACTGGATGTCAGGTCCAAGTGATTTGACAGCACCAAGCATATTACTGTATGTTTAATCAGGGTAGTAGTGTATCTGAGTTCATCACCGTCTGGTATTGTTATTGTTGTGATCATATGCAAATAGGGCAAGTTTGGACATGTGAAACATTTGTTCCATTGTTAAATAAAGGGTTGACACACATCTATATCACACAGAAGTTATGGAGGGCTCATTTCTGATAACGCCATCAAAAAGTATGCCATGTGTGCTGTTCAGTTGGGTGATTATCTGTAAGCACAACAGAAAATGGCCAGAAATTAGCCATTCAGAATGCCTAATAGAAGCATGGTAGGGAATGTTCTAACTCCATGAACCATCCTAAAACAATAAAAAGCAGTTTAGGAGTGATATATAGCACCTAATATTCAAATCTTAACATTTGATCTGATACATACAGTATGTAGCTGGCCTTATACCAGGTCAGACTATTGGTCCATCAAGCCCAATGTTGTTCTCCACTAGATATCTTCCACATCACCTTCTATCTGCTGCTTTAACTGGAGAGGCAATAAATTGAACCTGAGATCTTCTGCATTCTGCCACCTGTTCTAGAGTGGGGAAACACTTGGTGGTTCTCTAACAACATGGCTAGGACACAACAGCATGTGCATAGTGATCCTCCAAGTTTGAAGGCATACCAGTGCAAGTAGATTAATAGGTACTGTTGTGGTGGGAAGGTAAACGACGTTTCCTTGTGGCCTGGCTTCCTTCGTGCACCAGTAGCAGTTTAGTCATGCTGGTCACATGACTTGGAAAGCTGTCTATGGACAAATGCCAGTCCCCTCGGCCTGAAAAGCTAAATGAGCACCACACCTCATAGTCGCCTTTGACTGGACTTAACTGTCCATGGGTCCTTTACCTTTACCTTACTAGCTAAGAGTCTATCTTGATGCCTCAAGGTACAGTGTAGTGGCTAAGAGAATGAGCTGTGAATCAGCACCCCCAAACTTTGGCCCTCCAGATGTTTTGGACTACAATTCCCATCTTCCCCAACCTGTTGATCCTGTTAGCTAGGGATCATGGGAGTTGTAGGCCAAAACATCTGGAGGGCCGCAGTTTGGGGATGCCTGCATTAAGCATTATCTACCTCAGTATGGAAGCCCCACACAGTTGTAAGTGTTCTCTATTAGCAGGTGCTGATATAGAACATTTGGCTGCCATGTGATTTACACTGACTTTTAAAAACTGACCTCTCTTGTTAAGGGGCTGAACAGCCTATTCATACAAGCCATGCTCCAAAGATGGGGTCATGTGAAGTGCCTCAGAATTTTCTCTGTGTTATGCTTACTGTGCTGTCTGGTCCCTATTTCTGCATTGCCATTTACATGAAACCACAAGTCTTAGCCTAAAGATTACCATTTTGCTTCTGGTCACCAAACCAGGAAGCAAAAATCTAAACCTGGTTCAAGAGTTACCCAAATAGAAAGAACCAGGTGATTCAGCCTCTAAAGCTATCACACTAGCTATTATGTACTATGTATACTCCATGCCAAGGAAAAAATCAAGAGCCATAAAATTCAAGAAGCATCAGTTAATAAGGGCAGCTCCCTTTAGAAGCTGAATGAGAACAATCAGAGAAAAAATTAATCTGGGGGTGAACAAACAAGTAATATCGCAGAACCAGATCAGAAAAAGAAGAAGCAGGAGCAAAGAACAAACTGGAAATGAGCAAGGCTCAGCAGGAATATTTTCTTGTCTATTCAGGAATTAGCCTGGTCTTGCTGAATCAGGACCATAAGCTGAATCAAGATTTCAAGCTGCAGCCCACTAACTTAGTCACATCACAACACAGAGGCAAAGAAGAACAAGCATCCTAATCTCTCTGAAATTCAATTAGGCAGGTAGCTAGGAGTTAGTTCACACCTCTCTAATGAGGTGTAAATTGCTATGGATTTAGCATCAATTACCCCCAAGTGTTTGTGTTCTCACACTACAGCTGTGATTGGGTGACAGACTTGCTGGCTCAGACTGAAGCCACATGTGTCCCCAAGTCCTAGAAGAACTATTAAAGCCTACTTAAGTCATTTATGCAACTAACTGAACCATTTGTGAAGAATAGCAGGTTAATTTTTTGATTTTAAGAGGATCTTGAGGACATGTACAGCTGCAGGTTTTTTAAATGTTAAACAACATAATTCAATTAGAAACAATATTCCAAGACACCCAAATACTGTGTGGAGCCTGAAGACTGTAACTTGTCATGGCCCTGGATCCCAATTCCCCTTTATCAGTTATTTTGTTGTTTAGTCGTTTAGTTGTGTCCAACTCTTCGTGGCCCCATGGACATGGAGGGCAAGAATAACTGGTTTTATGAACACCCTAAGGAGGCAGTCACCAAAGTAAGCATCCCATTAGAGTCCCATTAAGGAAGATGAGCCCAAGGGAACAGTGATGTTTCCATTTGCCACTGCTGCTACACCTCATCCTCTGACCTGAACTCTTCCCTGGAATGATTTGCAGCTCATGAGGACACACCTCCAGAACCATATTGAGTCCAAATGCAAAAGAAAGCACCTCAGCTGTGCCAAGAGGACATACCTCTGGGAATGGCATGTGGTCCACCGTCCTTTTAATTCTGAACAGTTTCCTCTGTGGATGTATGGCTTGGAACACAAACTTCACAGCTCAAAAAATTTAGCTCCAAGTCAACTCTAGACCTCTCAGTGCCATAGTAAAGTGATCTGTAGGTAGCCAGGATTTCTTTTGGGGGGCAGGCTTTATATTGGGGGGGCAGAAATGAGATATCTGTGGTGCTCGGGCCTGGGGGCTGAATGTGACCCTCCAGGCCTCCTCTTTATCTGGACATCAGAACTTTGTCCATACCAAACGCTTTCTCCACATGCCAGGTGTTTTTGCTTGGCTGGAATATGTCCTTGAATTCACTGGCGGGGGTGATGAGAGTGAGGGATCACTCCCATTTATTGTTTTGTCAGACATGAGTTTGTGTGTGGTCTTGTTTGTCTGGGGAATTTGTTATGTTTTCTGTAGGCCATTTCTGAGGTGAGAGGCTGGATGTGGTCTGGACTGGTGTAACATGAAAGTGGTTTCATGTCCTTTGAGTGAAAGCCCAACTCTGCATTGAACTGTGTCTTTCCTGGTGTGAGACAGGAGGGAATGAGGAGTTTTTGTCCCATGTGAGAGCTTGGGTCTCAATTATGTATGACCGTTGTAAGTGTCTCCTTGTGGATGTTCCCCCAAACACTGTCTTCTGCTGTATATCTATTGTCCCTGGAGTGGGCAAGCATGCTGCCTTGTCCCCGCAATTGAAGAGGCTGGGGCTGTGCGGCATCAGCACGCCATGCACACAGGGTATGCTGACATCACTTGTGCATGCCCTGCAGTGTGCTCCTTTGTTGTGCGCATGCAAACATGCCCTATGGTGTGTGTACACAGCTGCCATTTAATTTTGAGGGGGCCCGGCCCCTCCCTTGAAAATCTGGGGGGCCCTCGGCCCCTTGGGATACCTGGAAATTGGCATACCTGGAAGTGGGTAGTTATGGCAGGCTACTGTTCAGCACCATGGGAATTGCCCTGTGGTGTCCCACAGGGTTCCATCTTATCCCCCATGCTATTTTAACATCTATATGAAGCTTCTTGGAGCTGTCATCAGGAGATTTGAAGTGAAGTACCCAGCTCTGTCTCTCTGTTCCATCTGAATTAGGAGAGGTGGTTGAGGTGTTAGACCAGTGCTTGGACTAAGTGATGAGTTGGATGTGAGCCAATAAACTGACAGAATCAGAAAAATATAGAGCAGTTTTGTAGTTTGGGGTTGCTCCTGGATCCAACATTGTTCATGGAGGCTCATGCGATCTTAGTGACTAGGAATGACTGAATTACCAGCTATAACCTCTTTTGATTACTTGGGCACTGTACTCCGTGCTCTGGTGCAATGCACTCTACATGGGGCTGCCCATGAAGATGACCCAGAAACTTCAATTGGCCCAAAATGCAGCAGTCAGATTACTTGCTGGGATTCCATTTATATCTCATATAACCTAGGGTTGCCATCTTCCAAAGTGCAAAAAAGAAGACACATTGGGGGAGGGATTTGCAGGAGTGCATGCGCACCAGACACGGCATCACCATGAGAGAGAGAGAGAGAGAAAGAGAGAGAGAGCTGCTTGGGGTGAGGGAGAGAAAGGGCTGGCTTAGAGGGGGGAGAGAGCTGGATGCCCACCCACCCTACACCCACCTCTGCACCCACCCCTGCCCCCTTGGGGGAAGCAGCCAGCGCCCACCCACCCTGCACCCAGCCCTGGTGGTAGATCACTGCCAGTTTTTGATGTTGGATCATAGATCACAGGCTACTTGAACTTGGACAGTAGTGCCTTACAGTATTACCTGATGGTGACTATGGCAGATTTTACCAAATGACAAGCTTTTTATTTTTATTTATTTTTTCATTTGTGAATCACTTCCCATAAAGCATTGCAGAACAATAGAAACATAGATGAAAACAATTTCAAATCCAGTATAGATACTGACTTAGATAAGAATCTCTTGTTGGAAAAGGAAGGCCTTTAATAGGTGCTGAAAAGATAATCGAGATGATGTCTGATATATAGCAAAGGGAAGTTGCAAAGAGTAGTCATCACTACACTAAATACCAAATCTCTACATTGTATGGAAGGGATCATCCAATGAAATGGTATCTTTAGGTATCAGTTGTATTGGGTTTGCATGCCAATTCCAGCACTTTGAACTTAGTCTGATCGGCAGCCAGTGTAACATGATGGCAGTATTTTGTTCCAGGGAGCCATCAAGTAAATGCATTTTGCACATGTAGCAGGTTCTGGGCCAACCTCAGGGGTAGCTGCACATAAAGTGTAATTCAGTAATGCAATCAGGAGATCACCAGTATATGGACAACAGTGGTCAGTCTATCCTGGCCCAGAAATAGCCACAGCTGTCTTACCTGCCAATGTTGGTAAAATGCACTTGTAGCCACTGAGGTAACACGGGCTTTGTGTGGCAGAGATGGATCTGAAAGTACCCTAAATTACAGGGGGAGTATAACTCAGTCCAAAGCAGGCAATTGATCTATTATCCGGACTTTGGAACCTTTCACCCACAGCACTTCTGTCTTGCCAGGTTTCAGACTCAGTTTGTTGGCCTTCATCCTTCCCACCACAGAGTCCACACACTGGTCCATGGTTTGCACAGCCTCTCTGGTGTTAAAGAGAAATAGAGCTGCACTGATGATACCTGACCCCAAATCTCCTAATGGCTGCTCCCAATGGCTTTGTGTAGATGTTAAACAATCCTGTTGCATCCCATAGCACATCTGCCAGGGTCCTGAAAAATAATCAACCAGTGCTGTTATCTGCAAATGATCAAAGCAATGTGGATGTATGACATTAAAATCTATTTTGAAGGCATGGGAAATCTCTAAATATCCATGAAAGGCTGGGATCAGAATTTTGTTTCAAAATGTGGCCTTTACTTCATCCTTCTCCCATTTGGCAAACCATCTTGTTTTGAAAAGAGCTGAAGTTAACATGCATGTTTGGTCTTGTAAGAACAATAACTTAACTTATAGAGCTTCTACTCACGCCAAAAATATTTTTGTTTGTTCTCCTGCATCCCTAATGATGCCAACAGAACTCCAGGAGAAGAGGCCTGCAGTTAACCACAAAGCAGAAGCCAACAGACTGTGGGTTTGTTTGTTTTCTGTTGTTGTTTAAAAGTGGTGTCAACTATAGAATGAGTCGTAATCTTAGCATCATTCATTGTGAGGGAAATCCATTATGAACAAGCTCACATCCCCTTATTCTCAGGTAATGAATGAGAGGAAACTTGAGAGACACATGCAAAGGGGAGAGAAAGGGAGAGACATCTCAAGATCATGCAAGCCACTTGAAATATATTACTTCCAAGAAAGTTGCAATATATTTCCTTACAGCTTTTACATATACACAAGTTATTTGCAATTGAAAGAGTTCATTAAAAGTCTAAGGGGACATTTGGCAAGTGTGTTCTTTACTGCTTTAGATACATGTTCCATCTTCTTAGTCAGATGTTATCCTAAAGCTTAAACCAATTCTAGTTAAACAAAGTAAACTGTTTCTAGTAAACAGCTCTTAAACTGAACAAGATTTTGTACCAAAAGTCTGCACCCATTTTGCCAAACTGGATTCAACTCTGCAGGCAGAAGAGACTTCAGGCTTTCTGCCTCTACAAGTGTGTGCCCATCTCACATAATTAGCAGCATCACTATCATTGTTAATCCTAATTGGAGGTCTTGTGGGTGGTCTTCACAGAGATGTCAGAGGTTAAGGAGAGAAATCATCAGTGTCCTACACACATATAAATGAGGCAAACTCTTACATCCTAGAAATATGCTGAGAAGTAGGAGAACCTCAGTGGAGAAGGATTTATTTCCTTTCTGTGCATAACAGGGAGGGAGTTGCCAACAAAAAAACAAGTCACTCGCATTGGAAAACTGGCCTGCTTGATCACTAGCAATTCCTCCCCTCCCCACCAAACCATGTCATTTACTTATGAGACAAAACTGCAAGTAAGCAAATAAACCTATGTTGTCCTGGGTTGGTTTTTTTTAAGGGGGTACCTTTAAACATATATAGCATACCATACATTTCCTCCTTGAACTGTGACTCTTAAGAATGATGCCTCTTACTAACTAGGTTCTTCTGATTTTATAAAGCAGTTTCTTGAACTGGGATTTTTAGAAATCCTTCCATTAGAAGAAGTGACAGTACTGAAAGGATTTCTCTTAGAGGCTTCTGGAAACCTGGCATATCTGTCATCTGTGGTTTCTATTCTACATGTACAAACACAGCTTATCAATCATCTCTCTGTCTTCTTAATGAGTGCCTGCAAATGCCAGTTTGCCCTACCCGTAACACTTCTTTCATTTATCAGAGATTTCTCTGCAGCACAAATAATTAAATTGATTTTATTTTGTCATTTATATAAGCTAAATAGAATTGCTATTGCTTCCTGCATCTTCTCTCTCAACCAGGTGTCTGGACGATGCCAAAGGGAATACCTGCAATTCCTCATTCCCTTTCTCCTTAGCATTGAGGGACTATGGTAATTTATAGTGCCTGAAGCGTCAATGATCAGAAGATGGAGACAGCAAGGGATAGATACCTGGCTTTAAACCAAACTGACAATTTTACAGGATTCTTATAGAATTAACACTGCTTGGTCTTTGTCCATCTCCAAATTCTTATACAGCTTTACTGAAGAGCATTTGGTGTGCTTGCAACCCAAACGCTCATGGCTTGATGTAACATAGCACCATTTTTGTTCATATTTTCATGATGGGAAAAGGAGGGAGTCCCTCTACTACCAGCATTCTCTCAGCAAGTGTCACAGTGGCCGGAGTGGACTACTTCAGAGTAACGACGCTACGCAGCTCTGCATTTTATTCTTTTATTGGTGCTGCGTATTTACAGTGCTCAAGTCATTGCTATTTACACGGAGCGATGTTGTCAGTCGGTTTCAGAACCTCCTAATGGCTTTTGGCGCGTCTTTCTCCAACACAAAAGCTTTGGCAGACCCATCCTCTTGCCCCTCCTCTTCCTGCGTAATTCTGGAGTTGGAGGGATGGGTCTTCCCCCCTTGCTTGCCCCTTCCTGTCCCACCTGGGACCCTGGCTCCTCTACCTTGCCTGAGCCTCGGACACGACTTCCTGCTTCCCCACTGGAATCGGAACTCTCCCTGCTTTCCCCTTTGCTCGGGGACGGGCTTGAACTCAGGAGGGGAGGGACTTCGCGATATCCCCTGTCCCTCACATCCACCCCCCTCCCAAGCTCTCCTTCACCCCTCCCCAGGCCCCCCCCATGTGTCGGTGACGACTGGAAGCCTAAGAACTCAGTGCTCTCCGAGCCCGTTGGTGTGAATACCTCCCCCCAGTCCTGCGAGCCCCCCCCTTCCGCCTGGGCTGACGGGAATCCCAAAAAGTCCGTGGCGTCAGAGCTGGTGGGGGTAAAAACGTTCTGCCAATCTGCTCCTTCCTCTGACTGGGTGGATCTCGGTGACACCCATACCTCATCCTCTGGTTCCTCAAACTCCGCTTCCCAGCGCCATGGTGAGCTGCTCTCCCGTGCCTCCTCCTCCTCCCCCTCCCTTTCCATGTGCCAGGGCTTGGGTCTGTGGGGAAAGAGGGCGTGAAATTCTTCCACCAAGAATTCCTCCTGTATCTGAGTGGCTGGGACCCATTCATTCTGGGACGGTGGAGCATCCTCCCATGCCATGAGGTACTCCAGTCCCCCCACCCCCCACCTTGAATCCAGGATGGCCGTGGCCTCATTGAGTTGCTCCCTGCCTTCCCTCTCCCCCCCTCCCTCGGGGGTTTGTTCGCTGTCTCGGAGCCTGCTGCTTTCCCTGTACGGCGACAGCAGCGATCTATGAAACACTGGATGCACCCTCATGTCCTCTGGCAGTGCCAGCCTGTATGCCACCGGGTTTACCTGTTGCGTGACCGTGAAGGGGCCCAGCCGTTTGGGTGCCAGCTTTTTGCACCTCCCTCTGGTGGGAAGGCCCTCCGAGGACAACCACACCTTGTCCCCCACCCTGATGACCTCCCCTTGTCGCCTGTGGCGATCTGCCCCCTTTTTGTACGCTTCCTTGGCCCTCTCCAAGTGTTCTCTGAGCTGCTGGTGCACCGTCTCCAGTTCCTCTGCCCAATCCTCAGCCTGTGGGCCCTCCTCCTCCTCCTCCTCCCTCTCCCTCTCTGGGAAAGATCTGAGGTCGCGCCCGTAATTGGCCTTAAAGGGCGACACCCCTGTGGAGACGTGCACTGCATTGTTGTAGGCAAATTCTGCTAGTGGCAAGCGATCCACCCAGTCCGTTTGCCGCTGGCTGACGTAGCATCTCAGGTACTGCTGCAGAATGGCGTTGACCCTCTCCGCTTGTCCGTTGGTCTGCGGGTGTCTAGCCGTCGACAAGCTGACCTCCACCTGCAGGAGGTTCATGAGCCGCCGCCAGAACCTGGAAACAAATTGGCGGCCACGATCCGAAATAACCCTTAAAGGTAATCCATGCAGTCTGAAAATGTGATCAACAAACAGTTTGGCTGTCTCTTCTGCCGAGACTGCCCTGGCACACGGTATAAAGTGACACATTTTGGACATAAGGTCCACCACCACCAACACTGCAGTCTTACCCCTGGACGAAGGCAGATCTGTGATGAAGTCCATGGACACCACTTCCCACGGCCTGTGTGGTGTGGCTAAGGGCTCCAGCAACCCTGGTGGCGCTGCTCTGACCACCTTCGCCCGCTGGCAGGTGGTACAGCCCCTTACATAGTCTCGAACATCTTCCCGCACCCCTGGCCACCAGAAGTGTCTCATGACTAGGTGAGCGGTTTTGTCCCTTCCAAAATGCCCCGCTGTAGGGTTGTCGTGCATCTGCTTGAGGACCGTACGTCGAAGCTGGGTGGTGGGTAGGTACAGCGCACCCTTGTAGAAAAGCAGCCCTCTGCGTTCTGCAAAGTCTTTTGCCTGCTCCCTCCCCCCTCTCAGTTCTCTGAAGATGCGGTTGGCAAATTCATCCGCTGCCGTCAGTGCTGTGAGTTCTGCCTCGCTCACCACAGCTGCTCCGCAGGACCATGCCGACGGGGGGAAAATGTGCCTTGGGGCTGGTGGCGCCTCCTCCTCCATGTACTCTGGCTTGCGGGAGAGGGCATCCGCCCTGACATTCTGCTCCCCCGGGATGTAGTGGATGGAGAAGTTGAAGTTCGAGAAGAACTCTGCCCACCGTATCTGCCGCTGGTTGAGCACCCTGGCAGTTCTCCAGAACTCCAGGTTCTTGTGGTCTGTGCACACCTGGATGGGGTGCTTCGCGCCCACCAGGAAGTGTCGCCAGTGCTGGAACGCAGCGTAGATCGCAAGAGGTTCCCTATCAAACACTGTGTAGTTGCGTTCAGGCTGTGTCAGCTTCCTGGAGAAGAAGGCACAGGGTCTCCACTCCCTGTTGGCGTCCAGTTGCAACAAAATTGCGCCCACAGCTTTTTCAGAAGCATCTGTCTCAATGCGTAGGGGCGCGTCCTGCACCACATGGAACAGGTTTTGGTCTGAGGCGAACACTCTCTTGAGGCTTTCGAACGCTGCTTGCGCCTCTGGTGTCCACTTGAACTTCTGCTTGCCTCTCAGGCAGTCCGTGATGGGAGCCGTAACGCGAGAGAAGTTCTTGATGAACTTCCTGTAGAAGTTAGCGAAGCCTAGTAGGCGTTGGGCATCTTTGCGCGTCCTGGGGCTGTGCCAGTCCAGGATGGCCTGCACCTTGTCCTTGTCCATCGCCAGCCCCTTGTCTGACAGCTTGTAGCCCAGGAAGTCCACCTCCTTGGTGTGAAACTTGCACTTCTCCAGCTTCACATACAGGTGGTTCTCCTTCAGGCGTTGCAACACCTCTCTGACATCTTTCACATGCTGCACTGGGTCATTCGAGTAGATAAGGATGTCATCTAGGAAGACCAAGCATTTCCTGAAGAGGAGGGACCCCAGGACGTGGTGCATGAAGGCCTGGAAGCATGCTGAGCCCCCTTGCAAACCGAAGGGCATCACCAGATATTCAAAAGAGCCCAGAGGCGTGAACATCGTGGTTTTCCATTCATCTCCTTCCCGGATCCTGATCAAGTTGTACGCCCCCCTTAGGTCCAGCTTGGTGAAAATCTTGCCCCTGCGTGCCGCTGTCAGGAGATCATCCACTCTGGGCATGGGGAAAGCCACGGGCTCTGTCACCGAATTCAGCCGTCTAAAGTCCACCACAAGACGGCGCTGTTGCGTGTCTTTCTTGTCCACCCAGAAGACCGGGCTGCCCCCTGCTGCCTTGCTTTCCCTTATGAACCCCCGCTTGAGGTTCTTGTCGATGAAAGCGCGCAGATCCTCCAGCTCCTGGTCTGACATGGCGTACAGCTTGGCTGGGGGTATAGTTGCCCCTGGCACCAGGTTGATCTGGCAGTCAAAAGACCTGTGTGGGGGTAGGTGGTCGGACTCCGCTTCGCTGAAGACCTCCTGCAGGTCCCAGTACGGCTTGGGTATCGCCTCACCCCCTTTGACGTGCATGGTGGCCACCGTGGCTATCGGAGGCCCCTCCCCTGGTTGGTGCTGCATGCAATGTTCCAGGCAAAAGTCCGATCCAAAAGTGATGCATCTCTGATGCCAACTTATGGAGGGGTCGTGGCGCGCCAGCCAGCTCATGCCCAAGACGATGGGGGGGTCTGAGATGGTGGTGACGTTGAACGCCAGTGTCTCTGAGTGCCTTCCCACCGTCATTCTCATGGGGGGGGTTTGATGTGTGATGGCCCCTCCCAGCAGCTCCCTGCCGTCAATGGTTGCTACGTGCAGAGGAAAATCCAACTGCAAAAGCTGGATTTGGTGCTCTTCTGCAAAGCTTCTCGAGAAGAAGTTGGCGGACGCCCCACTGTCAATTAAGGCGAGGACCGTCAGGGGACAGCCATTTGGGAGCGTTAGCGTCACTTCTAGAACCACTCCTGCTCTGGGAGGGGTGGGCTGGCTCTGCACCTCTCTGTGCGGGTGGGCGGGCTGGGGCTGTTGTCTGCTGACTGTGCCTGGCTGCTGCCCCTTGTCTCCTGCAGCCAGGCTTTCCCGTTTCCCTGCTGTGGTGCTGCGTCAGTGGGGGAGGGCACCACCGTTCCCGCCTTTCCTTGCCACTCCCTGCGATGTGGGCAGTCTCTGACGAGATGCTGGGGTGAGTTGCAGAGAAAGCAATTCCCGCCCCTTCCCTCCTTGCGTCTTGGCGCCGCTGGGGTTTGAAAAGCCCGCGCGCGCGCGCTATCAATCTGCATGGGCTCCTGGTCCTGGCTGGCTCCAGGCGTGGCCTGAAAGGGTTGTTGAGGGAGTGGCTTCTCCTGCGACCGTGGGAACCAAGCCCGCTTTGCGCGCGTCGCTTGCTTGTCGTTCCACCGGGATTCCTGCCTCACCCCCACCGCCAGAGCTGCTTTGCTCAGCTGATCCATAGTACTGGGCTTTGGACCTCTCGAGAGTTCATCCTTCACCTCCTCGCTCAAACCCAAGTAAAACGCAGCTTGCATGGGAGGCGAATCCAAAACCCACCCCAGTCTGTGCACCAGCATGGTGAATTTCGCCCAATATGCGCGAACTGTCATATTTCCTTGGCGTAAATTATGCAGTTCCTCCTTAGTCTGGTCCAAATGACTATCGGACGAATACATCGTCCTCAAACCTTCTAGAAATTGTTGGACATTTTTCATGCAAGGATTCTTGGTTGCGATTAATGGTCTTAGCCACTCCCTGGCTGCTCCGGTGAGATGTTCCACAATAAACGCTACTCTGTGCTCATCATCGGGGAACTCATTCTGGTGCAGCTCAAGAGCATACACGATCTCAGTCTCAAAGCCCTGAAACTCCTTCGGGTCTCCATTGAACTTGCTTACAAGGGTCCCTGCTCTCCTTCCTGGCAGCACTTGGACTTGGGGAGCCCCTCCCGCCTTGTTTTTCTCTGCATCCAGCTTGTTTTGGAGGTCTACCGCCACCGCCCTTAAATGCTGCTCTTTTTCCTGGAGCTCTCTCACCTGTTCCGCAAGTTGTAGCCGGTCGTCCTGGACCTTCTTAGTCTCCTCTTTAGCTGCCTTCAATTCTCCCTGCGCCTGCAGCGACAGCTGTTGCAGTTCTAGCTGGGCTTGCTCAGCGATCTGCCGCCACTTCTCCGCCTCGGACACGCTCATCCCGGCAACTCCGAAGTAGCCCAAAAATGATTAGGAGGTTGCTGTCACAGTGGCCGGAGTGGACTACTTCAGAGTAACGACGCTACGCAGCTCTGCATTTTATTCTTTTATTGGTGCTGCGTATTTACAGTGCTCAAGTCATTGCTATTTACACGGAGCGATGTTGTCAGTCGGTTTCAGAACCTCCTAATGGCTTTTGGCGCGTCTTTCTCCAACACAAAAGCTTTGGCAGACCCATCCTCTTGCCCCTCCTCTTCCTGCGTAATTCTGGAGTTGGAGGGATGGGTCTTCCCCCCTTGCTTGCCCCTTCCTGTCCCACCTGGGACCCTGGCTCCTCTACCTTGCCTGAGCCTCGGACACGACTTCCTGCTTCCCCACTGGAATCGGAACTCTCCCTGCTTTCCCCTTTGCTCGGGGACGGGCTTGAACTCAGGAGGGGAGGGACTTCGCGATATCCCCTGTCCCTCACAGCAAGTTTACACAATACTTTAATGTTGTCATTAGGGGGCGGAGGTGGAAAGGATAAATAGTTAGGTCCTCTAGTCATTTTATTCAATAATAAAAACAGCTGTTTATTATCTTCGGCTAGGATAGAGAAGTATACACTATTAGCATTTCTTGTCTCCGCTGTGCACAATATGCACTGACACTTTGGAGAAAGCATACCTAGTGACAAGTTTCCCCATGAGGCCTGGTGGCTGCCACACCCCATTATGGAAACTTCACCACCTTAACTTCATGTACTACCCACATTTATGGGTTTACAACCTTTGTTTTTGCAGTGTGCCACACAACCTAGCTCTCAGTATAACTTTCAGAAATGTATTAGTAGAATTGTCAGGTTCAGGACTGAAACCAGGATGGTGTTATCCTGTCAACTAAACAGGTATATTTAGAGACTAAGCTCCAATATTAGGGGTATGAGGTTGGTACAAATCAACAACTGGTATGCACAGGGGGGGAAAGTACTGCACCTATTTAATCAGTATGGTTGAACTGCATGCCATCCTTGCTAGGAGAACCTGGATGGTATGCTTGACGGACTGTCTCCTTCCCTTTTCCTCAAATTAGATATTGGAGAAGCTCAGCGGGTTTTCCCCAGTGCATTCCTCATCGCCAACCCCTAATTGCTGCTTAACATTAAATAACGAAGTGAGGAAATGTTGGGCAAATGTTCTTGCTATGGGAACACACAGTTCCCTTTAATTACATTGTTTTTGTTTGGTGTTTTTTTATTAGTTGTGCTGTGGGTTCCCCCTCCCTGACAGGGCCAGCAAAGCACATGCTAAATATGGCCGATTTTAAAATCCACAGTGAAACCCGAATCTCGGCACCAGACTGACTGGAATCGGTGCAACCCAGGGTTACGAGGGAAACACATTCCAACCTCTCTACTGTTCTCACTCAGATCCACAGTGAAATAACAGCATGCCCTTCCCTTCTTGGGTCAGCTGGAAACTGCTTCAAGTCTATCTAAAGAGACATGCTGTTGTTGTTGGTGAGCCAGTTCAATATGCTATTCTATACAGATGAAGAGCATCAGCCCCTGCACATCAATTTCCTCCTCAAACACCCTCCCTGACCATTACTCTTACTTATCCCCCCCTCATCACTTGCCAGAGCAAGATCCCTTAACCTGTTGCTTCTTCTTCCTCTGCTCTGTATCAAGTTCAACATCTCAAGTCAAATTCTCTACACCCTAGAGATAAGTTTTCATCTCAGTCCTTCATGTATGAAAGTATATGTGCGCACGTGCCCAGTCTGATTTTAAAAGTATGCCGACGTGCTGTCAGACTTTGGATGTGGCTTGCTTTGATTATTTGTTTTTGAACAGGAAGTTTTATGATTGCATTGGGAATCTGTCCTAATTGAGGCTGAGTCAGAATTATAGTAAATGAGTATGTGTTTTAGTTTGTTGGATAAGCTTTAACTACTCTATAATTAGTTTGTGGTATGTTGGGATTTTTATTTTTATTTATTTTTATTTTAGTAATACGATGATCACAGAATAAAGCAGCAAGTCAAAGTGACCCTAACCTATCACACTATTTAATTAAGTCATTGTTTGGCCTTGGGGTTTCTGCAGGAACTTGGGGCGGAGTCCTAAGTTTGGGAGGAGACCATTCAGTAGATTCAAAACACCCTTTCCTGTATCTACAGAGCTAGGTTAAGAGACTGGTAGCAATGATTGAGACAGATGAGAAGCAGGTAGTCTTAAATTGTAATTTTACTTCATTCTTATCTTCAGAACTCCAAGGAATCTGCTTTCCTTTGGAATGATTGCTCTCTAAGTCAGCCTTGAAGTGCACCTATTTTCTCAGCTTGTGACAAATGGATTGTGTAGGTCAGCCTGCATTTATGGGAATGAATGCAAGGTCCAGCCGTGGCAAGGGTTAGATGGCATTTTCTTCCTTTCTTACTCTATTACTTTTTACTCCACATTTAAGTGCTTGCCCAAGGGAAGGAAAAGCAGATTTAGGGCATACCCAGATGATTGCAACCCCCCTCATCAGCATTGTCTCAGCACTGACCTCTGATCCAATTCAATAGAATGCTCTCTGCTTTTTTTAAAAAAAACAACAACAACATCTTGACATGATATCTTTACCAGTGCTGGGCAGGGGATTGTATGAACTTCAACAATAAAACTGGTTGAGAAAATAGCAGAGCACTGCTCTAGAACACGCACCCCTTGCTGGTTTTCGCCATTTAAAGGGGGCAAACAGGATAATTACAAATAAAAACAATTTTTAACATGAACACAAAATGGCTCAGAGAGAATTGGTGTTTGCCTGTGAAGGGATGCTCACTGCGAAATCTTGGGCATTAATTGGTGCCAACAACATGTGTGGGACCACCAATGTGAAAAAAGTTGATATTTGACTATTAACATAATGTGGGCTTGAGTGCTGGGAAAATGCTATATCCTTAAAACAGAAGAACATCCTTGAGGGAAGATGTCAAGATCCTGTACAAGATCCTGCATTTGGTGTTGTCAAAACCAGCAAATATGAACATCTGCGTTTCATTGAGGGAAAATGGTCACTCCCCACCTGTTCTAGAAAAACTCTTATGCTTTAAATCGAATGCATTTGTTTGTTTGTTTATAACTCACCCTTTATCTAAATAGCTGTAAGTGGCACATCTGCAAATGGGATGTTCCAGGATATTTGTTATGAGCTTTCTCTAAATAAAAATTTTAAAAAATCTGGTAGAAAATTCTCTGGTAATCTTGGTTACAGAGTAAAACTTCAAAAAGCAACAAAGTGGGCTTTGAAGCCTTTGAAGCCAGAAAATAATGAGCTCAAAATACAGAACCCTCTTTGTAGTTTTAGGGCATGGTGCATGCATGTGGACAAAGGGATATTATTATTATTATTATTATTATTAGCAACAGCAGAAGAATAAGAAGGGTGTCTGCTTTTATGTGGAGCTCGGTACCATGAAGTGCTTACAATGAGGGGCATCTATTATATTCTAAGGTCCATGATGGTGCAAAATAAGGGACAATGTTTGAAATAAGGAACAGTGGTTAAAATAAGGTACATCCAGCAATTCATGGAAAATTGTGTCAATATATTTATTAAATATGGCTTTTGCTATGCCATTCACAATTTCTATAGGTTTCTTGCAGCCTAACTTTGTGTAAATTTAGTTATGATAATTTCAGCTTCCTTTGATTTTTTTTAAAGAGTAAGTTCTAAATCCTTCTTATTGTGAAGAACATGTGGAAATTTTTATGTTAGACATATATCATAATAGTTATGAAACCAGAAAGTACACAAGGATAGGTTGGGGAATGCAAGATGACAGTATTTCAAGGATAATATTATAATTTTGTGGATCTCACAGAATTTCTGAACATTTGGAGTTAGCAACTGTAGCTGTACTGCTCTGAAAGTGAGGAGAAGGGGCAGGCTGTTAAAACAGGTTGTTGTACAAGTTGCTGTGGTTACACAAGCCTGCTTGGAGCCAACAGCTTAATCAGAGAGTCGTCACAGCTTGAGAAGGGGCTTGTGGGGAGAGAGGGGGCAGATTGTACTTTGACAGCAGGCAGCCAGCCTGAAACTCTGTCGCCAAGCGCCACAGACAAGTACCCGTGCCTTGAGCTAAATACAGGAGACCTCTCTGAGATATCAAAAGCCATTGGTTTCTCTCTCTCATTCCTTCCACTCAAAGTCATCTCCAGCTGCTGAATCCATATGCCAAATGCCTTGTTTGCGACAACTGAGGGTACCGCCTTGGGAAGAAAGGCAGGTTTTGCCATAGACACATCTTACTCAGTCAGCTTAGCCAAATCTCCTTTAGCCCGACAGGGAAGACCTCTCACTGTTTGAGATCTGAGACACTGCCATCCATTTTGGACAACAATCATCCTGCTAAGGGAGGAGACAGTTGAGAGTTTTGTTGCTGTACCAATGCCAATGCTCATTAATCATGGAAATGCAGCTATTCTGGTGCCTCTGTCCTCACTGTCAGCCTAATTAGAGCGACTGTTTCCTATCCTGGCTACTCATGCAGCTTTGGCAAGGGTGAAGCACAGTAAGAGTTTCCTCTCTCTCTCTCTCTCTCTCTCTCTCTCTCTCTCTCTCTCTCTCACACACACACACACACACACACACACACACCCTGGCCATTCCTCTGTTTTTGTTAATTACCTGGCTTCCAGACACCCAGAATTGTTGCCAGGATCATAACCCTCCATCTTACAGAGATATAGGAAGCTACTGTAGTTAGTTGCCACAAAATCACAAACTTGTGCCAAGATTTATTGTAGTAAAATCTTTGTTTTTCATAGAACCATAGAGCTGGAAGGAATCACAAGGATCATCTAGTCCAACACCCTGCAATGTAGGAATCTTTTACCAAACGTGGGGCTCAAATCCCTTGACCCTGAGATTAAGAGTCTCCTGCTCTACTGACTGAGCTATTCCTTTTGTTCCGTATCACAGATTTTCTGAGGTACCTGAAAGCTAAGCTAACACTTTCATATTATAGAAACAAACAATTCTATGGTTTTTTTCTACTTTTTTCAAATACTGTATAGGAAGAATCATTTCAAGTTAATAACAACAGGAGGCAAAGCTGGCAGAACTGCAGCCTCTGAGGTGAGGATTGGGGCAAGTCTGCATATCTCATGTCTCAGAAGCAAGGAGGGAAGCTGTTTCTGCTAAGACCAGCAAGAAATCTCACATCTCCAAGATACAAGTATTATCTTTGCTCAAGATGTACCTTTTTGAGTTAGTCACCTGGAGGTAGCAGAGGTTCAAAAACAGAATGATGAAAGCAGAGAATAATGCACTGTAATTGATTAACAACAACCTCAGATATGCAGATGACACAACCTTGATGGCAGAAAGCGAGGAGGAATTAAAGAACCTTTTAATGAGGGTGAAAGAGGAGAGCGCAAAATATGGTCTGAAGCTCAACATCAAAAAAACCAAGATCATGGCCACTGGTCCCATCACCTCCTGGCAAATAGAAGGGGAAGAAATGGAGGCAGTGAGAGATTTCACCTTCTTGGGCTCCTTGATCACTGCAGATGGTGACAGCAGTCACGAAATTAAAAGACGCCTGCTTCTTGGGAGAAAAGCAATGACAAACCTAGAGAGCATCTTAAAAAGCAGAGACATCACCTTGCCGACAAAGGTCCGTATAGTTAAAGCTATGGTTTTCCCAGTAGTGATGTATGGAAGTGAGAGCTGGACCATAAAGAAGGCTGATCGCCGAAGAATTGATGCTTTTGAATTGTGGTGCTGGAGGAGACTCTTGAGAGTCCCATGGACTGCAAGAAGATCAAACCTATCCATTCTTAAGGAAATCAGCCCTGAGTGCTCCCTGGAAGGACAGATCATGAAGCTGAGGCTCCAATACTTTGGCCGCCTCATGAGAAGAGAAGAATCCTTGGAAAAGACCCTGATGTTGGGAAAGATTGAGGGCACTAGGAGAAGGGGACGTCAGAGGACAAGATGGTTGCACAGTGTTCTCGAAGCTACGAACATGAGTTTGACCAAACTGCGGGAGGCAGTGCAAGACAGGAGTGCCTGGCGTGCTATGGTCCATGGGGTCACGAAGAGTCGGACACGACTAAATGACTAAACAACAACAACAATTGATTAAGATGTCCTGAGGAAAGTCTTTGTGAATGGCAGTGAATGTTATTTTCTTGATTTACAACTGTCCAAAGTCAGCATCTCTGTTTCCAGCCGCATGTTGGCAGAGGTCCTGTTCATTATTTTACACCCAAAATAGTTTGGCTACAAGTTTCCAGTGTCCCAATTCTTTTCATTCTCACTCTTCTCAGAATTCAGTTCAGAAATTAACTTGGCTTTGTGCAAAACCATCTTTGGGTGAGGGGTGGGGTGGGGAATGCAAGTCTTGCCTAGTTTTTAGAGTATTTTCACAAATGAAAATTAAATTGCTTCAGAGTCTCCTATTGCAAAGCCTATGCTGTAATGCACTTGGAGATTTTGTGGCAATAAAGATGATGAAGGCCTTTGTCACTGTTTGGCTCAGCTGTCGTAATGTAATTCAGAGAAATGGGTGACATTGGCTAAGCGGCTTTGATATTGGGGTAGATAATAGGGCCTTTGTGTGTACCTCTGTCAGCAGAGCTATGGTTGGTGGGAACATAGAAAAGGGCCTTCTGTGTGGCAGCTCCTAACTTGTAGAATTCACTACCCTAAGAGATTTAATAGAATCATAGATTGGAAGGGAACCTGAGGGTAATCTTGTCCACCCCTCTGCAATGCAGGAATCTCAACTAAATCATATATGATAGATGGTCATCCAACCTCTGCTTATAAACCTCCATGGGAGTTCACCACCTCACTGAAGTCTGTTCCACTGTCAAACAGCTCTTACTGTCAGAAAGTTCATCCTGATGTTTCGTTGGAATCTCCTTTCTTGTAACTTGAAGCAATTGCTTCAAGTCCTACTCTCCATGTGACAGTCCTTTAGATATCTGAAAATGACTATAATATGTCCTCTCAGTCTCCTTTTTTCCAAGCTAAATATAACCAATTCCCTCAACTGTTCCTCATAAGACTTACTTTCCAGACCCATTTATCATATTGGTTGCCTTCCTCGGCAGCTTGTCAAAAGCTTTCTTAAACTGTGGTGCCCAGAACTGGAGACAGTACTCTAGGTGTGGTCTGACTAAGGCAGAATAGAGCAGGACTATTACTGTGGGTTAAACCACAGAGCCTAGGGCTTGCCGATCAGAAGGTCGGTGGTTCGAAGTCCCGCGATGGGGTGAGCTCCTGTTGCTTGGTCCCAGCTCCTGCCAACCTAGCACTTTGAAAGCACATCAGTTTGAAAGCACATCAAAGTAAACAGTGTTTCCGTGTGCTGCTCTGGTTCGCTAGAAGCGGCTTTGTCATGCTGGCCACATGACCTGGAAGCTGTATGCTGGCTCCCTTGGTCAATAACACGAGATGAGCGCCGTGACCCCAGAGTCGGTCACGACTGGACCTAATGGTCAGGGGTCCCTTTACCTTTACCTTTTATTATTTTCCTATTTCAGAACACTAGACTTCTGCTGATACCGCCTAGAATAGCATTAGCATTTTTTGCTGCTGCATCACACTGTTGACTCATGTTAAGCTTGTGGTCTACCAAAACCCCTATATACTTTTCACATGCCAGGTGTCCTCCATCTTACATATGTGTGGCTGGTTATTCCTTAAATTTGTCTCTATTGAAATTCATTTTGTTAGCTTTGGCCCAGTTCTTCAATCTGTTAAAGTAATCTTGAATCCTAATTCTGTCTTCTGTGGCTACCCCCTCAGTTTAAAGTCATCTGCAAATTTGATAAGCATCTCATTAATACCTTTATCCAACTTGTTTATAAAGATGTTGAACAACAACGGGCCCCTTCACTGATGGTTTTCTGTCACCAGTTGAAGACATTTCTATTTAGACAAGCATTTAGCTTGCCTTCTTTATTATTAGTGTTCCTTTTGTGTTTTGATGTGCTCCACCAGCAGTTCATTTTATTGGTTATGATTTGTTGTATTTTCCTTTTTTTGTTTGTAAACTCCTCAAACGCTTCTTACTGGTAGTAATTTAAAACAAATATCCTTCTGTATTTTGTATATGTACACAGCAATCTTTGTTGGTACTTCAGCATATGTAGGTTCCACAAAACTCTTAATATGTTTTAATAGAAACAGAGATACATACCACATATTTATAGAGCAAAATTTAAAATGAATCAAACGTTATTAATAATTGGCTGACACAGAGCTATTACTATTAATCAAGAGTGGGGAATCTGTGGCCTTCAGAGTGGCTGGGGAAACCCAGCCAGATGTGCATGGTATTAATAATAATAATAATAATGCTGGATAACAACTTCCACAATCCCTTACCATTGACTATGCTGACTGGGGACTGATGGGAGTTGGAGTGCAATAAAATCTAGATGGGCATTCTGGACAACAACCATAAGAGAAATAGGTAAAATAACCCAACAAACATTAGAATTTACCCCAGAATTGGCCTTGCTAAATATCTTCCAGAACAATAATGCCCACCTGCATCACAAAGAACTCATAACCCACTGACACTCAGCAACCAGAAGCACCATAACCAGACATTGGAAAGACCTGTCAGGAGTAAGCATGGACCAATGGTACCAAACAGTATGGGAAACAGCCTTACTAGAAAAATTAACCAATAAGTTTAAACAGACACAGGGACAAATAGAAGAAGACGGCTTCACCCCAGTATGGTTCCCCTTTATCACATACACAGCCCAACAAGACAATGACAAAAATCCACCAACAGCATACGAATCAATATGGTTAACCTGACCCAAAACACTCACCCACCCCACTCACACACAAAACAAAGACCACCACAGGCAACCACAAAGGAACAACCATATCTTAAGCCAACCCCAACATCTCTCACCATCAAAGGAACACAAGTGAACAGCAAAGAACCTACACAAGCGATGCTGACAAAAAACCCCATAACTTATTAAGCAAAATAGAAACACTGTCACTCGTCCCCCCTCCCCCATCTACTTTCCTTCCCCTCTCCTCACCAATGTCTCAACAAATGAAACTGATTTGTAAAAATGCTAAGAGAGACATTGCACATATCTTTGTAAACCAAGAAAACCCTTAATAATAATAATAAAAAATCTAGATGGGCACTGTTTCCTCATCCGTGGTATAGATAATGATTAGATAATTAAATGTGGGAAATAGATGTATTTTAACTCCCAAGCAGTTTGCAAAAAAGAGGAAGGAAAGAGAATGACTGGAACAATGTATTAATTTTCCTATCACCATCTAAACATGATGCATAGTAACAAGATACTATTTTTTTTCTCTGTAAGAGATACAAAATGGGCATTAGCCAAATAGGCAATATGACAGCAATCAAATTGGAGAGAAAGTAATACATGTGTTGCATTCAGAGATAATCCCACTGGGGCTCCCAATAATGTCAGCAACCGTCAGGATGCAACAACTTGCCAGGAACAGTAAGATGACATTGTGTCACTTACAACCTTACTGCTTACTTTCACAAATGATGATTATATGTTTCTTTTCTTAATGACAAGTGAATCCCAGAATGGACTCAAGCTTCCAAACACAGAGAACCTGGAAAATATTTGTCTTGAAAATAGTTATTATTGTGATCTGTTATTTTCCCAAACGGCCTATTTTCTCTTGCTGGAGTCAGATGACAAACAAAAGAGATTCTTTTCTCTTTTATTTTTTTGTGGGGGGAGAGTAATTGTTACACAGTATATATCCACTATCATTTGACAGACAGAAATTGCTGCTCAGGTTGCAGAAAATAAAAGCCTGTACCACGATGAAGAGTAATGAGTGAACAAGCTGATTTTCAAGAGTCTGGCTGCACTAACCCATCCTGAATCGGTCTGAAGTGTGAACATTTGCAGTTTCCCGCAGTGAAGAAAGTATCTATCACACAGATGTATAGATATTTCATAATATCAATGAACCCAATGTTTCAAAGAAACATCAATGAATAATGAAGAAGCTATAGGACTTCAGCCCAATAAATGTGGATCATGGGCCCTGGATTCTGTTTTAATTAGTTAAGATTAACTCCCATTCTCTCCTTTAGGACTTCTACTCATGCATGCATACTAGTCCTTTAAAATAAGACACACTTGATGTGTAATTTATTTAAAATGTAGGGATATAAAATAAAACTGAATATGAAAGGATAGTCGAAACACATTAATCCCAAATTAAGTAATATTCAAGATGTGTTCCTAGATTTACAGAAGCATTGATTGAACATCAGTTAATCTAATTACTGCATTATCCTAAGTATTTAATCATCTCCATTAAGAATGCCCCCAAAGTACCCTCTACTTATATCCATTCACAGTTTTCACTCCCCACCTAGAAATCTGGCCAGATTAACCAGACTATACCTAAATAGCTATCATCTCTCTATCTGGACTTTGTCCACAGCATCCCCCTGATCTACAGAGCCTGACTTGTTTTTGAGAAACCCATGTTGGGTCATAGTACAATGGTACCTCGGGTTACAGACACTTCAGGTTACAGACGCTTAAGGTTACAGACTCCGCTAACCCAGAAATAGTATCTCAGGTTAAGAACTTTGCTTCAGGATGAGAACAGAAATTGTGCGGTAGCAGCGCTGCAGCAGCAGCAGGAGGCCCCATTAGATATAGTGGTATCTCAGGTTAAGAACAATTTCAGGTTAAGAACGCACCTCCAGAACAAATTAAGTTCTTAACCCGAGGTACCACTGTAATCACAGCATCCTTTTCTAAGTGCTCACAGACAGCTGTTTAATTATCTGTTTGAGAACCTTTCCTGGTATCATTGTCAAACTCACTGTTTGGTAGTTACCTGGGTCATCTTTCCCTCCCCTTTTTGAAGATGGGGGTCACCATTTGCCCACCTACCGGTAATCTGCAGGGACCTCACCTATTATAGAGAGAGGCTCTGAGATTACATCTGCAAGCTGCTATAATACCCTTGGGTGCAACTCATCAGGCTCTGGAGATTTGAATTCATTTAAAATAGCAAGGTGTTTCCTTTCCACCTCTTTTCCTGTATTGGGCTCAGCTCCCTCCCTGCATCATTTATTCTGTTATCACCAGGTTGGGCACTGTTTTCCTTTTGGATGATGACTCAGGCAAAGTATAGCATGATTTTGCCATGGTGTAAAGAAAGTAAAGTAAGCTGGTGAATCAATAGTTGCTTGTAAGCCTGATTGAGGTGCATGTGATGCACAAAATGTATTTAAGACAAGAATCTCCAAAGGGATAACAACAAAGAAAAGAACTGGATGAGCCTGTTTGGACTTACAATCTAATATTTTGAGATGGATATTGCCAACAGATCAAAGACTTCCCAGTTTGCTAAAAACTGGAAGGTGATAAAAGACAAAAGCCTTGCTTTAAAAACAAGATCAGTCTTTTGGAAAGAACGTAGAGTCTGGGAGGATGAGAGATCCATATATATTTATTTATTGGCCACTTTGCTCATCCAGGCATTTCTGCCTAATGGAAGCCAATTTTCAAACATTCCAATCCTAAACCATGTTAACCAAGTTTTCAGGATCAGGCCCTGCTCTTTGTTTAGCATTTTGGCAAGCTCTGACCTACATCGCAAAGAATCACAAGCGTCGGCAGACCACAAGGACAGTGTCAAAGCTCAATTCCATACAGTTAATTCAATAAGTCACAGATACCATTACTTCATAAGGCAGAGAGACTCCAACGTTATTAAGGGAATAGTAGAAGGGGGAGGAGGGGGGAAATGGAGAAGGAAAACAGAGAGGGTGGAGGGCGAGGGGGCGCTAGAACAGAGACAAGCAGAAGAACAAAAACATCCCATAAATCATGCAAAGCTGCTGAAATACCAGAACAAATGACTCCAGATCTTGGCCATTGTCCCCGTGCAATGGTTTAATGCACACACACACACAAGCAAAAACAAAGTGCCTTCAGTTTCATTTCAGCCTACTCCTCTGTGCTGGGGGAGAAAGTGCTGAATTTGACTTAGTTTGAGAGATGTGTGAAGAATTCCAGAGGAGATGGAGCTAGTTTGAACCAACAGTGGATGGGATTTATAAAGCTGCTCAAGTGATTAGGACATTCATTTCCTATTAAGGTGAGGTGACTTTGGAAAGTAGAGTTGATGTCAAACACTTAAATAGGGTCAGGGGTTCAGTCCAAACAACATCCTGTACTCCAGTGTCACAATTAAGTTAAATGAATATCTTTTCCAATTTCTCTCTTAGGTGAAGGCCTCCATTGTACATTATGCACATTCTTTTTTAGTACAGCAAACACATAGTTTACAGTCTCATTTTCTTCCACCCCCACTGCCTCCGATGATTGTTCAGGGAAGGAATATGACCATGGGCAATGCTTTTTCATTGTGGCATGGCAAAGGGAAAGAGGGACAAGCATGACAAAGGGAAAGGAATGCACCCCTGCATTGCCTAGGCAATATAGAAATGCTTAACTTTCTTCCTGTACTGTGTCTAGGCTACTATGGGATTCTTCACAGTTTTTTTTTACTGTGCTATGATCAGCTGGAAGGATAGGGAGTGTTGCTTAGTTGCTATGCAGGCAGGCAACTTTCCCTATATTCTGGCACTATGCTGTGTGCTGTTGCAGCAAAGTATGAGGCAACAGCAATAGTTACTTGATTCCTAGGCAATCAGGTGAGTCTCCCCATCTTCCAGAGATGTTATGTGGCCTTCCTTCTGCAGCTGTGCAAGCAGCAACAAAAAGAACTATGGTAAGTAAAGGTATATTTGGTGGGAGGTTCAGGGGGCATTTTGTGCCTCATTGTCCCATAAATTGAACCTGAAATATTGTTAAATAATACTTCACTTGTTTCAAAACCATGTTACCATGTTTCAAAAAAGCCAGATTAAAAAAGTCCCCCCTATATTTCCTTAGAAAAAACCTCTGTCACAGTGAGAGTAATTATAGCCCTTTTCAGAGGAGATGAGTTCAATAAACCCATCACCTCCATTGCTACATATTAATTGTTGTTGTTTAGTCGTTTAGTCGTGTCCGACTCTTCGCTACATATTAATATCCATGAGAAATGTGAGCTGCTTCTAGGAAGTGGTAAACTGACATCCTTGGAAAAGTGGGGCATATTAGAACAAATACAGGGCAACTTCTTGTACTGTATCTGAGCTGTATTAGGAATTACAAATGTTCTCTGGTCTGGTTTTCTTAATGGATACACTGAAGGGCTCATATGTGTTTGTCGGTTCTTAAGTGAATGGAAGAAGATGGATGAGCTTGTTCTGGTCTACACTTTCATTTTCTGTTGTTGTTTTTGTACAAGGGTGTCAGAGGCCTGACGTAGGGACAATGGCACTTGCAGAAGATATATTAGTAGACACGGCTTTCTGTTAACTATCACTACTTCAATAGGAGGCACTTGGTTGCATGCTTTGATACTAGTTTTTCCATTCACATTATGCTGAGAATGGATCAGCAACAAGAAAACTGCAAGTGTTCTTTAATCATTTCTGTTACATTCTGACATTCTCCGACCTTTCTGCATTGAAACTCCTTTTATTAAGGGAAAAAAGATGGCAACGCTACAGTTAGCAAAAATATTACAAGTATAAAAAAGCAGAGTGAACTATAATTAATCATTAAATAAAAAGATTTAGAGGAAGAAAATTGGATAAGAGGAACCTATCAGTAGTGAGTTCTAAACAAGTCTTATATGAATGGCATAAAATGATAAAATTAATTTATACTGGAAGGAAAGAAACCCAGAATAGTAAAGTTTGGGATACAATTGTGGAAGGACAGTAGTTTGGAAATCCTA
Organism: Zootoca vivipara; assembly: GCF_963506605.1. Taxonomy (NCBI): domain Eukaryota; kingdom Metazoa; phylum Chordata; class Lepidosauria; order Squamata; family Lacertidae; genus Zootoca; species Zootoca vivipara. Next base: position 37,133,243 of record NC_083289.1, on the reverse strand, counting down.
GATATTGAAACACGCTGGCCTTGTTCTCTACGCCAAATCTAGGTGTAGTGAGACTGCAAACATGGGCTCCCAGAGAGGAACTTAAAGCTGCTTTGCTACCATGCTATCCTGAATGAAGCCCAGGTTTGGCTGACTTTCCTTGCTTTCTTGTCACCATGCAAAAAAATAAATGTTGCTTAATGAATAAAAGTTATAAAGATAAGGGCATGAAACAACTATCCTTGACCATTCAAGGACACAAGTGTGAGCTAATGGTTAGATACTTGAACTGAATACTAGGGAATAACTGTTAGCATACACGCTGAAGATCTGAGCCAGCCGGGGGCCCCGGTCTCTCTTGCCGGGTGTCTTCTCTTTCCGGTGTAGCCAACTGGAATCGGTCCAAGTTCGCTGTGAACTTGAACACACTATTTGCAGAGTCCATCCCAGCGTTTAGCGTGGTTGGCAGCAGCAGCAACAAGAGGAGACACAGAAACGTTCTCTTGCATATTTACAAGTGTTTATTCAGCAAGACCAAACGTGTCTTTCTTCACTAGCATAAGCAAAGCAAGTGCGTACTGTATAGCAATACAATAAGCACAAAATGGAAGTGTACAATCATGTGACACACAGCAACAGTTTACATGCCTGTTCCTCTTAAGGTGGAATGGAATCTTAACAATCCTCCCCCATTCTGTGTAACCTTAAGCCTCAGTAGCCCCAACTGCAGCTTCTGTACATACACCTGTAGTTGTTCTCTCTTAACAACCTTGGACAACATATCAGCAGGAAATTCATTACCTGGCATGTAGGACACTTGAACCAGTCCCTTCCTGATACACTCTCTTGCATGATGTAACTTCATCTGCAAGAACCTGGTCCTTTGCTTGCAATTCTCTGAAGCTAGCAAAGCCAAACAGGAATTGTTGTCCTGATGCACCTGTATTGGATAAGTCACCTCGACTTTGACATCCTGAAACAGTTGCATCAACCACTCGCAATCCATGAGCGAGAATGAGAGAGCATTGAGTTCTGCTTCACAGGAACTCTGACTCACTGTTGTTTGCCTCCCGCACAACCAGTCAAACAAACAGTGGTTGTACATGTAGCAAACACCAGAAGTGCTTGTGCCATCTGTGGCATTACATCCAAAACTTGCATCTGCAAAGATTTCAAGACCTCCAGTCTTGATGTGGGGAGAGTGTTGTTGCATTCAGATCCTGCTTGCAAACTTCCCATAGGCATCTGGTTGAACAGTGTGAGAAGAGAATACTGCATTGGGGTGAAAAAAGTGACAAGTCATATGCCACAGGTTCTGTCCTGGGCTCCTTGTTGTTCAATGTCTTTATAAACAACTTGGATGAAGGAATTGAGGGATGCTCATCAAATCTACAGATGACACCTAATTGGGAGGGGCAGCTAGTGCCGCAGAAGACAGATTCAGGATTCAAAACAACCTTAACAGAATGGAGAACTGAGCCCAAACTAACAAAATGAATTTCAATAGGGACAAATGTAATGTTCTGCACTTAGGCAGGAAGAACCAGCTGCGCAAATATAAGATGTGAAAGACCTGGCTTGCTAGTACTGTAGTACATGTGAAAAGGATCTAGGGGTCTTAGTAGACCACAAGCTTAACCTGAGTCAATAGTGTGATGCAACAGCAAAAAAGGTACTGCTATTATATGCTGCATCAACAGGAGCACTCCCTCCTGTAATGATATGTTGACCACACACAGGATCCATCTAGTCATACCCCCTCAGCATGCTTTAATAAGCCAAGATAAGTGTAGTTGGCTGTATCATTGCAAACACCTTGTCCAGATCACCAGGCTGCTTCTGAAACTGAAACTGCTCCCATGATGCCACAGCATCCCTCACTGCCATGCAGTAGACACAACTGTATTCTGTTGGTTTTGCAGCACATATTTTGCCACTTGCATTCTAGCTATCCAGCCTGTTTCACTGCCCTTAGTTCCCTTGTACAGCAAGAAACAGAACGGGTTCCATGATGCTAGAGAAAGTACCCAGGGAGATTGTGTCAAAAGCCTGGTGCATGTCACTGTTCTATGAGCTTCAAAAGGATTGTCTGCTCTATGCACTGGAAAAAAAAGCCTAAGAGCATTCAGGAATTCCACTAGTTCCTGGTGTTGGACCATCTAAAGCAGTCCATGAGCCCTGCAAAGAGGAATTGGTGCCATAAATCCAAACTACATCAGGAAATAATCTATTCATGAAAATGGGGTGATATCCAGCCCCTCTATTTTCAGAACACCCCTTCCTCCATATGGAGGAAAGACCAAATTGAGAGATTGCCTGCCCTATGAACTGGAGTGATTACAATTTTATTCTTACATTAAAATTGAAAATCCACACACCAGTATGCATGCATCTGTGAGCACATGTGAGTAGACAGATCCACCTTGGCCAAAACCACTCTTAAAAGCATGCAGCTTTTGGAGGGATGGCAAACCTTTAATCAACCTTCAGGCCAAAAAAAGTTAGCCATCTTTGCTTTGCAATATTTTTAGAAACAAACAAACAAACAAACAAAAAACCCAGACCCCTCTCCCATGTCTATCTTCCTACACATTCATCTAGCAACCAGCTTGAATATCTGGCCTCTGGAAATTTAAGTAACTGCCTTTGCCAAAGGCAAGATCCAAGAACACTGGAAGGACCAAAAGTCTGAGATGGTACAACATATTCATATGTACCTAACAGTAAGGACTTTGTGGAACCAGATTTTTTGGGGGGAGGGGCAGCTAAGAAAAGTCTAATAATGAAGTACTTATTTTAGTAAATATCATATGAGTGAAATAAGTGTTTCTCAATACTTCAAGTCTCTCCCTGCCATTTTCCCCCATTTCTTTTTTTACAAGAGGAATTCGGCAGACTTAGTGTATAGTTAATGCTAAACTTTCGAGGGGAAAAAAGCTGTTTTCCTCACTTTTCAAAGTGCAGCTAGTGTGCTGCACTAGCTAAATAAAACAGTCACTGTACCCCAGGAGGGACAAGCTCCTTTTAATGTTCCACTTTTGACAGGGCACAGGCTTGAAAATGTGGGTTGATGCTTGTTGAGATTTTGACCAGATCTGAGAGCGTGAGTGAGGATCTTCACTGGCTCCCAGCATGTTTTCAAGCACAATTCAAAGTGTTGGTGCTGACCTTTAAAGCCCTGAATGGCTTTGGCCCACTATACCTGAAGGAGCGTCTCCACCCTCATTGTTCAGCCCGGACACTGATGTCCTCCTCCAAGGGTCTTCTGGTGGTTCCCTCACTGAGAGAAACAAAGTTACAGGGAACCAGGCAGAAGGCCTTCTCGGTAGTGGCGCCCTCCCTGTGGAACACCCTCCCTTCAGATGTCAAGGAGATAAAGAACTACACAACTTTTAGAAGACATCTGAAGGCAGCCCTGTATTGGAAAGTTTTTTATATTTGATGTTTTACTATGTTTTATATATGTGTAAGCTCCTCAGAGTGGCTAGGGAAACCCATCCAGATGGGCAGGGTATTATTATTACTATTATTACTATTGTTGTTGTTATACTTAAAATTGCAGCATGGGAGATGCCTCCCAGAAGAACTCTGCTTTGCACACTTTGGGTAGAATGCATTGTCTTCAAATCCAATAAACAGAGCCCCAAAGAAACCGACACTACCGGTATAATCCAGTGTTTCTCAAACTTGGGTCTCCAGCTGTTGTTGGACTGTAATCCCCATCAACCCTAGTTAGCAGGACCACTGGTCAGGGATGATGGGAGCTGGTGTCCAACCTGTGCCTCCATGTATAGCTAGGAGTCCAAAATGACTGCCAGGCTGCGCACCTGGTCCTTCAGGGGCACAGTTACCTGGTTCAGGACCAGGGAGTCCCCCATACCCACCTACCCCCGTCCCTCCAAAACAGCACCTCAGTCTTGTCAGGACTCAACCTCAATCCGTTAGCCGCCATCCATCCTCCAACCAACCACCTCCAGAGAATTGTGGTGCAATTGGTAAGACTGTAGTGTTTGGAGATGAGAGAGCCAGGTTCAGAGGCCTGTTCAACCCCAAGACAAAATCCAGAGCACTCTTGGTCATGGCACCTAGGCTCAAAAATCCCCTCCCTTCAGGAGATTCAAGGCCAAACTACAAGTGACATTAAATCACAGGGTTTGCCTCAAGTGCATAATTATTCTTTCAGAATAACCAACCAATCTGCATTGGGAACATAGTATGGGCAAATGGCTAAATCCCCCACCCCAGGGTCCAGATCCCTCTCTCACACATGCTAGCACACTCAGGGGCAAACCACACGATTAACATCACCTGCAATTTTGGCCTTTTCCTCTCACACTTCAGAAAATTTGTCAAAATTTATTCTGCATTTTGATCCCCAGTCGGCTTTTTAAATATGATGTTGGGGTGTTTAGTAATTTGATTGTTATTTTCTAAATTGGTTTTATTGTTTTTTGTTTTCTATTGTATTGTATTTTAATGCTATTTTGTGAACCACATTTATAATTTTCACTTAAGGAGTGGTATATAAATCTTTTAAATAAATAACATAAAAAACAAAACAGCACATGCACACAAACAAGAACATTAATGTTACAACAAATACACTGAAACCAGCATCTTATGTTATGCCTGCAGCTGCAAAGCCAGTGCCATGTCAGCATAGTGAATGTTGACAACAAACTCCAAACTGCTGTATAACCACATCCAGTTGCTTATATGTGGATTATTAAAAAGGGGTGTATGGAAACATGTTGCAGAATTCTATGGAACTTAGGAATGCTTGATCAATTCTATTTCTGTGAATTCCAATGTGAACTATAAATAATAATAATAATAATAATAATAATGTATTATTATTATTATTATTATTATTATTATTATTATTATTATTATTTATACCCCACCCATCTGCACTCTGGGCGGCTTTCAACAGAATATTAAAATACAATAATCTATTAAACATTAAAAGCTTCCCTAAGTAGGGCTGCCTTCAGATGTCTTCTAGAAGTCTCGTAGTTGTTTTTCTCTTTGACATCTGGTGGGAGGGCATTCCACAGGGCGGGTGCCACTACTGAGAAGGCCCTCTGCCTGGTTCCCTGTAACTTGGCTTCTCACAATGAGGGAACCGCCAGAAGGCCCGCGGCGCTGGACCTCCGTGTCTGGGCAGAACGATGGGGGTGGAGACGCTCCTTCAGGTATACGAGGCCGTTTAGGACTTTAAAGGTCAGCACCAACATTTTGAATTGTGCTCGGAAACTAACCCATTCAACACATCACTGACTAATGTGCTGACTGGAATATAATTTCTCCTCTTTTTTTAATCCAGGTAAATGCAGAGGAGGGTCACAACAGGCTTATGAATCAACCCATGTGAAATTGGCACAGAATGATCCATATATCTATAGTGGGATTCCACAGGGAAGATACGCAATTGCTTATCACAACCCTGCTAGAAACAAGTAGATTAACACTAGAGTAGTGCCACAAATTCTTGCTAGGCCCCACAGTGAAGTGACTAATACCTCATGATCAATGGCATCAAAGGTCACAAAAAGGTCTAACACATCAGCAGGGTGCTATTACCAATATTATTCTGAAGGTGACAGTCACTGATAAAGTGCAGTGTTTAATGGATCCAGAAAATGTCCAGCATTTAAGCGTGCCTGAAGCTGGATAGGTTATAACTCAATAATCATATCCAGAAAGGGTAGGTTGGAAACAGCTTGATAGCAGTTAGGAAATCTGCATTCAGAATACCTATTTTTGGGCCACCAGAATTATTTGCATGTAGTAGTCTTGTCACAAATTGGCAAAATTTATTCCCATGACTTCAATGGGTGGGCTTTGAGTAGTAATGCCTTATCAAAATACCTTATCTCAGTAAACAAAGGAATCCCCACATTCCAAAATGTACTCACTTTCACACACCCCACCGTGATTTGTCCACACTGAGATTCACAAGAGCATGCCTGTGCCTTTGGTGGAGGAGCACTGAGCAACCATGTCATTCCCCAACTGCACTGGTATAGTCCACTCTACAACCTCATAATTCGACCACCTCTTTTTGCTACATGTGTAGATGTTACCAAGATTGTAACATGGGGAGCAGTGTTGAAATTACATTTTGAAGAAATACAACTAAATTTGTTGACACCAAATTGGGAGGGGTGGCTAATACCCCAGAGGACAGGATCACACTTCAAAATGACCTTAACAGATTAGACAACTGGGCCAAAGCAAACAAGATGAATTTTAACAAGGAGAAATGTAAGGTACTACACTTGGGCAAAAAAAATATGAAAGGCACAAATACAGGATGGGTGACACCTGGCTTGAGAGCAGTACGTGTGAAAAGGATCTAGGAGTCTTGGTAGACCACAAACTTAACATGAGTCAGCAGTGTGATGCAGCAGCTAAAAAAGCCAATGCAATTCTGGGCTGCATCAATAGGAGTATAGCATCTAGATCAAGGGAAGTAATAGTACCACTGTATTCTGCTCTGGTCAGACCTCACCTGGAGTACTGTGTCCAGTTCTGGGCACCACAGTTCAAGAAGGATACTGACAAGCTGGAACGTGTCCAGAAGAGGGCAACCAAAATGGTCAAAGGCCTGGAAACTATGCCTTATGAGGAACGGCTTAGGGAGCTGGGTATGTTTAGCCTGGAGAAGAGAAGGTTAAGGGGTGATATGATAGCCATGTTCAAATATATGAAAGGATGTCATATGGAGGAGGGAGAAAGATTGTTTTCTGCTGCTCCAGAGAAGCGGACACGGAGCAATGGATTCAAACTTCAAGAAAGAAGATTCCACCTAAACATTAGGAAGAACTTCCTGGCAGTAAGAGCTGTTCGGCAGTGGAATTTGCTACCAAGGAGTGTGGTGGAGTCTCCTTCTTTGGAGGTCTTTAAGCAGAGGCTTGACAGGCATATGTCAAGAATGCTTTGATGGTGTTTTCTGCTCGGCAGGGGGTTGGACTGGATGGCCCTTGTGGTCTCTTCCAACTCTATGATTCTATGATTCTAATGCTCACTTGTCTCTGCAAAATTCGGTATTGTTTGGGGGATGCTGAGCTTGGAGGTCCTCAGAAATGCCAAAATTCTCAGCTTTTATTGGCATCACACATGTTTGGTATCACTGAATACTAGGCCTTAGGTATGGTTTTTGTCTGTCAAAATCAACAGCTTCCATCTCTATATGTCTTAATTCCCATATGGGGAATAATGAGACACACACTTAATCTACCTAAGAGAGCAGGGCAACATTTAATGAATAAATTGTTTATGTGAAAGGCTCCATAGGGGAAAAAAATTAACTGAAAGGTGTGTCACGGACTGCTTACATTGATATAGTCCCTTTGACTCCAGTGGCGACCATACTAAAAATAAGTGATTTGTGAATAGACCCTTTTATAGAGCTACAGGGGTGGGACTGCATGTGTGTGCATATTTCAATATTGCTAAGTGTCAAGGCTGAAATTAAAGAAAAGATGGGGCAACTTACAATAGGAACCACCTCCTTATTTATTTTTATTAACTTACCACCATAAACACACACATTTTATTAATGACCTAGCTGTGAACACCTAGTACATTTGGGAACATGTACCATCTTCTCCCTCAGAACAATCTGAGGGGGAAAACAGCTCTGCTTCACAATGGAAGAGGCTGTACAAGGAACTCTGATGAGTGGGGAAGAACTAAGTGGTGTTGGGGGCTAATGAACAGAGTATATGAGTATTCATTTTACAAAACACATGTGTCAGCTGAACAGCAAAACTTTGGAGGAACCAGAGCACATCCTTCAGCAGAAGAACATGTACTTGCTCCTGTTTCCATACCTTTCACCAGAGAGTTTGGAGTGGCTTACATATAAAGTTGTCAGGATCATGGCTGACCCAGACCCTGGAGAGCCCTCTTAGTAGGAAGAGAACTGGGGTTCCATGTAGCACTTTGCTCCCACTCTAGATATGGAGAAACCTGCACCTGTCCAAACATTGATTAAAGGCAGTGGCAGACCAGACAAGTCTGAAGATGCTGTCAGGCAGCTCTATTGACAGAGCTCCAATCGGGAAGAAGATTACTCGAGGAAAGAGAAGACCAATAATATCATTTGTTATGTACTAAAAGATATTGTAAAGTGGCATCCCAGTGGTGATGGCTTCTTAATCTTTCAACCCCTGGCTTTTTTTTTAAGCTCAGTAGTCTAACCACAAGGCTTCACTGCTTCTTCTCATAATAATGATGTTATATTAATTAGGTATGTATGACAAATTTCTGATGAGCTGTCAGTTATAATGATGCTCTCCCAGGAGGCAACAGAAGGGGTGGGGAAATAATGAGCCCGGATATAGCTGGGGAACCTACCAGTTGTTGTTGTTTAGTCATTTAGTCGTGTCCGACTCTTCGTGACCCCATGGACCAGAGGACGCCAGGCACTCCTGTCTTGCACTGCCTCCCGCAGTTTGGTCAGACTCATGTTCGTAGCTTCAAGAACACTGTCCAACCATCTCGTCCTCTGTCGTCCCCTTCTCCTTGTGCCCTCCATCTTTCCCAACATCAGGGTCTTTTCCAGGGAGTCTTCTCTTCTCATGAGGTGGCCAAAGTATTGGAGCCTCAGCTTCAGGATCTGTCCTTCCAGTGAGCACTCAGGGCTGATTTCCTTCAGAATGGATAGGTTTGATCTTCTAGCAGTCCATGGGACTCTCAAGAGTCTCCTCCAGCACTAAAATTCAAAAGCATCAATTCTTCAGCGATCATCCTTCTTCATGGTCCAGCTCTCACTTCCATACATCACTACTGGGAAAACCATAGCTTTAACTATACGGACCTTTGTCGGTATGGTGATGTCTCTGCTTTTTAAGATGCTCTCTAGGTTTGTCATTGCTTTTCTCTGAAGAAACAGGTGTCTTTTAATTTCGTGACTGCTGTCACCATCTGCAGTGATCATGGAACCCAAGAAAGTAAAATCTCTCACTGCCTCCATTTCTTCCCCTTCTATTTGCCAGAAGGTGATGGGACCAGTGGCCATGATCTTAGTTTTTTTGATGTTGAGAGCTTCAGACCATATTTTGCGCTCTCCTCTTTCACCCTCATTAAAAGGTTCTTTAATTCCTCCTCACTTTCTGCCATCAAGGTTGTGTCATCAGCATATCTGAGGTTGTTGATATTTCTTTCGGCAATCTTAATTCCGGCTTGGGATTCATCCAGTCCAGCCTTTCGCATGATGAATTCTGCATATAAGTTAAATAAGCAGGGAGACAATATACAGCCTTGTTGTACTCCTTTCCCAATTTTGAACCAATCAGTTATTCCGTATCCAGTTCTAACTGTAGCTTCTTGTCCCACATAGATTTCTCAGGAGACAGATGAGGTGATCCGGTACTCCCATTTCTTTAAGAGCTTGCCATAGTTTGCTGTGGTCGATACAGTCAAAGGCTTTTGCATAGTCAATGAAACAGTAGATGTTTTTCTGGAACTCTCTAGCTTTCTCCATAATCCAGCGCATGTTTGCAATTTGGTCTCTAGTTCCTCTGCCCCTTCTACCAGTAAAGTGTCTCATATACTTTCAGCTCTTCAACCCATCCAGTGATGTATCAATGATGGGCAAGATTTGGAGGCCCCTTGCTTTATAGTCAACCTTTGCTGTAGAATGTTTGGGCTTGTTCACTCAGAAAGTAGAATGTGTCTTCATTAAAAGTTTTGGTGGCACTACATCTATCCTACATAGTTAGCACTCATCACTTACTTCCCACATGAGCCCCGGAGCGTGCCTGCTGCACAGGCTAGATATCAATTCATGGACTAACAGGGTAGGCAGGAATAACTCTGCTGACTGAAGCAAACCTCAGAAGTGTTTTAACTCCAGAGACTTCCTCACATGCTAACAAGTAGGCTTGCTATCCACCACCATCACACTAAGCAACAGTAAATTCTAAATTTTACATTGGAACAAATCAAATTTCCCTTGCCATGCAAGAAGTGGGGATTCTTTGGGTAAGGGCTAGAATTCTGTCCCATTCACAGAACCAAAGGCCATCTATGCCACCTATAGACTAAGGAAATCTTCAAATCCAACATCTTTAACAGTATAGTTGTTATTATGGGCATTACAAAGGGCCAAGCTAGATGTTATACACATGGCTGCTGCTGAAAAGTGGACACCTATTTAACTTTGTGTTTGTAATCACTAATAGAACTTATGCATGTCCTGATTTTAGAGCTGGACAAAACCCCCTAACCTCCTTGGACCTTTCTTTACAAAAGGAGCGAGCTATTAGGTGACACCCATAGAGAGAAAGCCATTTGGTGATCAGGAGTTATGAGGTAGTCAAAGGTTTTTCTCTTCCCCCATCCCATCTTAAGAAGCATTTTTGTTTAAAGATAAGAGCCATTCCAAGTGGCTCTTAAATAAAATTCTTTTTTTTAATAGGGAGGAGCCCTCAGACCACTTCCATTTCACCTCCCCCCTTGAAATTCCACCTCCTGAAGCTTCCACTGCCACTGTCTGAACTTTGAAATCAAATATGTGTTTATGGGAGGGAGGTATTGGTTTTTGTTCCATTATGTATTTTGTGTTCTTATTTTGTACTTTTAATGTTATGAACTGCCCTGTGGTCTTTGGATGAAGATATACACATTTAATAATAGAGATAGATAGATAGATAGATAGATAGATAGATAGATAGATAGGGAGAGGTTTTTTTGCTGCAGCTTCCCCTCAAACATCCAGAATTTGGGCCAAATTTTGGTTGACCAAAATGTCCAGTCGAGTCCTACTTGATATTATAGCATTCCATGTTTCTCTGTCTTCTGCAAGCAGCAGCCAATGAAGTGGAGTAAAGTTGGGGAAGGGAAGGATATGGGTAAGATTTTTTAAGATGCTATGGAAAGGGAGGGAAGACATAAAGATGTACCTAGTTACCGTTTCAGTGGAAACTGTGTGCCACTGGTCTAAAATATCACAAGAGAGAAACTTGTCATTCACCCTCACCTGCCTGAACAACTTTCTTCCTCATTTGGGCCTTGCTGAGCTTGTTTTGTTCCAGTCCTGAGTCCCTCCTTCATGACTTGCTGTCCATTTTCTACTTTATTCCAAATTGTGTGCTGGCTTCACAACATTGCCTCTTTGTTTTGGCCTCCAACACTGAATTTCTTCCTCATCCTGGACTTGATCAAGGCCCAGCTTTGCTTTAAGCTTGGGAAAATCCACACAATCCAGGGATAACTATTCATAAACTGATTTCCATTTTTATCTTTGTAAAATTTAGATGAGGTTATGTGAGTTGAGAAGAGAGTTAGTTATCAGATTCTAGCTTACCACTCCTTTAAATCTAAATAAATAACTGTGTCACAGTAGGGCTGTTGCTAGGTGGTGTGGCTAAGGGATCTAAGGATTTTTTTTATTTTTTTTGTAATAGTCAGGGTTTTCATGTGATATGAACTGTGCAGTAATATCCTCTGACTCTTGATTGTATGAAGAAGTTTTTGAACATGCCCAGCTGTTTTATTTTACAGCTTGGACTAAATCTTAAGATGGTGAGTGCATCCTCTGAACAGTTCATCACAAGTACAAATTGCAATTTGGCATGCCATCATGAACCTTTTTAGTTTGAACTGAGCAGCCATGTGCCAAACTGCAGTCTGTACTTGTGATGAATGATTCAGATGATCCACATGCTGTGAATGTGAAGCAACAGACTGAAAAATTAAGCATTCTGCTACAAAGCAGTTCTGAGAATCAACTCTTTGTTTAGCTTGCTTCTGACTGTGTGGCCTGTTAATCTTGGTCCTGTGGTTTGACTTGGAGTGAGTTTGCAGAGTTTACCATTTCCTTTTTGGAACACGTGAAATGCAGACATGCACCTGTTAACACCCTGGGACACTACTGGCCAAGGCACATATCTATTTGGAGAAATGCATCTCTGCACACTAGGTGCATCTCTGATCTCCACTAGGATCACTTGCAGATGCATCAAGGGTGCCTGCTGTTTTAAATGTGACTTGCCCTCAGATGGATTCTTATATGGGCAAACAGTTTTAACTCAATTTGCTTTAAATGTGCTGGTTTCTCCCTGGCATAGAAAAGTGTAACGGCAAAAAGGTCAAAGTGTGGCAATGCATGTGGTATGATTTTATTCTGTCCTGAGCCCAACACTGCATCTCTTACCATTCAATGCTCAGAGACCTGGGACGGAAGGCAGACAGCTCAGCTGAGGCATACTCAGCTTTCCTTCGCTTCTCCTGCTTCTGTTTAATTGATAACCGGTGTGTGAACTTAGAAAGGCTGCCCTCAGACCTGGGGAAGGGGGAAAGGAGAGGTGTTAACTTCATCATAGCATGACAGTAACCAAAGGGAATGGGAGGAGCAAGAGCCCAAGATGGAAAGGTACCGGTAGGTGGCTGAATCTTAGAAAAGGAAGGAGCAGAGCAATGAATTCACAGGACCACCTACTACTATAGGTGGTTCATTGCATGTAAAACTAGCCTGATTTACTCACATAGCTAGGCTTCCATCAAATAAGTGTGAAGTGTGGCTTTCTTCTACACTTGCATGGAATACTGTTTCAAAGTGGAGAAACAAATCAACAATAGCTATTTGGTTTTTGTAATCTGCTCTGAGACCCTTTTTGGCTAAAGGGTGGGGTATAATTACTACGGTATAAACAAAAAATGTTGAAAACTGCATATTTTAACTAGGCAAGTAAAGCATTTTTTAAGGCGACAAGACATTTTTATTAAGGAGTCTGGTGGCACCTTTCAGTCTTAAAGCACAGGTTGAAAGTTTTGAAGTCACTGATTTAAGAGATATTCAGAATGAAGGTGAGGGAGTCAGCAAAGAAATTGCTAAAGGTTAGTAAAACAAAAACAGCAACTTCGTGGTCCTCGGTGTATGCATCCATATTGGTATTTACTTGTGTGTTACATATATATCTAAGCCAGTACATTTTTGTGACTTACTTTAACCAAGCAAATTACCTCAGAAACATTTCCCAGAAAAGCAGCCCCACTGTCTCTCTTTACAATACTGGAATAAACCTCAAATAGCTAGCCATTATTCAGATATGTTTTTAAACATTGGCATCTTCAATTCATTAACTCTGGTTATTGATATATTTTTCAGTTTATAAATTTGCTGTTCCTCATGACAGAGTGAAGGCAGTTTTTTGGAGGAAGCCAAATGTCTAAATATTACCACCGAGAAAGAGTAGGCTTGGGCTTTTTAATATCATTCTTTAGAAATAATCATTTATTTATTTTAACTTTGATGGAAGGAATGGGTAATTGCCTTTTTTATGGCGGGAAATGAAGCAGCTTTAAAGAAAATACTGGAGGAAAAGATATCTGATTAGGAACAATTACACATCTCATTAAAGCCTGCAAAACAGAACCCATAGCTCAAAAGCTATCTGTCATTAAATTTCTCCCCTGCAATTCCAAGTCAAAGCTCAGGTGGTAATGAGTCATATTTCAATTACTGTAACTAGGTCTCAGTAAAACCAAACTCATACCTCGCAGGCTTTTTCTACATTCAGATGCTGAACAGAGCAATGGGGAGATATCCAAGTGATATGGTTTAAAGGCTTAGATGAAAAACTGCCATTTCACGCACTGCACAGGTAGGTAAAATTTCACTGTAATTTCTATTCATTAACCACACACACATTTACCCCTTATTCTGTTTAACAGCCATTCAGTAGGTTATCTAGCAACACATGATGTCCTGTGATCAGTCACATCTATCTGTGATCTCCTGAGGCACTGTACTGTTCTTAATATTCGGTTGGAAGCCGCCCAGAGTGGCTGGGGAAACCCAGCCAGATGGGCGGGGTATAAATAATAAATTAATATTATTATCATTATTATTTGGAAAAGGTATCACTGCCAGCCTAAGAAGAGCCTGTTGGATCAGGCCAATGGCCCATCTAGTTCAACATAATTTCTCATAGTGATCTGAAAACTATAGTCTGAAGTTTACAAGATGAATCCAGAGACCCCAAAGAGGACCCTAATGCCCTGTGTGTTTAAGATCTATTACATAAAATGTTTGTGCCAGCTTTCCATGCAATAAAACATAGTGACCATAATAACTTTGGGTGAAAGCAAATGGTGTTTACATCAGGTCACTCTAAACAAGATTGCTGCCTAGTACTGTCATACTTGGCAGAGTAATAAAACAAAACCAAAGGAAGACAGCCTGCACTGATTTAAAAGCAACCTTTGGTCTTATTTACTGTGAGAGATTATAGAGCAAACTGAATTAGACTACTATGGTTAAGAGACGGTTGCTCTTTAAAAAAGAAAAGAAAAAAGGAAGAGACAGTTGCTCTTGAGCCAAGCTTATATCAAAGCACATCAACCTAACAATACAGACATACCCTCACTTAACGTGCAATCAACTCATGTGTGACCGCAGATATGTGTAGTACTGGGAAACAAATAAATAATTCAATTCAAACCTGGAAATTGTGGGAGACCTGGAAAGTCCTCGTGGCTCATGAGGAGACCCTTCCCAGAGCCTAAAGGGGATGTTAGTGAACCAAATTCCATAAATAAAGGTTTAAAAGGCTTTTTTTTTTAAAAAAAAGAACTTGTGGACTCCAAAATGGTGTGCAGAAGCTCTCACTGCTGCCACACAACCCCGTTCAACAGCTGTTGGGTGCAAAGCTGTATCGCAGTGGGCTTGGACACACTGTTCCCTGCCCTTTCTGGCGATCTGGAGGCAAAGGTATAAAAGAAAAAAGTGCTTCTGGTGCCTTTTAAAGCACCCTGGTTCCCTACTCTGATAATCTGGCAAAAGTGGGGGTGGGGGTGGGGGTGAGGGGAATGTAAAGCCACAAAAGGAACCAAGTCATGGAACTTACCCCTTCAGCCAAGGTACAAAAAACCAACTGAAGACGGGAGGCAAAGTGATACAGTATATGGTAATTCACAAAGAACCCCCAAAACCAAAGGTAAAATCCAAAGCAAGGAAAAAGCTCAGTTTCAGAAAAAAAAGGGGGGGAATCAAAGCACATATAAAGTAACTAAATTTATTCGGCACTGAAAAGACCAGAGGCACAGCAGAACAAAAACAAGCATTTAGAGCAGGCACCCCCAAACTGCGGCCCTCCAGATGTTTTGGCCTACAACTCCCATGATCCCTAGCCAACAGGACCAGTGGTCGGGGAAGATGGGAATTGTAGTCCAAAACATCTGGAGGGCCGAAGTCTGGGGATGCCTGATTTAGAGGCTTTTTAGGGGGTTCTCCTCACTTATGGGCTTTTCCTTTATGCATGCAAGGCCCCCAGAATATAACTCCCATGTACCTGTAAGTGGTAGTCACCTGTGTTGTGGTAACAATGGTAATCTATTTGCAGTACTTTCATCCACACATGGAACGAGTCAAAGATATGTACTTGCGCCCACCTTATTTATACTTTGCTCATCTTCCCATACTAAACACTTTCATCCTTTTAAACTAAACACTTAATTTGGAAGTTAAGCATAGCTCATTAAGTAGCTTGGCATGCATATACACTATTCACTATTAGCTCCAAATCTGCTCCTCTGCCTCTCCAAAGTCTATGGCACATCAGGTGCTGCTTGGTTATTTTGTGTTTGGACTGAAAAGTGAGTTAATGAGAAAAAACCATGATGCTGGTTTAATAATAATAATAATAATAATAATAATAATAATAATAATAATATTTATACCCCGCCCTTCCCAGTCAAAAGTGGTTCCCAGTGGTTTGTTTGTCTCCTCCTTATCTGCTGTCTTTGGATCTAATGCAAGCCAAAGAAATCTGTCGTTGAACAGAGAATATATGGTTATATAAGAGTTATGTTTCACCTGGACCACGGACACCAGAGTCAGTGACTTGGTCTGCCTCTAACAAATGAATGTCATACCTGAATTTTCCAACAATCTTGAATAGAAAAAAGCAGTTTTGTCTGGCGTTGGGGGAGTCATCCACCAAGTGCCCTGTCAGCCAGCTGGGCTCCCCTCTCATGGGCAGCATAGCCTCATGCGACTCTGGTAGGGGGTTGCAGCAACAACAAGGGCTGGGCTGGTACGGTGAGCTCCGTTCACCCTCCACACCCCACCTTCCTAGCACAGTGTGCACCCTGGGCACTGGTAAACCATGCTACCGCTGATTCCATGGCAAGTTGTTATTCTTTATGGTCACTGCTTCCTGGTTCTGATGAGTCCAGAGTCAATGCAATATTGAACAAGAACAACTCTGTCCAAGACAATGACACCCACAAGCAGAATTTTGCTATACCTCCCATGAACATGGAATTATTATTTTCTATGGTCATTTGGTCCTTTATGCCTTGGGCCACAGAAATGGCTCTTATAGAAATTATCTCTCTGTTCAAACTTTTTTTTTCTGCTTGTGAATACTAAAGTGGTGCTTGCTGAAATCTAGTAGAATGTACAGCAGTGAGCACAGCCTAATTCAAAACTTACTTAAGTAACCAATTTTTAAACACATATTCCACAAATTAGTGAGCATATTCAGTAATAATAATAATAATTTTACTTTATTACCAAGGAGGTGAACTTATCACAGTTATCAAAGACAAATGTACTATTTTCTTATGTGACGTTCAATATACACTTCTTGATCAGCTTCTCTGGCAAAATGGAGAAACCCAGTTTGCTTCTGCTGGCTCACCAATAATTTGTAAAGGTTATCAACACCATACTCTAACCAAATGAGCTATCTAGGTGGATTTATTTTGTGGGGGATCCAATTGGTTCATCTGTACTGGGCACCAACCAAGAGGGTGCTGCAGAGGATACTGCAACAGTGATGAACAACAGAAGGAGAGAGGTGGTGGTGGTGGGGTTGCTGAATTTTGGTATTGCACAGGATGCTGCTGAAATTTTAAAGCCCAAAGTCGGCCACTGCTGGGGGCTCTCCTCTCTAGAATACAAGGATTGGGACTCTTGAAATGTATGGGAGTTTATTTCGGGAACTAACTCACTGTTGGGTCTGCAGTAGAGAGCATATTTAGGTTTCTGTAGAGCAAGTCTTTACTTCAAGGATATTCCTACTGAGAATATCCTTCAAGGTCCTAATCCTAATAGGAAGCAGTAACTTTCAGGAACAAATAACATGGCTTCTTAAAAAGAGGCTTTAGATTTGTCTTTGTCTTTCAAGGGCTTAACATGGAATTAACAGCATATAGATATGTGTATAATGCAGATCATTTACACTGCAAACAGATTCTGGTTTATATATTGTGAAGTGTAATAATACTGCATCCAGGATGAGTGGGATAGCCACATCTTTTCCTCATCTGCTATTCATTTTATTTATCATAAGTCAAAATTCTGGAATTTATCATCACTCAGAAACACTCAGAGGGTGGATTTAAAGTAAGCAGATTTCTGCAGTCATCATGCAGTTGGGACTTTAGTACTAGTTTATTTGTTTTTTTCTGAAGGGGGTCCAATACAGGATGGACTTTAAAGCCAATTGTAATTTAAAAGCAGTTTGTGTCTAGTTTGGCCAGTTAATGCTGGCTGTGTAGCCTACTGTGTATGTGATTTCTTTAGAAAAACTTGTACTGCATTTATAATGCACAGCACCTGCAATAGTCAAAACATAGTGTGAAAAACAATGCATTATAAAACCCACCCAGTCTTTTCTACACACACACACTATTTCCCCCCTTTCCATATGAAAGTGGCTCCTCACATCACAGCTTACAGCTGCGTCCTTCTTAACAATGCCCTAGAGAACACTTAGTATGCTTAACAGGGGGTGGGAATTATTTCTAAAAATAAGGGTGAAGGATATTATTATTAGTTTGTTATATTGTAATCTCAATGAAGATGGTTCATATGTCTGTGATAGAGCACGTGCTGGGAACGCAGTAAGTTCCAGGTTCAAATCTGGTGTCTCAATTAGGGATGCAAAGATATGTCAATCTATTCTCTTAGTTTCTCATTTTTCTAGCCTTAAATTCAGTTCTCCACAATTCTGCAGCAACCTGCAATTAAAAAAATAAATGAAAAAAAACCTCATAAAAATTAACCAGCAATTTAGTGCCAATTTCTCCTAATAAACACATTTTTGTACACTGTTTTGAATAATGTACACATATTTGCAAGCAATTTCACCAAATATATATTTATTTTTATACATATTTTCCCCCAAACATTCTTTCATTCCCCAATTTATCAGGGAGGCCCATTTTGTGGCCGGGTGCAGCAGGGGAGAGAGGAGCAATTGACACATTGGAGCATCTGGCTGGATCCTTAGAAGGAAGGGGCACCCAGCCCCATCCAATAGGAGGTTCCACTTAAAGGATTCTGGTAGGCAGCACTTTCTATCCCGAAACCTAGTCAGGCTAACAGGCCACAGAGCCCTCTATTACTGGCCTAATGGGTACCACAAGAAGTAGTTCATGCCATGGGGGATCCCAACACCAGCTAATCCTCAACTGTCAGCTAACAACAGATCACCCAGTAGGCAGGCTGGGTGATTAAGGGATCTATGCCCAAATTTGTGGCTTTTGTTGTTATTCACCACCTGCTGCTCCACACAGCGCTTCACAGAGTTATTTTTTGTAACTATTTGACTGGATGACTTCATTGGAAAATTCAGATTACAGTGGTGCCTTGCTAGACGAAATTAATTCGTTCCAGGACTCAATTCGTCCTACGAAAATTTCATCTAGCGAGGCACCATTTCCCATAGGAATGCATTAAAAGTCAATTAATGCGTTCCTATGGGCTCCGGGGGGAACTGGTGGCGACGGTGGCGCTTGTTCTCTTGGCTCGGGGAAGGCAGGCAGGCGCTTCCCCGAGCCAAGAGAGCAAGTGCCGCTGCTGCCAACGACAGAGCCGGATCGGACGAAGCTTCAGAAGCTTCGTCGGATCCGGCTCCGACGGGCGGGGTGGGGGAAAGGCGAAGGAACGATCCTGCACCTTTCCCCCACCTCTGCCAAGCCCCATGCTGGCAAGAAGCGGCGAGAAGCGGCGGCGGGGGAAGACCTTCCATGTTGGGGGAGGCAGGCACGCGTCTTGCCTGCCTCCCCCAACATGGAGCGCGGCTTCGGGAGACCTCCGAAACCGCACTCCAAGCCGGCTGTGCGCAGCAAGATGCGGTGGCGGGGGAAGACGTTCCCCCGCCGCCGCGTCTTGCCTGCCTCCCCCAACATGGAGCGTGGCTTCGGGAGACCTCCGAAACCGCGCTCCATGCCGGCTGTGCGCGGCAAGACGCGGTGGCGGGGGAAGACATTCCCCCGCCGCCGCGTCTTGCCTGCCTCCCCCGACATGGAGCGCGACCTCGGAGACCTCCGAAACCGTGCTCCATGCCGGCAAGCGGGGGACACCTACCTAGCCCGCCCCCTTGCCTTCGCCAAGAAAGCGCCGCCTCGGCAAAGGCAAGCGGGCGGACACCTAGTTCCTCCCCCGCTAGTTCCTCTTTGTGTTCCGCTGGTCTCTGCTGGGGCAGAGACCAGTGGAACACAAAGGGGAACCAGCTGCAGCAGGGAAAGAAGGCAAAGGGAGATCAGCTGAGAGGCGGTGACAGCTGTCAGCGCCTCTCAGCTGAGCTTCCTTTGCCTTCTTCCCTTGCTACAGCTGGTTCCCCTTTCGCTAGATGAATGCCCTGATTTTCTGATCGGAGGTTTTTATGGCCACGCTTCGCAAGATGAAGCGGTGGCCATAGAAAATCTCATTTTATAGCGAGGCAACCTCCGATCAGAAAATCCTTTCATTAAGTGGAATTTTCGTCTAGCAGGGCATTCGTCTAGCGAGGCACCACTGTAGTGCAAATTTCAAAGAGATAGCTGGGTTTCATTTCTCATATTGTTTTGGATAGTGTGTATGTAATTTGATAGAGTCACCTTTAAATGTAAACCAAATCCCTAGACTCCATTTAAAAGGGTTGGGGTGCGAAAGACCTATGGTGTGAGACCCTAAAAAACTGCTGTAAGAGTAAACAGTGCTGGGACAGGTGGCCGGAAGCTGTACGCCGGCTCCCTCGGCCAATAAAGCGAGATGAGCACCGCAACCCCAGAGTTGTCCGCAACTGGACCTAATGGTCAGGGGTCCCTTTACCTTTACTAAAGATACATATTTAGTAATGCTGAGCCAAACAAGTGTGGGGGTTGGGTGGGGAATTTCACCTAGCCTTAGCATTTAGCACCACAAAGTACATCTTTTAATAGCAAGACATTTTGGCAAACAGTATTCACTTGGTTGTTTCAGGAGCTTTGGAATACAGGCTTCTAATTAAGAGCACAAGTTATGGACTAGATAACTTGTAAGTGGGTCCCTTGCCACTTACAATTCTGTGATTCTGTGATCCTTTACATATTTATTTTACTGCTGCCTTTCTTCCATGGAACTGAAGACAGTGGACAGAGAATTTGCAGAAACTTACAATATCACCAGTGACCTCCAGCGCAGACTACTGAAATGTGCTCTACATAGCACCTGAAGGCAGTCTAAACGTTGCAGTTAGGGCAGAGTGCAATTCCTAGATTGATGAGTGGGGTATCCTGATGGGACCATGTGTTTGTACTGCCACTGGGCGATGCATAGTTGATGCTCATCCATACTTCCACTTGTCTCATGCCTAGAAAGCATGGGTCCAGGCAGTTTCCAGCTTGTCCATTGCTTTCTAGGCTGAGGTCTGAGTGGTTTTCTATTTGTCCTGCCACTTTCCCTAGGAAAACCCACTTTTTAGTGCTGAGTCAGAGCAAACATCAATCCATGGAAAACCCAATCCATATTTGCTCCAATTCACTGGCAAAGATCAGGTTTCCCTGGGGGAAAGCAGAGGGACAACCAGAAGTCTGGATAAGCCCTTGGTGCTGCACAAGTCCTTTTTGATGGCAGTTCCCTATTTATGGAATACCCTTCCCGGCAACATGTGCCTCTCTCCCCCTTTGTTAACATTCAAAAAGAATTTTAAAACATTCCTGTTCACCCAGGCATTTGATGGTTGAAATATACTGTCCCCAGTAACCTTAAACTTATTACCTATGAGCATATTTAATTGTTTTTGTTTTATTGTTTATTTATTAAAAAATTGTACACTGCTTGATTGTTAAAAACCTCAAAGCAGATTTCAAAAAGGTAAAACAATAAAATCAGGAAAAAGTTGTGCCCATATACTTACAAGCATGCAGAAGTTAAAATACTAAAACAGATAAAAATTACCTCAATTTTCATCTGGGTAGGCTTATCTAAACACGAATGTTTTTAGGAGGTGAGAAGAGTACAGTGACGGTGCCTGCTTTCTATCAATAGGCAAGGAGTTCCAAAGTGTAGGTGCTGTCACACTAAATTACTGGGTTCTTACAAATGCGAAACAGGTATTATGTGGCACCTGTTGTAGTGCCAATTCTGCCAATGGAAGTGGTTGAGTGGGCACATGTGAGGTAAGATGATCTCATAGGTACACGAGTCCCAAGTTGTTAAGTGCTTTATATACTAATAGTAACACCCTGAACCTGGCCTGGTAGCAAATCAGCAACCAGCGCAGATCTCTAAGTGCAGGTGTTATATGCTGCCAAGGCCTCACTCCCGTCAGCAATCATGCTGCAGCATTCTGCACTAACTGCAGCTTCTACTTCAAGCACGAAGGAAGCCCCGCACAGAGAGCATTGCAGTACAGGTATTCCAGTCTTGAAGAAACCAGTGCATCAACTGTTGTGACAAGGCTCCCCCTATCCAGGAATGGCCATAGCTGTCATACCAGTTGCAGTTGTTAAAAGGCAGTTCTCCCCACTGAGGCTACCTGAGCCTTCAGTGACAGCTGAATCTAGAAGCACCCTCAGACTACAAACTTGCTCATTCAGGAGGAGTGCAACCACATCCAGGGTAGGCAACTGACCAATTTCTCAGACAAGACAGCTTCTCGGCCACAGTGCCTCCGTCTTGCCAGGGTTCAAGCTCAGCTTGTTTTTCCTAATTTATTTTTTGTTTTTTTAAAAAAATGTGTATTCTTCGGCTGTTTTATTGTGTGCTACCCTGGACTGCTTTGGGAGGAAGAATGGGATAGAAATTTTAATGACTGAATCAATAAAAAATAAATAAGACACAGATCTCCTTAGCACAGCTACATCATGTGCATTCAAACCATGCCTTGCTACCTTTAAAATTATGCCGAGGACGGCCTGTCAGCAAGCTGTGGCCATTTATTTACAAAGAGTTTTGTGTAGTTTCAGTAACCTTACACTGTAACTGACATTTCACTTCCTTCAGATTATTTATTCTGCTTCTGTGAGTCACAGATAGCAGAAAGGGGCAATACAAGGCAGTGAATTTACACTCCTGGCCACACTGCTTTAAAACAAAAGCTTAACTCTCAGAAAGCCAAATTCTACCATCAGTTCCACATTGTGCAGCTTTTCTGTGCTCCCACAGAATCAAAGCATACACAAGCCCTGAATTCAGGTAACTGGCTGACTTAAAGTTGCTCTGGAACAAACATTCAGTTATGTGCCTCTATCAAATGGGGAAAGTAGCATTGTTATCTCTTCTTAAGGGACATTCGTGTGTATCTGATACACCCTTTCAGCAAAACAAACACACGAAATACTTTAGAACAATGTCCTACAAGTTGGTTGATGAGGTCAAATGTAATGAGTTTGTCAAGCTTCCTATCTACTTGTGAGCACAGCCAGTCCTAGGCAGAAATGTCCTCCTGAGATACATCAAAATATTGCCATGGATGTACAGTGCATGCTCAGGTAGCAGCTATGCAGGCACACATTTTTTTTTGCAGGTATGCCATTATAAGCATTAACATTTTTAAAGGGCTCTTCTTTCAGGAAGGAAGCTCAGCTGAGAATTAGTTCCCTTTTCATTCAGCCTGAAGTAAGAATCTTGTGAAAACCCTATCCTCAGAAATCAAACCAATCTATTATGATTTTTGCATTTTCCAGGGTCAAAACAACAATCACCTACCCTATTTGTAAAGACATATGAAGCCCTGATAATTTTTCTTAATTTCAGTAGTTATCTTCAGCTTTCTTTGTAATTACTATGCTGGTAGTTGTTTCACCTGAGCAGAATTCTCCTAATTGGCCTAAATTTTGCTTTAGGCTAAATTTAGTGGCAGCTTGGAAATTTTATTTTAAGAAAACTAAGTTTCACTTAGAGCAGGCATCCCCAAACTTCGGCCCTCCAGATGTTTTGGACTACAATTCCTCATCATCCCTGACCACTGGTCCTGTTAGCTAGGGATCATGGGACTTGTAGGCCAAAACATCTGGAGGGCCACAGTTTGAAGATGCCTGACTTAGAGCAAAAGAAAATAAAGCAGCTTTTCTATAACACCTTAAAAAGTAAAAAGAGCCAAGGCACCACAACTAAGAAGGCTGTGCTTCAGAATATCACTTCTGAAGTTGGGCACGCATTTTTATGGAGCAGCGTGCAATCTGTATCTCTGTCTAACCGAACATACCTAAATATCATATTGTCTTTATACTAGCAAGGGCTGGTCCATCATGCTGCATTTATTTTTCCACTTGCTCATCTCGCAAAACAAGACAACATATAGGCCCTAAAAAAATCCTAATTCATACTGTATAGGTAGAAGGCAATGGAAATTGTCTCTCATATCCAGAGTTATAACACTTTTGATTTTATGAGGATGAACAGAGATTTATTATTTCAGAGAACCCTGTAGTTCTATCCAGCTGAAGTGAGTATCACAAATGGAAGACGAAATCTTCCACGCTAAGAAATCAGAGTTGCTATCCCCAAACACCAAGGAACCATAAGCCAGTGTCTTCTCATATTCCCACTTCAGGAGTTTTTATATGTACATTATATTTAAGTTACTACCTTGGTACTGCTTCATTTCCAAAGTTATACAACACGTAAATCCATCACATAACCAAAACAGCTGCAAGGACTGATAACCCCTTTTATTACAACAACAACAACAACAACAACAACAACAACAACAAACAAACAAAACAAAACCAGAAGCTAAGGAATCCAAAGTCACAAAACTCACAATAAAATCACACTAATTGAATACATTCCTCTGGTGACAGAACACATAAAAAATCCTGCAGATGACATACCAGGGTCTATCATTAGGCTGCTCTATAAATCATGAATTGGCTAAAAAAAGGGCTATGTGTCAGGAAAGTGACACACAACAACTAGCCCATGAAGTTATGCATTCATCTGTGCCATTATTACCTGTATGCTTAAGTCATCTGTATGTAAAAGATGCACAAAGCAAGCCATTGTCATATACTTGTACATGGACATCGTTCTGCACATAGCACTATAGCTCTGGAGTTGCAATGTGCTTATGCAATGAAAACTGGAAGGATCAGGATGCATGAATGTAATTCTTAGAGCAGACTAAGTCCCAAGGGTGGGCTTATGTACTTATAAAGGAGTTTTGAGAAGTGCATGTGCAACAAGCAAATTCTGAAGGACCTCTCTATTGCCTGTACTAAAAAAATAGTCCTTTTAAGGCATGAGGGGTACCTACAGCACATACACCTCTAGCTAAAGCACTTAGCAATCTGGATGACAGCAATACTGAGAGACAAATTGCTGTGGGTGCTGCTGACTGCATTCATCACCAGCCCAGTGGAATCTTGCTTACCATGGCTTGTAGATGAAAATCAGGTGGTGCTCTCCAGATGTTGTTGGACTGCAACTCCAAACAGCTTCAGTCAACATGGCTAATAGTCAGGAATGATGGGAGTTGTAGCCCAACATCATCTGGAGTGCATCATATTGGTTACTCCTGATATAGATGGATGCAGGCAATAATATCAAGTTGCTGAAACACACCTATATGGATCAGAAGCCTTTTGGGTGGGTGAATTGAAGTTTTTCTGGATTTGTACAGGAAATTAGTTAACTGAATGCAAAGATGCTATCCCCCCCCCCTTCGAATCAATCTATCAAGACACAAACACAATGTAAATTTATCTAAGCTAGAACCCTGTCACACAACTGGATGGCGAGGAGTGGCATCATACATGCACATATCTAAGTACTAAGACAAACTGCAGGTAAATAACAATATTCTGTCCCTCATCCCTAAGCTAATGTGCTCAGAGCTTTGGTGTGTTGGAAGCGGGGTGGGAAAGAGAATCAACCAATCAACATCCTGGGGAATGAGACCCCTTGCCAGCTGGCTGCACCATCAGTTAGGAAAGAGTGCCAAAAATATGGCTAGAATCAGTGTCACTTTAGCTTTCCTCCCTAGGTCCCCCACCGGTACTGCTGCTTTCTCACTCACCTGCTAAATACTTGGGGCTTGTTCTTTTTCTGATGCCTCCTGCTCAGGATGATGAATTCACTTCAGGAAATATTTTGAAACACCTTCTTTCCAAGATGCACACATGCACACGTTCCATCATAGACAATAACCTAAACTGAACTACTGCTGGCCAAAATTCCCATTCAGGGGCTGCCAGTTTTCCCTAACAGCCTATTCTGGCTACATTTCAACCCCACCCACCAAAACAAGACCTTCCTCTTCATTTGCCACCCATATTTTCCTCTCCCATCACCTTAATTCTCTTCTCTCTCTCTCTCTCTCTCTCTCTCTTCTTTCTCCGCTTGTCGTTTTCCCCCCCAATCTTGTTTCTATAGAAACGAGATTAGCAGAGGGGGGGAATAAAACAGCCCCATGTGACTCAGATTCCAACACTAAAGAATCTCTCTCTCTCTCTCTCTCTCTCTCTCTCTCTCTCTCTCTCTCTCTCTCTCTCTCTCTCTCTCTCACACACACACACACACACACACACACACACACACTGGTGTTTTACATAACAAGTCATTGTACAGTACAGGGATTTTTAAAAAGGGGGTGGTGGTGGTGAGAGAAAGAGGCAGCAGGGAGTTGTAGAGTCAACAGCAACCCATACTTCATCATTTCAGAATGGGTCTGCAAGGTAAAAGCAGCTACATCTTAACTTCTCAAACAATTTCAATAGCATTCAAATGAAGCTATAATCCAGTTCTGCTTAAATTATCAACTAAATCAATCCCATTCCCGGATGTGATGTACTGGGAGTGTAAACTGTCTCACTCATTTGCAGGTCCTGGGCACCAGTGCCCTAGTCTCAGCTTCTATATTTTGTTGTGCAACTGTGAGAAACAATCAGGGGAGGGGGCATGTGTTGGGAGGGAAACACAGAGAGGGCAACATGGGCCAACTAAAGAGACTTGGTGGACCATATATGGACCAGCTTACTGGGTAACATGGCTATAACCCATTATCACTAGAAATAACTTGAAGCTATTCAGTTTCTTAACATTCCCCTAGCTATGAAGAGTAGTTACTAATCATTGGCTCATAGATTTCACAAGTGAGAAAAGTTGGTAGAAAACTGAGGTAATAAACTACATATGATTTTAAGTGTCTTTCCCCCCACCCATTTATGTGTGGGTTACGTTCTGGGCCCCCCTGGTCATAACCGAAAATCGTGTATGGGAGGAGCACTTTCTA
Organism: Zootoca vivipara; assembly: GCF_963506605.1. Classification (NCBI taxonomy): domain Eukaryota; kingdom Metazoa; phylum Chordata; class Lepidosauria; order Squamata; family Lacertidae; genus Zootoca; species Zootoca vivipara. The sequence goes on along the minus strand of NC_083289.1, from coordinate 37,106,820 downwards.
AGCACCTTTTAAACACCCTCTCTGCTGCTCTCTTTCTCCCACTCTCTCCAATCCAGACAAAAAAATACTGCATCTAAAAATATTCACAACTAGAATTGAAGTTCATGGGCTGGCTGGAGGCTGGAGCATGCGTGGAAAAGTGGCTGCTGCTGCTGTGCTACCACATGCACCAGCTGTTAGGCGGAGAGGCTGAGCAGCCTAAACAAAGCCCTGCTCTACCTCCGGGCTCTTTGGGATTTCCTCCACACACACTGACATCCTCTTTGGGCTCCTGGAAGGTTCTTCTTGTGAGTCACAAGGACACTCCAACTATCTCCTGTAATTTCCTGTTTTAAATATATCTATTTATTTCCCGGCACCGTGTGTATACGTGGTCACACGTGAGTCAATCACGCGTAAGTGGGGTGCCTGTATTATATACCCTCCAAGTGTCCTGATTTTCCAAGAACAGTCCTGGAATTACAAAAGCCATCCTGGCTTCTGATCCCATTGTCTCTCCATGGCCACCACTGCCGGTAGGAAATGCTCTGCCCAGGGGTGGGGTATTTCCAGGTTTTTGAAAGTCTAGGTACACAGTGTTGACTGTGGTCACCCCTATTTATATGCTTGTTGACACTCTCAAAGAACTCTTAGTGAAATTGGATTTACCCTTGTAGAAGCTATGTTGGTTCTGCTTCAGTGAGACATGGTGTATCTAGAAACATTACCTGTTTGTTCAAACTAGAATATGCATTGACCTTGTCTATATGAGGATAATTGAAATCAGCCATTACTACCACACTTCTTTCTTTGGATGCCACCTTGATTTCATTGTTCATGTCAATATCACCCATTTTCAAACTCAATATCACCATGGGCATTTTGGTCAGGGAGGGGTGATACCCTGTTTCTCATATTTTAAGACATACCCATAAAATAAGTCATAGCAGGATTTTTAAGCATTCAAGGAATATAAGCCATACCCCGAAAATAAGACATAGTGATAGGCGCAGCAGCAATGCCGGCTGCGGCAGGAGGAGGAGGAAAAAAATAAGACACCCCCTGAAAATGAGCCATAGTGTGTTTTTTTGAGGAAAAATAAATATAAGACGGTGTCTTATTTTTGGAGAAACACGGTAGTAAGTCCCCAGTACTAAATTACTCTGTAGACACAAGCCACAGTAATTCTGCTCCATTTGGGATTTCTAATTTGTTGAGCTCTATTTCCTCTTTGATGTATGGAGACATAACACTTCCTTTATAACCTTCTCTGTCCTTCCTATAGGGTACGTATCCAGAGAGAACTTTCTCCCATTGGTTTTCTCCATTCCCTCAAGCTTCCGTTCCACCCACTGTATCTATGCTTTCCTCTAAGATCAAGCACTCTAGCTCACTTACTTTGGTTCAGAGGTTTTATGTGTAGAAACACCTATACTTGTTAACTCTCTCCAAAAGTATTTGGCACATGTGTTTTACCCTACAGTGCTTTGCCCTCTTTGAATCTCTATTGCTGGACTCCATGGGTCGGTCCCCCTCCCCCGGATGCTTGCAGGCTCACTGTGGATAGGCCCGCAAGCCATGTGCTTTTATTTCTACTGTGCACCTGTGGCACTAGTGCATACTTACATCAAACAAATCTGATCCTTACAATTTATGTTGAGCTCAGACTGCACTTCCCCGCCTTCAGATCTGCTTGCACATGTCTCTAGTCATTGCATTGTAATGTTTGTCATATAGCATGACAAATTGAGAATAAACTGTATCTACACCAATGCATTCTCTATACTAGCTATTAACCTGTAAATCAGTGGTTTTAGGAATCTATAACACAGAATCAGAGAGTTGGAAGGGGACGTGGAAGTTATCTAATTCTCATAATGCAATGCAGGATCCAACTACAGCATTATGTTTTCTCCTCTCTCCCACATGGATGCTCATTAGACACAGTTATTTTATGTGCATAGGACTTGATAGACAGTGACTTGCCTAAGTAATAACACTTAGAGAATGTACAGCTAATATTATATTTGATCACTCCCAGATGACAATCTTAAACAATATACTACCTTCACTTTAAATACTTGGCATCTGTAAGCAACTCTGATGAAATTGTGACTGGGAGCGATGGAGAAGTCACTGTGCATTACCAAATACTGAGCATACTAAAGTTTTCTGCCAACATGCATAGCCAATGTGATGGGCCCATCCTGAAAGCTCCTTAGAGAAGTGGGAAGCAGCAAAAATGGTAAGTGTAAAATAAGTGTAAAATACGGTAAGTGTAAAAAGAGTGGCACCAGCTTCTTCTGCATATCCTCCACCAGAAACATAAATTTCATTTTCACAAAAAGAATGACAGAAATTGGTCTAGTGCAGAGAATACTGAAGATAAATGTACAAGATGCTGGATCAATCAGGTTTAGAGCCAAAATTTGTGTTGGCTTATCTGTGTGTAGCAGCAAGATTGTTCTGGGTATGGGGTGACATTGAAAGAGTGCATTTTGGAAGAGAATGTTGTTGAAGCTTTATGGTTCTATTTCAATTTTAGCAAATATCAGCACCAACCCTAATTAGATATGGGCTAAAAATGTAAAGATAGAGGACCCCTGGACTGTTAAGTCCAGTCAAAGGCAACTATGGGGTGTGGCACTTATCTCGCTTTTCAGGGAAGGAGTCGGTATTTGTTCACAGATAGCTTTCCGGGTCATGTGGCCAGCGTGACTAAATCGCTTCTGAACTACCTCTGGCACAACAGAACACTGTGACGGAAGCCAGAGTGCACGGAAACGCGTTTACTGTCCTGCCGCAGCGGTACCTATTTATCCACTTGCACTAGTATGCTTTCGAACTGCTAAGTTGGCTGGAGCTTGAACAGAGCGACGAGAGCTCACCCCATCACACGGATTCAATCTGCCGACCTTCCAATTGGCAAGCCCAAGAGGCTCAGTGGTTTAGACCACAGCGCCACCTGTGTCCCTGGATTAGAGATGGGAAATATATTTGAAGAGATATGGAAAATTCACTGTGGACAATGTGAATCAAAACTTCATAATGTATAACTAGAATACACTGCAATGTAGAATACACTGCAATGCAATGTAGCATTCCAGAAACAGCAGGAATCAGCATGTTTTTACATGAATAGAATGCATCCTTTTATTCAAAATGCGTCTCTGGGTTATTTGTGGGGCCTGCCTGGTGTTTTTAGATGAGTAGAATGTGTGCTTTTATTTAAAATGCATCTCTGGGTTATCTGTGGGGCATAGAAATTCATTCCCCCCCCCCAAAAAATATAGTCCGGCCCCCCACAAGGTCTGAGGGACAGTGGACCAGCCCCCTGCTGAAAAAGTTTGCTGACCCGAGTTAGATGTTGCAAGAATACACACAAGTACTGCACCTGGTGTAGCCAGGTAATTTTAAACTGTGGGGCATGTATTTCTCTTCTCCACCATCCCAAGACTATGTTTTACAACTGCTTCTACATTCCTCATGCAAAGAGGAGAAAAATGCTTGCTAATCCCAATTTTAAAAGGAACGAATAGGGCTGCAATACATCCAGATTTCCCCAGATATTATTGGGATTTCAAAGGTGGAATTGACGTCCGGGGGAATTTCCAAAAGGTGGCACTTTGTCCTGAATCTTAGGCAAGTCAATTGAAAAATCACTTTGGGGGGCATTTTTGGTGTGTCCTGGTTTTTACTTTTTTCACATTTTAAATTCCTTTAAACTCATTTAAAATCACTTTGAATGGGCTTTGCCCTGATGGTAAACACATTTACTTTATTTTGAAGTAAGAACCGTTTCTATGTAGATTTTTTATATATATAAAAAAGAGGAAATAATAAAATGAGCTGATCATCTGTAACAGTGAATATGCCTGGGTGCCTGGCCCCTGGATAATAAGGAATAAAGAATGCAGTGATGACCAGCATCAGGCCCATTGGCTAGGCGCTGATGCTGGGCATGTTTGCCCCTGCACATATTTTCTACCACTCTTTGCTAGTCATTCGAGGAGCTGCTAGTCATTCGAGGAGCAAAATTACTGATAACAGAGCGTTATCAGGGCGCATTACAATTAACAGCCCTGTGGATATTGTCTATTTTTAAGTGCAGGCACAGAATCCTAAAGCAGAGCCAATGCGGGGGGGGGGGGGGTAGGTTGCTGTGGGTTACCTTCATGGGGAACCTAACAAAGGTATTGGAGCAGTTCTTGAGACTTTCTGGCAGGTTGGTTTTAACCAAGGGGAAATTCGACTTTGATATGTGAAAATATGTTGTCTTCTACTAAATCAGGCTCTTGTTAATTGTGTCTGCTCTGACACAATGACAGCTTTACAAGGACTTAGGCAGAGAGGTCTTTCTCATGTCTCATCTTTTGGTTCCTTAAGTGCTGAGAATTGAAACTTGTGACCTTAAACATGCAAAGCAAGTATTCCAATAGTTAAACGCAAAGAAGAGGGGAAATTGGCTTCCAAAGCAAGTTACACTTAAAAAATAAAAAACAGTTCCACCTGAAGCCAGCCCCAAAGTTCTAGCTAGTTTTGTAGTGCAAAAATAATCATCATAATTTCTGGTGGTTTGGAACAAAATTTGCAAACAAAAATATATGAGAGGTTTTTTTTAATCAATATATGTAATATTTCATATAGTTGTAGGAAACAATGGCAGACTGTCATTCTGACACCAGCAAAAAAGCAACCCAATCATCATGTTGCAGTTAAATTGGCTTTTAGAATGGGACAGAAATTTGTGATGTGAATATGAGTATTCCTGTTTCATTTCTTCTTTTTCTCTGAGATCAGATGAGTTGTACCCACTGCTGTCTAGAAACACTCTGGAATGTTTAAAGGTTTGCTCATTTCAGAGAAATAGAGGAATGTCGTGGGACTGACTGTAAGCTACTATTGTGTTGTTGCCAGCTCCATTTTCTCATTGTTGAGGAAATATGTTTGTACCTACCCATTTAACAGAAAGCTAACCAAACAGCTCTATGAAGACAACCTTTTATAAAGGTTTTTCTCACTGATAATTGGAAAATAGCAGTGAACCTCAAGATATAGCCCATGGTGCCAGGTGAAAAATATAACACCTTTAACAACACTGAATGCTAAAAAAATAAGAAAGAAGTAGAATGCTAGCATTTCCTGAATTACAGGCAGCTCCCTACTTACACAGGGGTTACGTTCCGGTGCCCCACGCACATAAGTGAAAATCATGTAAGCAGGGAGCACCTTCTTAACACCTTTTAAAATGCCCTCTCTGCCACTCTCTCTCCAATTCCAGACCAAAAATACTGTATCTAAAAATATCCACATATAAAACTGAAGCTCTGGGGCTGACTGGAGGATGTATGGAAAAGCAGCTGCTGCTTCTGTGCTACAGCATGCACCAGCTGTTAGGCGGGGAGGTTGAGCAGCCTAACCAAAGCCCCCTGTGCCTCAGTCTCTTCTCCACCCTCACTGAAGTTCTCTTTGGGCTCCTGGGAGGGTCTCTTCAAGAGCTATGAAGATTCTCTAGCTCTCTTCCTCAATTTCCTGGAATGAACTAAATTATTTAATTATTTCCTGGTGCTGCATGTATATGTGACCGCACATGAGTCAATTGCACACAAGTGGGAGCTGTATTGCTGGACCACTGTTTACCACCTAGGCTCTGCCAGAAGGTACCTGAGCACCAGACATTTTTGCCATCTTTTGCTGCCCTATTTGTCCATATTGCTAAGGCTATTTCTCTTGTGACTACCCCACCTTATTTCTGCCTGCAGGAGAACACAGAGAAGCGCCTCTGGTGGTTATCTCAGGACATGGGTAAACAAAGCAAGTAAAATACAGTAGTTGAAAGCTGACATGTGTTGTAATAAGCTTTTTAGCTTATTGCTGATTTTTATTGTTTCTGAACATAGCTGCCAAGTTTTCCCTTTTCTCGCGAGGAAGCCTATTCAGCATAATGGAATTTCCCTTAAAAAAAAGGGATAACTTGGCAGCTATGTTTCTGAATGCTTTAAAAAGTTGTTTTTAACAGCTTTTACCAATAGTTTTATTGTTTTATTATTTTTGTAAACTGCTTTAAGGTTGTTGTTTTAACACGCAAACAACTTTTACAGTGTATTAAAACACACAAATTGTATATACATATGGGAAGAGGAATTTCCCTACATGCAGACTGAAGCAGTATAGTTCATTCTACCAGCTCAAAACTGCACCACCACAGAATAATTGCACTGCATGAGTAGATCTAACCTAGGATACACAACTTGGAACATTAAGACTAAGGTGGGAAAAGACTTTGGCTCTGTACATAAATTGCCGTTGTTGTTGTTGTTGTTGTTGTTTGAGAAGAAGAAGAAGAAGAAGAAGAAGAAGAAGAAGAAGAAGAAGAAGAAGAAGAAGATTTATATACCCCACCCTTCCCTCCCAAAGGAGCCCAGACACTAAAATGATAGAAACACTTTTTTAATAAACCAACAAAAAATATTATCAACCAATAATCTCAAGAGTTGCTAGGAAAATAGCAACTCTGGTGTCTTTCAGCCACAAGTCTTGGTAAGTGGGAAAGATTTTACATTTCTCCTGAAAATCAGTACTGAGGGAGGCAGACACATCTCACTAGGGAGGGCAGTCCACAAACAGGGAACTGCCACTAAAAAGACCATGGGACAGATCAAGCCTAACCAGGCAACCCCAACGGCAGCGTCATCAACAAGGCCTCGTCTATTGATCATAGGGATCCAAGATGGTTGATACTGGGTGAAATATAGGATGATGTGGGTTACAGAATGCAACAACTTGGCTAAAAAAAGAGTGGTACGCACTAGGAAATATAAATTAAATTATAGAAATAAAAATTATGTAGAACTCTCATATATGGAAGCACAGAGCAGCCAAATAAAGATAAGAGAAGTAGAAAACAGTGCCTGTTGGTGTAAATTTTCCACTTGGTACATTTTTTCAATTAACATGTCTATTCTGTTGAAGAATATATAGTCTATTGTCAAGACCCTGTTTCTCAAGAAACATAAGAAGCAATGAGAAAGGATAGTGAGCCTGTTAGTTGCTATAGCAGGAAACCTGGAACCAACTGAATAACTGGCAACTCCAAAGAGTCCTAATGATTTAGCTCCATTCCCCATCTCCCCGGAATGCGCAACACATGCTACTTCCATTGTGTATGCTAGAGTTCATGCAAATGTTGAGCCAGGAACGACTGGGCTGGACATAATGCACTGAACTTTAGAAAAAAGAATAATTGTAGTTCAGACTTTTGGCCTTGTTAGACATTTTTCTGGAGATCACTGCTCTTACCCCCACCACCCTGGCAGCACCATTTCCCCCTATAAACAGCAGCTTGAGAGAGATTGAACAACATACCACGAAGATTCAATATTATGCCAGATGATGGGGTCCCTTCTGAAATCAGTGGCAAAGTTTTAAAAAGCAAAGCTAAAAAAGAATTTGCTCATATATTTCACTAATTACTTAATGATGTATTTTGTAAGTCATTATCTTTCACTCGCATGTTTATAAAGTTGGAATTTGAGTTCCAGAATCAACAACAATGTACTGAGGAACATGGAATAACTATTATATTATTTTTATTTAAAAAATATTTGTAAGCAGGGTCATGTCTGGATTACTTTAATTAATTTCTACCAAGTGACTGAAGCACATACAACATCCTATAGAGCAGTGTTTCCCAACCTTGTGCCTCCAGATGTTTTGGGACTACAACTCCCATCATCCCTAGCTAGCAAGACCAGTGGTCAGGAATGATGGGAATTGTAGTCCGAAAACAGCTGGAGGCACAAGGTTGGGAAACACTGCTATAGAGGACAGTCAGAGAAGGAATACTTAATTATTCCATTTTGTATAATGGAGATTCTATTGTACATAGCATTTTGTTGCAAAATGGTTATATGGCAGAGTTATTCTTACAGGTAGACCCAATATTGAGAATAGTATACTCAAGGAATTGTAATATACAGTGAAACCTCGGTTTACGAACACCTCGGTTTACGAATTTTCGGTTTACGAACGCCGCGGACCCATCTGGAACGGATTAATTCACTTTCCATTACTTTCGCTTCAGGTTATGAACGCTACAGTTTATGAACAGACTTCCGGAACCAATTGTGTTCATAAACCGAGGTACAGGCCTTGCTGTTACAATACACATTGTCAAAATCAGAAAAATACTAAGAATTTATCAGCTGATAAGGGAAGACAACAAATATATGAAATAGAGATTATGGATTAAATCCATCTAAGTCGGGGGGGGGGACCTGACCATTGGCCATGCTAGCTAGGGCTGATGGGTGTTGGGGTCTAATGACATCTGAAGGGTGACAGGCTCACCACCCAATATCTAAGTCATGAGTTTGTCTTAGTTTAATTTAACCCTGCATGTTTATACAGTAAATTCTCCCAGGATACATTTGGTTGATCCCTTAACCCATTTTATTGGTTATTTTATTGGCTTTTAAAATTAAAATTAATTAAAATACAGTTTTCTTATTTATATACTGCCTTTCTGTCAATGCATTCAAGGCAATTTACAATATACTTTACCAAAACTAAAAAATATGACAGGCATCATAGAACAGTTACCTCAGGCTGATTATTTTTTTTGGGGGGGGGTGTCCTTGGTGGGTGGGTGGGTGGTGGCATAGACACCCCTGGCTTTTCCTCAGCGCACACTGATCTAAATGTTTTTTTCAGAGCGGATCATCCAGATACAACATATGGGAGCCCCTCCCAACATATCCTTCCAATAAAATCTTTAGATCTTCACATGCATTGAAAATGCTAATTCTGCTGATCTGTCCGATGGCTTAGAAAAACTTTTTGATCAAATTAGAAGAGACTGAAAGTACCATATAAAGAAATGCAAGTATTCTTGAACAACCTTAACACTAAAGTGAGCATTACATGGGACTTACCAGTAGGTCACATTCACACCACACATTGTAAGCACTATGACACCAATTTAAACTGGCATGGCTTCCCCCAAATAATTCTGGGAGCTGTAGTTTGTTAAGCATTCTGAGAGTTGTTAGGACATCCTATTCCCCTTCACAGAGCTAAAATTCTCAGAGAGAAGAGGGATTGATTGTTAAACCACTCTGGAAATTGGAGGTCTGGGAGGGTGAAAGGGGTCTCCTACCAATTCTCACCACCTTAACAAACTACAGCTCCAAGAATTATTTGGGGGAAGCCATAATTGTTTAAACAATGTCAAAGTCCTTACATATATAGAGTGACTGTGGCCTTAGTTCATAGGAACCAACTCCTAGGGGTTCCTTCAGCCCCTCCCAATAAAATATTTGAGAGGGCTGTCCCCCCCCCCAAGTTGACGGGTATTGCCATTCAAATTGTGTGCATGTGCCATGTCATGTGATCGATTCTGTGGGGCAAAGCATAATATTTTATTCCAATTGGCACCCCTGCTTTAGTTTCTTGTGTCCTGTCTATGCAATGCATAAATGCAGTGGGAAAATCTTGGTAAGCAAACATCACAGTGTTGGAGACTAACACTGTCAAACCAGCTAGTCATTAAATCATCTAGTTACTCAGAGCTCATCTCCAGCAAGTTTCCTGTTACAGGCCACACACACAGCTCCACTGCTTATCTCTGTCCCCAACTTACAGTGTCACTACCCTTCCCAATCCTCTGATTTCATCAGCTCTACCGGTTGAGATCCTGGAGTTGTCATGCTGGATGTCTCTGAAATCTAACTTGCGGTAGAACACATGCCTTAAAACATTTCCAATCTTTTTAGGGCAGTTATTCTATTGTTTAGTCTGAACCCAGTACTTGCACTGGAGCCTGTTCTTGGTTTTGGAGGCCAAGCCTCCAAAGATCCTGTCAGGAATGGAAAACTTTTGTTATTCTGGGCTGCAACTCAGCCAGCATTTTCCAAGTTCAGGAAAGCAGTGATGTGGTTACACAGATTTAGCCACAGAGTCTCAATGGTTTTCCTCTTTGGATGTGCATCAAGATCCTTTAGTGGACCACACTGCCTGATATAATCAGTCACTATCTGGAATTCCAGGCAGGTGCCAGGAAACATGTGCTTGCTTGTGCATAATGTATAAAACAAAAGAATGAGAGAAGAGACAAGCATACTGAAAAAGCTGGAAATCTGATAATTCAGCACACAATGAAACCTTGAATGGGACGGGGCTGTGTGGAAAGGTAGTGGGACTAATTTGAAGTGCCTCTTACACAAGGACAGATGGGGTGAACTAAGGATTGAGACAGAACAGGGAAGAAAGGTGCTACTTACCCTGACAAGAAAAGCAAAAGAAACCAATTGAGAATACACCACACATGCAACAAGTTCAGAGCACTGTCAGACTTGTTCCATGCTTTCCCCAATTCTTTATTTCCTATACAGTACAAGCATGATGAGGCTCTTTTGAGTTATGATGTCATGGAAAGTTAATGATCACACTGGATTTTACTGTTTTTGCTCATGGGTAGGCCTGGGCGATGTATCAATACATCACCCAGGACTAGCATGAGGTGCAGATCACAATGGCAACTTTATGTGGCGGTATATTGCAGGTGAAACAGGTTGCTCCCGAGTCCCTCTGCTACCAGCGCCACTTTTCAACATCGGGTCACCTGTAGCAGAGGGACTCAGGAGGAGGAGCAGTTTCACTTGTGATATACTGCCGGGCAAGGCCACCATCGCTCTGTCCATCATACCGCAGAGGAAGGAGCAAGCTGTATCGCTGAGCCAATACAGCTTGTTCCTCCCTCAGTCTTTAAACAATTCCTGCCCCCCAGCTGAGTGAGCCCTGATGCCTTGTGCATGAGCTGGAGATATGAAAAATTTCCACCCCCAGCTGAGCTGTGCAAAGAAGCTCCAAGGTCCCTCACATTCGCATGCGAGTTGCAGGGACACTGGGGCTCGCTTAGCTGCGGGGTGAGAGCAGTCTACTAAGAAGTCTGAAATATTATTCCACCCAAGACAGGTGTGCAACATGTTTCCCACTGTGGAGGTTCCCTGCCAGGTGCAACAACCCAGCCAAATGGGCAAAGTCATAATTACCTTAGCAAGAAAAGTAAACATACAGAGAACTGGATATGACAAATTATCCCATAAACTACAAATCCTTTTGACAAGACATATGAGAAGTATCTCCCATTAAACTATCCAACTCATGGATTCATACTCCCACTTCCTCTCATACCTTTTGTTTTTGTAAAACTGTATGTAATGTTGTTTTAACAGGCCTTTTCTGCAGCTCCCTGCTTGTGGAATGCTTTCCCCAGGGAAGTTTTCTTGGTGTCTTTATTATATATATATTTAGGCACTAGGCAAAAATGTTCCTCTTCAACCAGGCCTTTGGCCTCTGCTTGACTAACATCCTATATCCTTTTAGATGTGTTTGTGGGAGGGGGTGGGGAAGGGTGGTTATTGTTTGGTTTTTATTATGAATTTTGTGTTTCTACCTTGTATTTTTTATGTTGTGAACCACCCTGACATCTATGGATGAAGAGTGGTATCCAAATTTAATGGTGATGATGATGATGATGATGATACGTAAAAGGTTTTCCCGAAGCTGAATCTAATGAAGCTGATTGTTGGAAGATTGAGGACAGATAAAAGGAAGTACTTCATGTATAAGTTAAACTATGGAACAGGGTCGGCCCTACGGCAAGGCTGGGTGGCACAGGGCGCCGGGGGGGGGCGTGCTGCTGAGCCCGCAGCAGCCGCGCTGTGCCCGCTAGACAGCCGTGCTGAGAAACGTGGGGGGGGGGGCGGCGCTGGAGGGATCTTCGCACCATGGTGCCAGATATGCTTAAGACAGCCCTGCTATGGAACACACTGCCCAAGGAGGCAGTGATGGCCACAAACTTAAATGGCTTTAAAGGAGGATTGGACAAATTCATGGAGAAGGCTATAAGGGGGTGTATTATATTTTCTGTTGTTGTTATGTTGTTTTTTGTGCTTTATGTTGCAAACCACCCTGTGATGTTTGGGTGAAGGGTGGTATATAAATTTAATAGCATGAATAAGTAAGTAAGTGGTTAGATAAATACTAGCCATGGTGGTTATTGTCTGTCTTCATGGTCAGAGGCAGAAATGCTTCTGAATAAGTTTCTGAAAACTGCAGAACAGGGTAGTGCTCTTGTGCTCAAGGCCTTTTAAAAATAGTCACTGTTTGTAAAAATCTTTGCAATAACAGCTTTAGATTTAGATCTTTTCCCACCAAGAACAAACAGAAAAACATAAACCAGTCCAGTTCCAATGTAACAAATTGTTTCATGTCTTTGATAAAACTGCTGGCTAAGATATTGGGCATTCACTACAATGTAGTATAATTAAATAGAGTTTCACAATTTAATCAAAGAAGAAAAATAAGCAAGACATCCACCTAACCCCCTTCCATACTTAAAAATATATATTTGGTTGTAAACTCCAGTGAGTACGGTCCAGTACCCACAATCCCAGAATAAGACACAGTCACTTTCTGTTGGCCTTTCAATGGAATTCAGTGTTACAACTGGTGTGGCTGATTGGTAGTAGGAATGTGTCAGTGTAAGGAGTTAATGCACTGTCACATAGGTGGACTGTATATACTAAAGAGCATGCCAAATTAGCTACTAAACTTGAGATTTCCCTAATTTCTACACTGGTTTTCAGGAAAAGCTGGCAGAAGTAAATTATGCTGGAATTTACCACTGGCTTACTGCTAAAAAGTCTGGTGGATATGCCCTATCATTGTAAGGTTTTGACTTGAAGGACAATATTTTAGTATTAAATTAATAGTGGGAGACACAGCAGTACTTTATTGCAGTTTACTCTGTAACGCTTGGACAGACAGTGCGGCCAGTTTGGAAGTCAAGTGTAATTACTCCTGCCCTCTTGGGCAAAAAACAGTGGGGTGCCCTTTCTACATGCCAAGGAGCATAAGAGAGCAGAAGCTTAATCCTTGCTGCAGTGGACTTGTGATTACAGAAGCAAAATATTGTACTGGTCAAAATGGAGTAGAAGTAGGCTACTGCTGTTTTAAATGATATGTTCAAATGTACACATTGAGCTATTATAAAAACTGCTATAATACATAGGAATCAGTGAAACATGGAGGCCATTTTTACTCTTTCCTTATGTTTCAACTTCAAATGAGTGCTAAAAAGTTTGCCAGAAATTTCATTCCTCTAAGGATTCAAAATGAGCAAAAATATCTCTGCAATGCAAGCCAGCTCCATGTGTCCTCTCTTGAAGTTCCTTTAGACAATGTGTGCGGGGGTTGGTTTTGTTTTGTTTTGTTTTTTTGGTAACTGCAAATTTAAATGATGTTTGTACTATTACAACAGTTTCGGAAGTCCACTGAGAAGGTAACCAAAAGTAAAATGCAGCTTACTGAAATATGTTCTTCTCCTCAGTAAATCTCAATAGTAAGAGAAATGTTGGGTTTCCAGAACTCTGCCAAATGTGAAAGCCCTATTATGAAAGGCACCAGGCACCCTCAGGATAAGAAGGGAAGGAGGGGAGAGAAATCCTTGACCCCAAAGAACAACTGCCTGTGTGTGGCATTCATTCATCATCCCATCCTCTCTTCTTCATTATGTCCATAGCTTGAACCTCTGTTTTCTTTCCACGGCTAAGGAATGCCATAGAGGTAGAGAGACTAGAAGGGGATTTGTGATGCAATAAAAACATTCCTGCCTGTAAAGCATGAAACCCCAAAAGTTTATAGGAAACCACTGTCTTCGGATGTCTGCATATCTTCAGGCATCCTGGGAGCTGTAGTTGAAAGAAACCGAGAAAAGCAAGGGGCAGATAATGATAGTTTCTGGATGAGCGCTGTGTGACTATTGGCTCCCACATGAAAGCTCAAAAACTGGGATGCTGAGCATGTTTCTGCAGCCAATTGAGAGGCAAGCTCCCTGGCGTCTAGGTCACAAGAGGCATCTAGAGAAGAGCCTTCATGGAAAAGAGGGAGGGAGTTACAAGCTCCCACTCTTTTTTCTTGATTTTCTGGGAAGTTTTTTCAAGCCTGAAGAAATGTGTGGAGAACCCATTCTACTTAAGGGGAATTTCAGTCTTCTTGTACATAGGATTTAACAGTGCAAACCCACAAATTTACTATAAATTTCAAATTATTATTACTATTATTAAGTAAATTTCTGTACTGTCCTTTATCTGAGGATTAGAGGGCGGTTTACAATATAAAAATGCAAAAATACACAAAATAGAAACAACCCCTTGAACATAGAAACAACCCCTTGAATACCGCCCCCACCCCCATTTAAAAGGCCATTGATTGCTTAAGTAGCCAATGGCTTGGGAGAAGACAAATGTTTTTGCCTGGCACCTAAATATGTGTAATGAAGGGACCAATCAAGCCTCCCTGGGGAGAGTATTCCACAAATGGGGAGCCACGACATTAAAAAAGCCCATTCTTCTGTTGCCACCCTCAGGGCCTCTCATGGAGGAAGCACACAAAAATGGGCCTCACATTATAATTGCAGGTTCTGGGTTGATGCATATGAGGAGAGGTGATCCTTGAGTTATTGCAGTCCTGGAACATTTAAGGCTTTATTATTCAAAAGCAGTACTTTGAATTGGGCCCAGAAATTAATTAGCAGCCAGTGCATTTGGGCCAGTATTGGTGTTATATTATATAATCTTGCCCCTGTGAACAACCTGGCCACTGAATTCTGCACCAATTTTCAGAGGCAGCCCCATATATTGCAGTAACCTAGAGGTTACCAGAGCATATCCCTGTCCAGATAGGGGCATAGCTGGGCCACCAGCTGAAGGCACTCCATGCCACCTGAGCCTCAATCAACAGCAATGGATCCAGAAGTATTCCCAAACTATGTACCTGCTCCTTCAGAGGGAGTGTAACCCCATCAAAAGCAGGCCACCTCCCATCGATCTAGTCTAGGAAACCACCCACTAACAGTGCCTCAGTCTTATTTGGATTGAGCTTCAGTTTATTGGCTCCTATCCAGTCTATAACGAAGCCAAGACATTGGTCCAGCATATCCACTGCCTCACCTGCAGATGTAAAGGAGAAGCATAGCTGTGTGTCATCAGCATATTGCTGACAAGGTACTCACAAACTCTGGATGAACCCAGTTAGAGGTTTCAGGTAGATGTTAAACAGCATGGAGGATAAAATCAAACCCTTAGGAACCCCACATTGAAGGTTCCATGGGGCCAAAGAGCACTCCCCAAGTATCACCCTGTGGAAACTGTCAACTAACTCAGACAGCCACTCCAGAAGGTCAATGATATTGAAAGTTGCTGGGAGGTTGAGGAAAATTAACAAAGACACATTTCCTCTGTCTCTATCCTGACAGAGGCCATCACAGGGCAACCCAAGCAGTTTCTGGTCAAAAACAGGGTTTAAATTCCAACTGAAATGGATCTAGAAAATCAGTTTCCTCCAAGAGTGCTTGGATCTGGTCTGTGTCTACCTACTCCAGAATCTTACCCAAGAAGAGATCAGCAACTGGCTGGTAACTACTTAGTTTTATCAAATCCTGAGGAAATTTCTTGAGGAGTGTGTTTACCACTGACTCCTTCAAGTAGGCAGGAGCGACAACCCTCTATCGCAATGAGGAATTAATCACCTCCTTGGCCCAGCCAGCTGTCCCCTCCCTGCTAGTTTTTATCAGCCAAGAAGAGCAAGGGTCCAAACACCTTGGCCACATCCTCGAGCCTTGCTAACTGAAACTCATCCAACATAACAGGGCTAGCCAGTGCATTGAACACCCCTTGAGATTCCCTTGCTGTAACAGTGGAGTCAAGATACCAGTGGATGCAAGTAATTTAATCCTTAAAATGCTTTGCAAACAAGTCACAGTGAACTATCCTCAGTTCTATCACTTTTTTCGGACCAGACTATAAAAAGCCCCACACGACCCACAGAAGCTCCACTGGATGGCACAATGAGGATGCAATGGAAGCAGCAAAATATGTCTTTGCTGCCTTCACATCAACTAGTTGGGCTAGATGTTGAGCTCTCACCAGTGTTTGATTGCTTTCGACTGGAGTTTTCCTCTACACATGTTGAAGCTGTTTCCCAACTTGCTTCCTGGCGTTAAGCTCTGGAGTAAACAAAGTAGCCAAACGGGCTGTAAGAGGCTGCCATTACTGAATAAGGACAAAGGGTCCACTAAACCCTGACTGTCAGTTATCACTTGGTGTGCTGGTAGTAGGGCATGGCTCAGTAGGCACTGTGCAGCAATTAGGCTGGTGAATTGCCAGTAGAATCCCGCAAAGGCAGATATCATCACTGTCCATTCCAGGTACTATCCATTAATTGTGCATTTACATGGTACTTCCTGAGTTGTATCTGTCTCTGCTTTCCCCAACAGACACTTGGGGTGGCATCTACTCACTGGTCACAGCCACACATCTTACCGCCTACCACAGATGTAAGGTGTATTCATACCAGCTGTTTCCCCAAACGTACATCCAGTGTTTGTAACACTGACTCAAATGCTGAAATTTTGCACATGTGGACTGCAAATGCAGTGGAAAATGTTCCATTGGTACACGGTGCACATTTTTTCCATTGCTTAATTTTTCCATGGATTTTTTAATTTTATTTTTAGAAATGTTTTGTTTCCTAAAATTAATTAGTAACACAATGACTGAATAAAACAGGAGCCAAATTGTGCAACTGAAATGGAAACTAAACTAGTCTAAAATCAAAGTTGTAATTACTCTCATTCACAAAGCTGACTATGCCTAGGAAGAACATGTACTTAAGTACAACGCTTTTGAGGCCTCCTAAATTAGTATGTTAACAGTTTCAGTGCCTTCATCTCTCCCCTCCCCTGCCAACTTTAAAATTGTAAATGAAATCTATACTACTGAGTTATGTCTGAAAATATTTACAAGTATTCTTATAAACATAATTTCCAAGCAAAGTTATAAATTGATTTGGACTTAACATTTAAACCACATTAAGAATATTATGTGAGAATCCCAGTGAGAAATTTTATTTTCTTGGGTTCCATGATCACTGCTGATGGTGACAGCAGTCACGAAATTAAAAGACGCCTGTTTCTTCAGAGAAAAGCAATGGCAAACCTAGACAGCATCTTAAAAAGCAGAGACATCACCTTGCCAACAAAGGTCCGTATAGTTAAAGCTATGGTTTTCCCAGTAGTGATGTATGGAAGTGAGAGCTGGACCATAAAGAAGGATGATCGCTGAAGAATTGATGCTTTTGAATTTTGGTGCTGGAGGAGACTCTTGAGAGTCCCATGGACTGCTAGAAGATCAAACCTATCCATTCTGAAGGAAATCAGCCCTGAGTGCTCACTAGAAGGACAGATCCTGAAGCTGAGGCTCCAATACTTTGGCCACCTCACGAGAAGAGAAGACTCCATGGAAAATACCCTGATGTTGGGAAAGACTGAGGGCACAAGGAGAAGGGGACGACAGAGGACGAGATGGTTGGACAGTGTTCTTGAAGCTATAAACATGAGTCTGACCAAACTGCGGGAGGCAGTGCAAGACAGGAGTGCCTGGTGTGCTCTGGTCCATGGGGTCACGAAGAGTCGGACACGACTAAACAACTAAACAACAACAACAACAACAAGAATACTATACATCCTCACCAGATATTTCAGTTCTTTTGACTATTGGGGAAAATTGAGGTATTTATATAGCACTTAAAATTAAGACAGCATTTTTCTCTAGCTTTGTTAACTAAAAAAAAGGCAAACTTGCTAAATCAGATTTCAATCAAAAAGGGGAAATTTGTTTCAAAATTTTCTGGTAAACCCGTTAATTCTAGGGGCAAGTAACCTACTGGGGAAACAACAGGTTGCCTCTTAATATCCTTAAAACAACTTTGAAAAAGAGACGTAATAAAGACACAGGATAAGCACCAAGAACTGCTAGTTCATTAGTTTGAAAATAAGTGAGTCCTAGTAAGTAAGAAGGGACACGGGTGGCGTTGTGGTCTAAACCACAGAGCCTAGGGCTTTCCGATCAAAAGGTCGGCAGTTTGAATCCCCATGACGGGGTGAGTTCCTGTTGCTCGGTCCCTGCTCCTGCCAACCTAGCAGTTCGAAAGCACATCAAAGTGCAAGTAGATAAATAGGTACCACTCCGGCGGGAAGGTAAACAGCGTTTCTGTGTGCTGCTCTCTAGCCACATGACCCGGAAGCTGTCTGCAGACAAATGCCAGCTCCCTCGGCCTATAGAGCGAGATGAGCATGCAACCCCAGAGTCGTCCGCGACTGGACCTAATGGTCAGGGGTGCCTTTACCTTTAGTAAGTATGGATTGTACACATTCCCTTCTGTCAAAGCGAATCTTACAAAAATGCAATGAAGTCCCATGTGCCTACTCAGAAACATCCCCCACTGAGTTCAATGGTACTGACTCCCAGATCAGTGAATAGAGTACTTGAGACTGGGAAAGTGGGTTTAAAGTATACCCCGGTTTTTGCCATAGGAGAAGCTGAAGCAAAAAAAATGGGGTAGTTAACAAGGATTTAGCAAAAGTAAAAAGCAAGGAGATGAGAAGATCAAAGAAGTCAGAAGAAAAACCATTGAGGAAATCATGCAGAATTTGAAGAGCAATGTACTGCAGTGACTGGGATAAATAGCCAGCTCAACAGGCTTATATGAATCACAGACACTTGGTACTGTATGTGACTCAAGCCAAACAAAGTGACCTCCCAACCAGTCTCTTTTCATCAAGGGCCTACGGTTCAATTCACATTCTGAAAATGTACTGTGGTTCTGATGGAGCCACACACATGCACAACCCCTGGGCAATATTTGTATGCCTGCAAAAGCATAGTGAAGAAACGTGATGACACATATATGACGTATGGCACTGCATGGGTAACTCAAGATTACATGGTATGGTATTTTTGCTCCTGTGGATCTAAGTAAGGCCTTTGAGGCTAGAGCAAGACTCAAAAATCAAATGTTTACCATTGACAGATAAATGGAGCAGTTTCTGGAAAGAATTTAAACTATGTAGAAAAACCAACAACATGTAACTATTCAAACTGGCAACATTTTTTGTTGTTGCTTGCAGTCTCGAGACTCACGTTAACAGTACAATACCCATACCACTAAAGAAAATTATACCTAAATAAAGACTTCACAAAAACAATACTGAAAGAATGGCAATATCTTACACAATCTTCGACTGCTCTAAGATTAACTTTAGCTCATTGTAGCTGGCTCATATACCTTATATTACACCAGGATTTGTGTTTTCAAGTATAAGAGGCAGCCAGAATCCTAGCTTAATACTGGTACACCCCCCCCCCCCGCTTGCCCTTGCTTGTGTAACATCTTGCCTGATAAAGAGTTCTGGAGAACTTATCATCATATTACAGATTTTGAATGAACCCCAAGTGTCAGCTGGTTCACTTGTCTGCACTGCAGGAATCTCAACTAAAGCATCCATGACAGATGGACATCCAACCTCTCCTATTCAACTTTTTAAATAAATTTTCATGAGGTCTTTCTGGTGATTGGTTTTTGGGAAGGATGTTTTGGAACAATATATGTACAATTGTTATTTGGCATGGAGGAGTTGCCTTTTAGCCCTATATCTGTCTAGTTTATCTTTCCAATAGCAACAAAATGCTGTGCTTTGGGTAAGGAAGTTGCTAATATACATCTCTTAAATATTAATTAGCTTTGTGGGAAGTTGTGAAAACAGGAATTCTTACAGTGAATTTTTGTGTGTGGCTCCAGATGGAGGACATTCTTCTAACAGTGATGACACCTCCCCCTGGTGGTGAAAGGCAGGGTCCTACAGTCTTCTGCCTCCTCTCCAGGGGTAGAAGCCATCCTCCTCACCATACAAGATTAGAAATGACCCTCCCCCATCCCCAAATGAACTCATTCAAACATGCAACCAACATAAAAAACCACACATGAGAATAGGAAGGAAAGGATGCTCCAGGCCAAGAAAAAGCAATTGCCAATCAAGATGTACCAATACAAAAAGTGCAATACCCCCAGCCCCCCACCCATATACCCAGCAGAGGAAGGAGAAGTAGGTGGAATGTACTCCATCCAGATACACAAACAAGAATTCACAGTAAGAATACTCTCCTTTCCAGACAGATACAGACGTATCAGAGCAGTACCTTGAAAATCTGAGTGGGCTTCCACGGAAAAGAAAGTGTCCACCTTGTAATGCCAGACAAAGCCGTGGCCAGAAACCCAGGTGATCACCCTACAAAATCTCAAGCACTGGGAGCCTCCCTGGCAAGTCTCCAAAGCAGCCACTCCCCACAAATAGTGGGGTAGGAAAGCTGAAAATAATGCCAATCCTAGCTTAATTTTGGTATTTCACATCTGGCAAACCAATGAACCCCTTGGGTTTCAGATAGGGTTGCCATATCTTGAAGAGCAAAAAAAGAGGACAGCCTGAGCTGCTGCCAGCCCGAGCCAGGGTAAGAGGTGTGCAGGGGCCACTGCACCTGCATGCCTCTTTCCCAGGTTGGGCTGGCAGCAGCCACGGCATGCAGAGCAGCCCAATCCTGATGCACCTGAGCCGCTAAAAACAAACAGACACCCAGACCAAAAAAACCAGACATTTCCTTTAAAACATAAAAATTCATCCGGATGGACATGTTGGCACCCCAAAAGAGGACATGTCTGGATTTCTCCGGACATATGGCTACCCTAGTTTCAGATAGTACATGGGTAGACAAGTCTAAGAAGCCCAGGACACAAATTTTCACAGCCCTCTAGTGGCTATGATGGCTCATTTACCAGAAGTAATGTATTTCCGGCGTATAAGACGACCCTCAACTTTTCCAGTTAAAATATAGAGTTTGGGATACACTCGCCGTATAAGAAACACAACCTGGCGTATAAGATGACCCCCCGACTTTTGAGAAGATTTTCCTGGGTTAAAAAGTAGTCTTATACGCAGGAATAACTCTATTTTGACAAAACTACGGTAAGCCAACTGGTGTATACTGTGTTCTCACCTAGATCATTTATAGGTGGGACAAGCAAAAAAAACAACCCCATTCTACCCCGCCACATCCAGAAGCTGCTTCACAGAAATTTGCCCAGCTGGCCATAGTACAAGAAAAAACACTCACACCCTCTCTAGTCAGTCAAAATATCCCAGAAGGAATTAGAGAAGAAAGTAAAAAGTTAAAAAGTGGTGAGATAAATACAAAATGCAATCACTCAAACCAAACCAGAAACATACCCACAATTACAGTAAAAAGAGAAATGGGAGGAGATGAGGAAGGAAAAAAGGCAGAGAACTTTAAAAACGCTGCCAAAGTGGAAAGCCTCCCCGAGAGCTTATCAGGCCCAAACCTTTACTGACCACAGATAGGGTTAAACCGGTGAGGGAGATGGCTCCACCCCTTGAAGAGGAAGCAGTAGACTGCATAGAACCACCAGGGGGAGGTGTCATCCCTATCAGAAATGTGCTGCATCTGAATCCAGCAAAATATTTTTTTCCATGAATATCATAGGGGGACCTACCTTACAGTGAACATCTTTATACATCAACAATAGGTATTGTTGTGACGTGGGGTTTGTGATTTCAGCTCTCTTGACAAAACATGCTGGAGACAGTTCTCTAGTAACAGCTCTTTATTAAAGTGAACAAGACTGAAGACTGAGGAGAGGAAAGCTACATTTATAGGGACAGGGGACTAGCTAGGAAGGGATACATTTTGGAGGGAACAATATCAAGCAATCACAGTGCTGCCTTTTGGAGGAAACCAATAAGACAGAGGATCCAAATACAGCAGCTTAAATGAACCAATAGTAGCTGTACCCTCTGGAACCAAAAGGCAGTTACTTTATCCTAATGCAAATATAGACAATAATAATACAGATATAAAATCCTTTGACTCAATACACAACACCCCTCCCCCCCTAGTGAGCACAGCAGACGTAATCCCTCAGGTACTGTGGGGTCCTACAACTTCTACCTGATCTCCTGACAACAGGTGTTGCAGGTTCTGGATTGGGTGTTACCTGTGGTGGAGGGGCTGCTATAGGGGTTTCATCAGGAACAGATGGAGTCCCAGACATCTCAGGGTCCCCGACCTGTACCTCGTCATCATGAGGACTAGCAGACCCTGGTTCATTTGCTGAAGCCCCTGGTGACTGTACCTCTGGACCATTTTCACTCTGGTCT
The DNA here is from genome assembly GCF_963506605.1 of Zootoca vivipara. Taxonomy (NCBI): domain Eukaryota; kingdom Metazoa; phylum Chordata; class Lepidosauria; order Squamata; family Lacertidae; genus Zootoca; species Zootoca vivipara. The sequence goes on along the minus strand of NC_083289.1, from coordinate 37,084,712 downwards.
TGCAGCTGTGCGTCATTAGCCAGGGATGAATTATCTGACTCCTCCCTGCTGAGCGCCCGGCGCCTCAGCTGATCTATATGTCTCTTCCAAACTTGCCCATTTTCCAAGGTCACATAATAGGACACAGGTCCACTAGCCCGGGTGATCACACCGGCCACCCACCGCGGACCTCGTGAATAGTTCCTCACCCAGACCAGATCTTCAGGGGCGAGATACCTTGTTGTGTCAGTCTCAGCCTGGGGGGTTGCTCTTGAATTACGGTTTGGCATTTTATCTGGGTGGACATAATCCAGCACCGTTACCAGTCTTCTACCTAAGAGCAGCTCGGCTGGCGACTTGCCCGTCGCAGTACACGGCGTCGCATGCTGCAAAAATAACATTCGCGCAATGCGAGCCGACCAGTTACCCTCCATTAAGCGCGCAATGGATTCTTTGGCTGTTCTTACCATGCGCTCAGCCTGCCCATTGGAGGATGGGTGAAAGGGCGCGGATGTGACCCCTCTTATAAAGTTATCAGCCAAGAATGCCCTGAATTCTTGGGATACAAAAGCTGCCCCATTATCTGATACAATGGTCTCAGGTAACCCGTGGGTAGCAAACAGCTGCCTCAACACCTTGATTACGGCAGCTGATGCCATGCTAGGGACCATCGCCACTTCTAACCATTTGGAATATGCATCAACGATAACCAAAAAAACCTTCCCTTGGAATGGCCCAGCAAAATCTATGTGCAGCCGGCTCCAGGGAGTCCTGGACTGCTCCCACCAGTGGACTGGTGCTCTGGCCACTTCTGGCCGCACCTCTTGGCATGCCTTGCATGTTCGTACCCATTGTTCTATGTTCTGGTCCATTCCAGGCCACCACACATAACATCGGGCTAGCGACTTCATCCTGACCATTCCCGGGTGTCCCATGTGAAGCGTCTCAAGAACCCTGTTTCTCAGTGGTGCTGGGATTATCACCCTATCTCCCCATAGGAGACAACCCTTATGCATGGACAATTCGTGCTGCCTTGTCGCATAAGGCCTGAATTTTTCTTCATGCGGACCACCTGGCCACCCCCTCCCCACCCAAGTGAGCACACGGGAGAGAACAGCATCTTTCCTAGTTTTCTCAGCTATATCCGTAGCTGTTACAGGAGCCCCCGGAAGTGTTTCTAGCATCATAATGTGCTCCGCCGGAGCAGGATCCTCATTGCTCCCGCCAGGAAGGGGCAATCGACTCAGCGCATCAGCATGGCACAACTGTTTCCCCGGCACATGGGTCAAGGTGTACTGGAACCCATTCAGGAATATTGACCAACGCAACATTCTGGGGGAGAGAATTTGTGGCGTTTGTTTGTTTGGGTTGAACAACCCTAACAGTGGTTTGTGGTCCGTTTCAATGGAGAAATGGCGACCGTACAAATAATCATAGAACCTTTTGATTCCGGACACAATAGCCAGTGCCTCTTTATCAATTTGAGCATAGTTGCGCTCTGTGGGCGACAACGTACGGGAATAGAAAGAGATGGGCTTTTCCGACCCATCCGGTTCCCTATGACTCAGCACAGCCCCCAGACCGTATTGAGAGGCATCACATGCCAGGACCAGCGGCTTTGACTCATCATAATGAGCAAGGACGCTCCTGCTACTCAGCATTCCTCGCAAGGAGTCAAAAGCCTTCTGCTACTCCCGCCCCCATCGCCACACATTCTTTTTCTGCAATAGTCTATGTAATGGTTCAGCTACCGAAGCTTTCTGGGGTAAGAACGAATGATAAAAGTTAATAAGTCCCAGGAATGACTGCAACTCCGTCTTGTTCTGTGGTCGTGGTGCCTCGATGATGGCCTTAATCTTAGCATCTGTGGGGTGGATGCCTGATGCATCAATTTTAAACCCCAAGAAATCCACAGTTGGCACCCCAAAACTGCATTTTTCTTTTTTCAGTTGCAACCCCACCTCCTTGAACTTGAGCAACACTGCACGGACACACGCAACCAGTTCCTGTGGGTCTTTTCCAGCAATCAAAACATCATCAAAAAATGGCAAGACCCCCGGCAGACCTCTTAACAGGCGTTCCATGAGCCCTTGAAAAATCCCTGGGGCCACACAAACTCCGAACTGTAATCTGTTAACTCTGAACGCCCCTTTATGTGTGACAATAGTCTGTGCTTCCGCTGATTGTGGGGTTACTGGCAGCTGTTGGTAAGCTTGTGCCAGGTCAATTTTGGCGAACACCTTGCCCCCAGCCAGTTTAGCCAACAGATGTGATACGACTGGAATGGGGTATGAGTTTCCCCTGAGTGCCTTATTGATAGTACATTTGTAATCTGCACATATCCTGACTTCCCCATTTGCTTTAAGGGGTGTGACGATTGGAGTCTCCCACTTAGCAGAGTCCACGGGTGAGAGAACTCCCTGCTTGACCAATTTATCCAGCTCTGCCTCGATCTTGGGTTGCAGTGCAAATGGCACTCGCCTTGGTTTGAGTCGGATTGGAGCCACCCCGGGGTCCAACTCGAAGTCAACTGGGGGCCCTTTATAACAACCCAGTTTTCCATTAAAGAGACCAGCAAATTCCTTGCATAATACCTCACTCATCTCAGGGCAGGTTTGGATTGAATTAAGCCCTGAGATACTCAGTCCCAGGGCAGGGAACCAGTCAGTGCCCAGGAGACTGGGGCGACTGCCCTTCGCAATCACCAGTTTGAGTACAGCCTGTTTGTCCCGGAACTGTACTCTCACGGCACACATTCCCATAACATGGATGCGGCCTGCTGAGTACGACTGCAAGGTTGCCGGAAAGGGCTCCAGAGGGGGCAACTTACCCCTGGGGAAGAATGTCTTCGCGGTCTGGTCCGACACGATGGTGAATGCGGATCCGGAGTCCACCTCCATGTCGCACTGCTGACCCTCAATCTTCACCTTGACGTGTGCCTTGCCTTGCGCTGGAAACTGCACGTCCCTCCCGTTGATCTCCGTTACGTAGTGGCAGTCCTTTAGAAAACGAGTTGCTGTGGGCGGTCTGCGATGCTCCAGTCTAGGTGCTCCTGTCGCTCCCGACGCCGCCGATCTACAGACCCTGGCGATGTGACCCGTCTTTCCGCACGTCCGGCAGATAGCATCCCTGAAACGACAACTCTTCCTTTCATGGTTTCCGCCACAACCTGGGCAACTGCCTCGGCGATCTCTGTGCACTGTGCAGGCCTGACGCACCGACTCGACCCCACGGACTGGGCTCTGGCTCGGAGTAGCCTCTAGCTCGTCCATGGCATGCGCAACTTCTATCTGTGGCTTAGTGGCCTTGCGACTGGCATCAAGCTCCTCTCTTTCATAATTCTCCGTGGCGGTGGCCTCCTTCAAGGCTGAAGCAAGGGTAACCTCTTCTTTAGCCACGATGCGTCTTCTGGCTTTCTTGCTGCTCAGACCACCAATAAACCGATCCAGGAGAGTCTCTTCCAGATTTTGGAAGCCACAGTGCTGAGCGAGCTTCCGGAGTTCAGCCAGAAATGCGGATACAGACTCCCCAGCATGCTGCTGCCTCTTATGGAACTCCATCCGCCGGGCCATCTTGGTCTCAGTAGGCGCCAAGTGGCTTGTTAGGCAGGCAAGAATATCTTGGAGAGATGTCTCACTCAGCTTCGCTGGAGCAAGTAATGCCTTGGCTAGCTTGAAGGTCTCGGGCCCACAGTAGCTCAGGAATGTGGCCCTTCTTTTGCTGGCATCGGTGATCCCTTGAGCCACTGCGAAGAACTCGAAGCGTTCGACGTAGTCTTCCCAGGTGTGGGGCTCTGGTGGCTGGAAGGGCTCCAATACCCTTGGACTCTCCATTGTCCTAGCGGGCAGGGTCGTCTTCTCAGCTGGCCAGTGAGTCTTGTTCTCAGCTGCAATCCGGACTCTGAGGCAGGGTTGTGTTTAACCGCTCCTCAGCATTCCGGATCCCACCTTCGTCGCCAGTTGTTGTGACGTGGGGTTTGTGATTTCAGCTCTCTTGACAAAACATGCTGGAGACAGTTCTCTAGTAACAGCTCTTTATTAAAGTGAACAAGACTGAAGACTGAGGAGAGGAAAGCTACATTTATAGGGACAGGGGACTAGCTAGGAAGGGATACATTTTGGAGGGAACAATATCAAGCAATCACAGTGCTGCCTTTTGGAGGAAACCAATAAGACAGAGGATCCAAATACAGCAGCTTAAATGAACCAATAGTAGCTGTACCCTCTGGAACCAAAAGGCAGTTACTTTATCCTAATGCAAATATAGACAATAATAATACAGATATAAAATCCTTTGACTCAATACACAACAGGTATCTCCTCCATGCTCAAGACTTTAGTGAACATAATCCATTAAAATGTTGTGTTACCCCCTCCCCCTACTTCTTTGCACTCACCAGTTCTTCCCTGATACGCCATTCTTAACACAGGGATTCTCAGCAAACAGAAAAGAACAGAGTGAGGCTTTGTGGCCAATTTAGCTAGTTGGTTAGTTAATTAAAGGTAGCAAGTCCACTAGCATGCACACATTATTGCACATGTATGGGGCAGTATATAGGTTAATAACCCTTTAAGCATTATGGCAGCTGAGATTATTACTGCCTTGAGCAAGGGTTTTTCCAGCAACATTAATGGAAGAGAGATACTGTAATGAGATATTGGATCAATAGCACTTTGATGCCTGCTTTTTAATGCATTTTATCTGAATGACAGGCATTTTCTGGATAAAGGGGCTGTGCTATACATGCAAACATCTGCATCACTATTTTTAATATATAGCATTTTGATTCTTTACCATCTTTATCGTGTCACTACTCTTGCTCTGTATTCAACACAGCCTTTTTTGTGTACCTAATGCTATTTGAAAGTCTGCAGATTCCCTTAGCAACATGACTTGGCCTAGGCGCCTTACCTATTTTATGTCACTATGTCAAGAGTTTCCGTTTTTATTTGGTATGTGAAACCTTAACAATAAAGAATAACTGCAGGGCTGAAGTGTTGTCTGTGGAATTTTATGAAGGGGCATTATTAAGATAATGTAGCTAGATTGGGCCTCAATAAAATCTCCTATGCTGAAGACTTATCTAAATCTAAGTCTTCTTAACAGACAGGATTTTTTTAACGTGTCATATACACATAGTAGGTGGAATTCAACATTGTACTGTGTGGATGTTCCATCTGCAGAAATATTTCAGCTTGCTAGACAGAACAACACCCCCCCTCTCCTCCCCCTTGCACTGTTTGCAGAGTGCACTGAAGCAGAGAGTGAGGAAGCCCCATTGCAGGGCTTCCACTGACAAGGCTTTTCAGGTGAATCTTGCCCCCAGTGAAATGCATGTTTCTTAATAAATGAGTTTAACATTAAAAATGAGTTTATTAGATGGGTACATGCCCAAATGACAAGATTGTTCACAACAACTTACCATGTGTATATCAAAATAAAATAAATGTTGGTCAATATATAATGTCTTAAGTAAACCTTATATTATGCTGTATCCTACTGTGTGGGGGAAAAAGGACTGCTCTGCTGCAGAAGTGCTACTTGCTACTTAGAACTCTAATTTCTGAAAGACTTTTGGTTTGTAACAGCCTTGCAATTTATACCAGGGGTCAGCAAACTTTTTCAGCAGGGGACCGGTCCACTGTGGGGGGCCGGGCTATATTTTTTTTAAAAAAATACAACAAATTCCTATGCCCCACAAATAACCCAGAGATGCATTTTAAATAAAAGTATCTGAAGAAGTGTGCATGCACACGAAAGCTCATACCAAAATATAAACTTAGTTGGTCTTTAAGGTGCTACTGAAGGAATTTTTAAATAAAAGGACACATTCTACTCATGCAAAAACATGCTGAAGACCACCCGTGGGCTGGATTTAGAAGGCGATTGAGCCACATCTGGTCCCCGGGCCTTAGTTTGGGGAACCCTGATTTATACATATGAAAATGCATGGTTAAACTAGATATGACATGGAGAGCCAAGTGTCTTTTCCCTGGTGTTTTTGTCTGGTGTGTGTTAAATGTGTTAAATGAGAAGGAGCAATTAAAGGCTGCATTTGGGGGCAGCAGTGTTTGTGAGAGCTTAACACTTTCACCTTCTTCCATTTGTTTGCTGAAATTGCTTTCCGCAATGCCACTTTTCTCCTTGGGAGTAAAAAGATATGGGTGTTGCATCTTTTCCCTATTGGTGACAAAGCAACTGTCGGTGTGATTTTATTTATTTCTCTTTTAGCAGACAAATAGCAGAAGGGGAAAGGATCAAGCATCACACCCACTGATCAATCACTTGGCAAAAATTCCACTTCCATCAGGGGAAAGACAGTGAATATGTTGCATCTACTATGGCCGTAAGGAACTTGTTTTGTGAGGTCAAGTCTAAAGTAAAATCAACTCCCAAAAATACCGGTAGCTGAAAATGGGTAGAGAAGAAGACTGGCAAATGTAATTTTGTAATTTTAAAAAAGGACAGAAGGGAAGCAAAGATTAAAGAGTATAAATTTCATACAAAAAATATTAAATTGCCAAATTACTTAGTGATACCGTGTTTCTCATATTATAAGTCATGTCTTATATTAATTTTTTCTTCAAAAAAACACGACATGGCTTATTTTTGAGGGATGTCTTATTTTTTAATAAAGTGCACGCTTTTTGACTTTTTTTAATAAAGTCAAGCCCAGCAAACAGCACCCGCCGATCTTTGGTGACAGGCGGGGGTGGGGGGAGAGCGGAGAACGATCTCCGCTCCCCCCCACCCCCGCCTGTCTCACAGGACAGGTCCGAAGATCGGCGGGCGCTGTTTGCCGGGCTTGTCAAGCCCAGCAAGGAGCGCCCGCCGATCTTCGGTGACAGGCGGGGATGGGGGGAGAGCGGAGAACGATCTCCGCTTCTCCCCCACCCCCGCCTGTCACACAGCACAGGTCGGCGGGCGCTGTTTGCCGGGCTTGTCAAGCCCAGCTAGGAGCGCCCGCCGATCTTCGGTGACAGGCGGGGATGGGGGGAGAGCGGAGAACGATCTCCGCTTCTCCCCCACCCCCGCCTGTCACACAGCACAGGGCCGAAGATCGGCGGGCGCTGTTTCCCGGGCTTGTCAAGCCCAGCAAGGAGCGCCCGCCGATCTTCGGCTCTGTCCCCCTATGCGCGACGGCTCGGGGAAGCAGGCAGGGAGCTCCTGCTGGGTCCCGCGCCTTCGCCTCTCGCTCGGTCGGGGCTACACGACATGGCTTATTTTCGGGGTATGTCTTATTTTTCACCAACCCTTAGAAATCCTGTCATGGCTTATTTTTTGGGGATGCCTTAAAATATGAGAAACACGGTAGTTAAATCTCCTGTAGAGCACCTCTGAGCACCCTCCAGACTCTCTTAGCCTCTCTCAGCAGGAGACTGGAAGGTTGGAACCTGTCAAGACGGATACTCTAAATTAGGAATCAAAACATTCCATCTTGCTCAGCAGAATTATAAATTCAAAGTGAGTCCTTGTCTAAGACAGCCAGTGGTCTAAGCAAGACGACGACGACAACTCCTCAAGAGTCCAAAATATACTTGGAACTTGTTTTCAGGTACTTTACACATTGCTTTAAAATTTCCATCTGACCACTCTACAGACCAGCTGTTTTATTGTGAAACCAAAAAACAGCTGATACTGACTGTCAGACATTAATTAATTCAGATGCGAATAGTGGGCTGCTTAAGGAAGGTTGAAGAGAAATGCCCGTTTATCTTTTAAAGGGCTTTGTGCTGTTTGTTTCCATCATTCACTTTGATTATCATATAATTTTTATCCATGCATCATTATTACTTATTTGTAAAATTCTAACAGTGTCCATGGTGGCATTTTAATTATGTAGAACAACGTAAAATTCACACAATAAAAATCTAACCATTCTTTTCTACCACAAACCTACATTTCTTGAAAGTTCCTATCAAGGTTGTTAGGAAGAACAAGGAAGATACCAAAATCAGTTTACATCTTATCTTTTGCTTGTTATGGCCACCCTATCAAAGTTCATGACACCACTTAATGTGACAGTTAGCAATAAATGAGCATCACTTGAGGACAAATTCATTTGGAGGAGTAAAACACAAAATGGCTGGGGTAACACCCACAGCCCAAACCGGACGGAACATATTTCATACTCTACCCATTTTTATTATGCCCAGGTCCATATAGAACCCTCAGTCTAGCATGAGTTTTCATTAGTAATAACCATCAGGAAACACAGGTGAAGGAAAGTTCCTTTCATATTTTATTTATTTTTTCTCCAATATGTATCTTAAATTTCTCTGGGAGTTGCTGCCTACCTGCAAAGTATTATAATTATGGATTCTGAACACCCACATCTCATCGGAATTCTCCATTAGCCATAAGAAAAGGCACAAAGACTTTGTTGAGTTTCACCAAAGCTTCAGCCAGGATAGCAAACACAAGATTTTCCTCCTTTGCTTGGATTTCAGTCAAATATCCAGCTTCTACTATGAAAGAGACCAGGTATGTGTTTTAACTGTTTCACTTAGCCAATTAAAAAACAAAATCCTCCCAAAGAAGCCACAGGGTGGTATAATGCCATAATCGTAATATCCAAAGTTTATAAAGTACCATGCCAGTAATTCCCAACCGGTGCCTGAGCAGAGGGCATATAACTTAGCAACTGTGACTTCAGATCATTTTACTTCGATTGCAGAGATATCCAGATAAAATTCCACTGGTACACTTGCTTTTGTAAAAAGTCTTTTGGTAACTAGCTTTCCAACCCATTTGATGACAAAGGCCACATTCATATCAAACATTTAAAGTACTATGTTCCATGTACTGGCTGGATGCAGAAAAGGGGGGGACCTGCTGGTGAACCCCCAAGGAAATAAGGCTCAGAGCCAGGGGATTGCTGGTGGGATGACAATGAGTGGTCAAAGGGAGAAAAGGGAGCAGACTGGGAGGAGGAGGTGTCAGAAACTAAAGATGCAACAGGGTTTAGTGAGCAGGAAGAGGCTGTGGCTAAGAGCAGTCCAGAATCAGAGGCAGAAGAAGAGGGGGGGCGAAGAGGCAGAGATCCGGCAGGCTGCTGAAAAAGCCAGGAGGTCTCCTGTGATCAGCTCCCCTCCCCCCCCAGTCTCCTAGGACCCAAAGGACTATAAAGAGGGCAGAGCAGAGACAGACATGTCAACAGAGTCTCAGGTTGCTTGGGAAATACCCAGGGGAGGTGTAGGTGTAGGCAATTGTGGCAAGGTGGGGACCTTCAGTCCTCATAACTGCCTCATTGGGGGCAACATCTACCCGGAAGAGTTGCTGTGCTCATGAGGCAAGGCCTCCTGACCTGTTTGTTTCTTTGAATAAAAAGTTAACTTTATTGACGCCATGTCAGTTATTATTGACCTGCTCCTGGTACCCACCCCTGACACTATGATACCACTTTAAGTAGTCATGGCTTTTCCCAAAGAAACCCAGAGACTCTGGTTTGTTATGGGCACTGAGAGTTGCTAGGAAATCTCCCTTGCCCACTCAGAGCTACAATTCCCAGAGTTCCCTGGAATAAGGGACTGACTGTTAAACCACTATGAGAACTGTAGCTCTTTGAAGGGAACAGAGGTCTCCCAACTACCCTCAGCACCCTTAAAAAACTACTGTCCCTGGGATACTTTGAACAGAACCATGACTAGTTAAAGTAGTGTAACGGTGCTTTAAATCTATGGTGTGAATGTGGCCAAGATGTATGTCTAGGTACCACACTGGAAGAATCATTTCTTTTGACCCCCTAGACATGGAAGGGCTTTGATATGTAAAAACTCAGTGCACCCCAAAAATGGTAATAAATCTTTATTTGCATTGCTTCACCCTGAGCTATTCTTCACAAAATTCTTTTTGCAAAGGCAGGCTTCTCAAAAGAAGAATTGTATATTGTAATGCCAGGTGAGTCTATAGTGAATGTCCACACGGTCACTGTTTATATGTACCAGGGCTGGCTCTAAGGCAAGGCTGGGTGGTGCTGGGCGCCAGGCCACCGGGGGGGGGGTGCTGCGCGCTGCGCCCGCCAGCAACAGTGGGAAACGGGGGGCGCGCCGGAGCGATCTTCGCACCATGGCGCCCGGGCGCCTGATATGCTTAAGACAGCCCTGATATGTACTCTGCTTATCTGGTTCTTGCTGTCTCAGAAGGCAACAGAAATAGTTGATCCACTCATTAAAAAGTCCTGTATGCCTTCTAGGATAGGGAATTCTGATTCCTCTTCTGCTCCCTTCTTTTTGTATGTTGAAAAAAGCAGACTGACAAATCAATTTGCCAATACAGGGAGCTACGGCAGGTATGGCAAATGGACAGCTGCTGTTACTAGTGCCAACAATCATACCCATCGGCCCTTAGCCTCTAGATCGCATGATTGCAGACAAATACTCAGTGCTCTATGCTCAGCAAATTAGATGGCCTCCAGCATTCTGACAGTGGGATTTAATTTGCTGTCCTACTTTCTTCTGTCCCAATCAAGGAGGAGTGCTAGAATAAATTAATGGATTATGCCAAAATGGCAAAACTTACTGAAACAATAAGAATCCAAGAAGAAAGAAAGTTCATCAAGGAATGGGGAAAATTTGTAGAATACCTAAAAAGTTTATGTATACATTTAAGTTCATTAGCAGGATTGACATAAAACAAGCAGTTAAATGTAATAGTAAAGAAAAATCAGGGAGTAACTAACAAATGGAATAATATAGGAAATGAAGTATTAAAAATTAAAATTATAAGAAACCACAAAAGGGGTGGAGGGAAGTAAAAACATATAAGTTTATTGAGAAGTTATTCAATTTGTATTTTTAAAAAAATAAAATTGAAAATTAAAATTTATTTAAAAATAGACCCATTATCTTCCCAGACCTAGTTTGAAACACAAACAGCCACACCACACTAGCTCTCATTTAATGTTATCACTTCACATTTGAGCTTACACAAGGTGATACGAGAGTTCTATCTCTGGTGTTTTATCTGTCATGGACAACAGTGTAGTGGCAAATTCAGCCATGCCTTCTCACAGCCCTGTCCCACTTCTAAGATTATACATTAATATTTAAAATTATACAACAATAATAATTAAGGATGCATCACAATGATCAATGCAAATCTTCATGTGCTGACTTTCAGAGAGATCTACTATCTTCAGTGCAGGTTCATGGGCAAATGATTTTGAGTGCTCCAATGCCTTATTTCAGAGTGACTCAAGTTGTGTATTCCTTAAAGTTCCATTGTAAATAACAGAACTTGCATACCAGCTGAAGCACTTTGTGCTTTCATTGTCCCTAAATACTCAGCTTTGGAACATACAGAACAACTCCACAGGGTTCTTTCCATGCACTATCTCCAGACTAACCCTAGGAACCTATCCTCAATGGCTGACACAACTCCTTTCACTCTGATTGGCTTCAATCAGAAACAAAGGATAAGAAATCTCCCCTTTCATGCTGATTGGGTGGCTCTACTATGCTGGATACAGGGACCCTGCTGGGACTGCTGCACTACACAGCTTGTCATAGCCCATTTATACATGCAAGTCACCACCCCACGCTCTAATTGAATGATGAGCATGCATGTGCGAACCAGGCCACAGGGATTAGACTCAACCCTTTCTAGAGATTGCCTTGGAACAACTCAGATGCAGAAACCTCTAGTAGCCCATGCTTACAGCTTGGGAAAGACCAAATAAATATATTAAAAGAACATAAATAAAGTTGCTTAAGATGGTTGTTTGCCTCCCCTCAATATGGGACCCTCTCCCCCGCCCTCCCCCTGCACTCACACCCTTTCTGTTTAACTTGGCGTGGAAGAGCTGGATAATTTGTTTCCATTGCAATGAAGTCCTAATTAACTGGAATAAACTTTTTACACTAAGTGTGTTTGTTTAATAAACTGGCCCTTTCAGAGCCTTACCGAGAGCTGATTGATGAATTTGAGGGGAGTGGAAACACGCAGAGTGCTTGGACATTAAAGCTGCTGTGTCTGCAGAGGCTAGCCCTAAAAAAGCTCCCTCTGTGTTTGTGAAATCCAAAATGACACATCAGATGTCTGGCTGGAGATGTGGACTTCAGCTTCACTGTTATGTACAAATATTTAGAATTTTACTTTCTTCTCTCTCCCACCACCTATTGCCTACCCTCAAGAACTTTTTTGGGATTTATTTTGTACAATTCGACACTGGTGCTGCCATGTGGTCCCTTTGACTTCCTGCAGCTTTCTTTGCTTGAGTGCTATATTGTACAAACCAGGTATTTGCCTGTAGCTGGATGGTGTCAGAGACAACTCTATATACCTAGCTTCTTCAGGAAGAAGCACGTGTATATTCTACTCCTAAAATATCACATTTCTGTGATAAAAATATTCCAAGAAATATTTTGCTCTAGAGGAAATATGTTGTAAAATATGCAATTTACAAAATATATACTGGAGTTTCCCCCAAAATTGTGGCTCTTTTTTCAAATAGGAAAAAAGAGAGATACTAGCAGGTGAAAAGAAAATCTATGAAGTAGAAGAAATGGCAGAGGGCAGGGGGAAAAAGTGATGAGAGGAGTAATGACAAGCTGTGAATGGTACCAAAATTTGATCTTAAGGGCTGAAAAACTAGCAACCCACACTAGGTTTTTCAGCCTTTTGGTAACTGCTGGTTCTTATTTTCCAAGTGGTCTAAAAACTAGATGTAAAGTTGAAATACGAACGGATTCTCTGTAGCCAAACTCTGCAATGGGTTCCAAGTTTTTCCCTGCACAATGAATGTATAAACACGAAGACTGTGCAGATCTTTGAGAGTAGTTATCTCATGGCTGGATTATGGAGAAAGCTAGAGAGTTCCAGAAAAACGTCTACTTCTGCTTCATTGACTATGCAAAAGCCTTTGACTGTGTCGACCACAGCAAACTATGGCAAGTTCTTAAAGAAATGGGAGTGTCTGATCACCTCATCTGTCTCCTGAGAAATCTCTATGTGGGACAAGAAGCTACAGTTAGAACTGGATATGGAACAACTGAGTGGTTCAAAATTGGAAAAGGAGTACGACAAGGTTGTATATTGTCTCCCTGCTTATTTAACTTATATGCAGAATTCATCATGCGAAAGGCTGGACTAGATGAATCCCAAGCCGGAATTAAGATTGACGGAAGAAATATCAACAACCTCAGATATGCAGATGACACAACCTTGATGGCAGAAAGCGAGGAGGAATTAAAGAACCTTTTAATGAGGGTGAAAGAGGAGAGCGCAAAATGTGGTCTGAAGCTCAACATCAAAAAAACCAAGATCATGGCCACTGGTCCCATCACCTCCTGGCAAATAGAAGGGGAAGAAATGGAGGCAGTGAGAGATTTCACCTTCTTGGGCTCCTTGATCACTGCAGATGGTGACAGCAGTCATGAAATTAAAAGACGCCTGCTTCTTGGGAGAAAAGCAATGACAAACCTAGACAGCATCTTAAAAAGCAGAGACATCACCTTGCCGACAAAGGTCCGTATAGTTAAAGCTATGGTTTTCCCAGTAGTGATGTATGGAAGTGAGAGCTGGACCATAAAGAAGGCTGATCGTCGAAGAATTGATGCTTTTGAATTGTGGTGCTGGAGGAGACTCTTGAGAGTCCCATGGACTGCAAGAAGATCAAAGATTGAGGGCACTAGGAGAAGGGGACGTCAGAGGACAAGATGGTTGGACAGTGTTCTTGAAGCTACGAACATGAGTTTGACCAAACTGCGGGAGGCAGTGCAAGACAGGAGTGCCTGGCGTGCTATGGTCCATGGGGTCACGAAGAGTCGGACATGACTAAACGACTAAACAACAACAACAATCTCATGGCCAAGATCAGATAACAATGCCTACTAAGGAGCAACATGCTGCCAGAAAAGGCAAAATTTTATGAGCTGGTTCAAACCTCTAAGAGGCGTGCTGTGCATTTCAGCAGTGGTACCTCGACTTATGAACGACTCAACAACCGAATTTTTTGACTTATGAGTGGGGCAAATGGCCGCATGCTTACAAATTTCTTGACATCCAAACGGAAACCGCGGCGGTTTTAGATAGGGTTTTTCGACTTTTAGATGGGGTTGCTTCGACTTACAAATTTTTCCGTTTCCAATGCATTCCTATGGGAAATTGCGTTTCCTATGGCGCTTTTTGACTTACGAATTTTTCGACCTACGAAGGTGCCTTCAGAACAGATTAAATTATTAGTAGAGGCACCAATGTACTTTAAAGTGCTAAACATTTTTTTCTAATATTCTCACAATGGTTACCCTTTCAACAAATGGTAGCAAAAAAAATACTTATACCATCAATACACAAAATGAATTGAATCTGCTTAAACCTGAAAGTTTTTTGTCCTTTGAAAATAAATTCTCTATGGTCAAGTCATGAAAATTAGATAGATTATACCAATACCAGAGAGATTTTAATTTCAATTATCATTTTTTTAAGCTTAGGGGTTACAGGATGGTAAACCAGTGGTGACCTCACCTGGAGAGGAACAGTCTGGCAACCATGATCCATGCTCTTGAAAATTCCTTTATGACTGCTTCAATGCATTTTATGTGGTGCTGGCCTTGAAGACAGAAGCTGCAACTAGTTCAAAAAACAGCAGAGAGGTTTAAGCTTTAAGCTTTAAAGGCCTTCACATGGGATCCAGAAAACTTGAAGATTGTTTTATTTCATAGGAACAATTGATTTTAATTTCTTTTTGCTTGGTTTTGGTTTTAACTGCATAGTATAAACCAGGATAGACATTTTGAAGGGTTATTTATGCGTATTTTAAATTACATAAGGATACCTATGGTGTTGGTCTCTTGTAACAGGCACAGTGAGAAAGACATAAATACTGTCTCTCCTCTACAACCTCCCTTCTCCAAAAAGTATCCAGACAACAAGAGAAAAGACTTTCAGACTAGCTCTCTGTGCATCTTTAACAATGATGTGGCATAGTTATATTCCGTACTGTGGAAGTGGTGCGATGTCACAGGATTAAGCCTAAGATCAAGGGCAGGGATCATTAGCAGAAAAGTTCTCCCAAGGACCAAAGATAAAGACACAGTCCAGGGCGAGACAAGGTCAGGAGCCAGGGTTAATCAGTAGTGTGAATGCAAAGCATCTCACATGAAAACTAGGTTGATAATTAAAGAATCTGTCAAAGAACTGGTGCAAGAGGAGTGAGAAGCAATATGCACCACAGGATAAGCAGGCTGTGCAGAAAAGCAAAGGGTAGCAGGAATATGGATTAGACAGAGCTTTTTTATCCTGCTCTTCATTTGGAAGACTCAAAACATCAAATATCAAACACATTTTAAAAGCAGCAGTACCAGTAATCATAGAACACAAAAAAAAAACACCAAGTAAAATGAAACCGAGGCTGCATACACACCAGTCATTTAAAACACACCCACCTCACCACCACAGTAATCCTGGGGACTGTAGCTTGCCTTAATGGAGCTACAATTCTCAACACTCCTAAAAATTGCAGTCCCCAGGATTCTTTGAGTAGAGAAATGTGCTTTTAAATGTATGGTGTGTATGCAATCAGAAATGAACACCAAGAGACCTGGGTGAATAGAAGCAACTTCACTAGGGTAGTAAAGGAACAAATGAAGTCGTAACAAAACAGGCCTCCCCAGAAAGCATTCCTTGGCTGGGACATCACTAGCAAGAAGTCCTTTCCCAGTCCACCACCCACCTCATTAGACAAGGTAGAGCAACAGAGAAAGGTCTCTGAAAAGGACCTTGATTCCTGGGGCAGGTTAATGAGGCCTTTCAAGAAGCAGTGTCTGAACAGATTTAACTAATCTACCGCTTAGGCAAAGGAGTATAGGCTGTCATGAAAATATTTATAACCAGTTACAGTGAACAAGCTGAGCCAATCAGGATCTATTGATCTGGGCAATTTGCGGTAGATGAGTAAGAGTGTCTGATTTCAACTGTTAAACAATAAAACCATTCTTTCCAAAGGCTGCAATTTTATTGCACGCTTACTTGCCTAATCCATAGCATATTTTCAAGCAGCTCAACTTCAAGCCTCTGTGTTCCCCAACTGTAAAATTGATCTTATGCTTAAGAGTGCTGACACAACTGCTTCAAGAAAACGCTCATGGCAAAAAGGAGTGCTAGGCCCTCGTGGGCTGCCCCCTTACCCGCTTGTGATTGGCCAAGCGGATAGCCAGCCAATCAGGATTTATTTTTATTTTATTTTTTTAAAAAAAACTATAAAAACCCTTCACTTCTCACTTCCCACTGTGGCCCCCTAGCCTCGTGCTATGGTCCCCTATTTACCCATTTTTCACCTGTGGCCCTTTTGGAATATCCTGGGGGGCCCCAAGGGGCCATATGGCCCCCGGTTGGGAAACACTGATCTTTAGTATCTCAGATGCAAATCTGTACTTATACAGGCAAGTTACTTTTCAGGGTGCAATATGTAATTGGCTATATCCCCCAACCACAATCTTGCATCTGGTTCTGCACCCCAACCACATGCTGAGCAGTGATTTTGCATCAACTCTGGCAGGTTGACATCAAGCTGCTAATAAAAGAAGATTCTGCAAACCTGGTCTGTCCAGACCTGTTCTAGAGCATTCACACGGCAGTTTATTCAACAGTTATTCCCTAACTGTTTATTTCCACACTGTATTTGAAATTTCACACAATGTAAAAAGTCACTTCTGGAAAACTTATGGAATACAATGCATGTTGAGCACTCATTTCTGTGCTATCTGATTACAGAAAGAAATATGTTCACTCCCCCCCACCCTGCGCACTCATGCCCTGCCTGCCTCTGGTGACCTGAAAGTTGAGCTGGGGGTTGGTGGGTAGGTGGCTGGGTAGCTCCTGGTGCTCAGCACTCTCCCTGTTAGTCTTGGAAGTTGCTGGAGATGGGTTTTTCCCTTCACCCCAAGAAATAATGTTACTGCCTGTTTGTGGGGCGGTGAGGGCAATAGCTGGCAGAGGGACTCTCAGATCCTGCCCAAGTAAAAAAAATTGTCGCAAGCAAGTGAGATAGCAAGGAAGGGATGGGCAGGCAGGCCGAGATGTGTTGCACCTACCATGCAACGGCTCTGCTGGCCAGGAAGAAGAAAGCCAAGGAGAACAAGTCAGTGGGGGCGGCGAGACACTCCAAACAGCGTTGCAAGCTGCTTTGCCCCACTCTCAATCTCTCTCCTGCTTTTTTCATGCTGTTTTGGTGCCATTTCCTGGTTCAAATCAGTTTATTTATTTCATGGTGACATGAGTAAATGTGGTCACGCTCGAATGGAATGTGTGTAGGGGGGGATGTATTTACAAAATAAAGAGTCTCTGTTAAATGAAATCATAGCTACTCTATTGCAGAACCATTTTCCTACCCAAAGGCCACTTCCAGTCTCATGTGATTCACATATGCACAACCCACTTAAAGTGATAATATCCTCATATCTTTCCCTTCTACCAAAACAACAACAACCAACAGAACCTATCAATCAAGAGTTCTCTACAGTGGTCGCTCAGGTTGTGAATGTGATCCGTGCGGGAGGCACATTCACAACCCGCAGCGTTTGCAACCCGCAGTGCCGCGTCTGCGCACGCGCGGGTTGTGATTTAGCACTTCTGCGCATGCGCAAGCACCAAAACCTGGAATGCGCAACCCGAAAAGATGCAACCTGAAGCGTCTGTAACCCGAGGTATGACTGTATTAGCCTCTGGGTTGGCTTCCTCGGTTTTGTAGATCTATGAGGTATAGGTAGCATTTCAGCTTCTGCTTTCCTTTGGTCACTTCTATCCATGTCAACTGCATGATGGCTTTGATCACCATCAAGATCTTTATATAATGTTGCTGCCTGTTTTGATCTTTTGATTTTGCTGTGTCTGCAGTCAATTCTGTTCTTTACTCCTGTTTAGGAATCTGTTGAAGAACTCTTCTGTTTCTCCGATATGTTTGTTCTTCTTCGGTCATCACCTCATAAGATTGAGGAGATATTTCTTGAATGGCCACAGCCTTTAGTGTCCACATTTCCCCACTATACTGTACATATGTACAATTTACATCAACTTTGTGCCTCAACTCCATGTCTAAGTAACCAGCCAACCTGTTTCTTACCTTTCTCCCAAACTGCTGAGCAGGACAGAGTCAAACTTTCAAAGGTCCCATTCTGTAATTCAGCATGGCCAAGTAAGGATCTGTGTTTGAATTATCTCCTTTCTTTAGCATTCTTTTGATGATATTTTCTTGACACCATTTTCCACCAGCCCATTACACTGTGGGTATCTAGGACTTGAAGTAATGTGCCTGAAACCATACTGTTGTGCAAATGCTTTGAAGTCATAGCAATCAAATTGAGGCGCACTATCAGACATGACTATGGCTTAGGTCTTTTGAAAAAACAGTTTTACGATGGAAAATGAAATGCTGAGCAATGCAATTTTCAGAAAATGAAAATAGTAGTCAAGAACCATACTTCTATCCAGAATGAAATAGCTGGATTTCTAGAAGCCACGTCATAGGTTGCTTTTGCTGATAAACTTTGTATTTTTGACATGTTGCACAATTCTGAATGAGTTTTTCCATATCCTAATTAATATTTGGCCAATATAGGACACTGGGAGCAAGCCAATTGCATTTTCCATGTCTAGATGTCCACCATGCACCCGTTTCAGAATCTCTTCCTTTAGAGAGCTGGGAACCACCAACTTGGTACCTTTGAACAGAATTCCATCCAGCACATACAAGTCTGCTTCAAATTGGTTATAAAGGCTTGGTATGTGTTTTCCACATCTATCAGAATTGATTGCTTGTATTACTCAAAATAATATCATGAGCTGTGGCCCTGGCTATTATGAACCACATCTGGTCAGAGACTGGGACATTTTATTTAGGCCAATTTACATGTACTACTCCAGAATCAGAATTTGCTTCAACCTCAGTCCCATTATAAGCTCTGGACAAAGTGTACATAATTACTAAGTGTTTACCAGGACTATATTCCAATTGCAAATCATATAATTGTAATTCAAAAAACAGTCTCTGCAGCCTAGAGGCATTGAAAATGCACAGGCATTGTGACTGTACATTCCATTTTTGAAGTGTGTGTTCTGTTTAAGTGCTGGGTAAATTGTTCATATAATATTCAGTACAAAGACCAGCTGAGCACAATCTGATAACTGTTACCAGTTTTCTGCCTCATTCTGACTTAGAGCAAAAGAAATGAGAATCAAAACTCCTAACGCATGAGTGGATTTATCATTCAGAAATGTGGCTTTTTTCCAGATAAAAGAAGGTTGCAGATCACAGAGGTGAATATAAGTTGAATGGGAGTAAGAGGTGGAAATTAACTGAGGAGATCTATTGCAACCTAGGATAAAGACTACTGAACAAATACAGTAAAATATAAATGGCTGAGTACTGGGAAAGGAATTTACTTGACAGATTTTCTCAGTTTTCCATTTCTACATCATTCTGCAATTTTTTAAAAAGGATCCACACAAAAATTCATTAGGGTTCCTGGGCACCTTACCCCTAATGTATGCATTTTTGCCAAATATATGAATTTTGCAAGTATTATATATCTTAAAATAGTGTATTTTTGTATGTTATTTTCACCAATATAGGCATTTTTGTGTGGATTATTAGGCATAAGAACTGCATTGCAAAATATGGAAAAATGCAAATTTCAATGGATAGTTCAGAAAATGTGGATTAGTTAGGTTCACATTAAAATAAGAACCAAATAAATTGTTTCCCATTCCTAATTGAGATTAGAATTGGTTTAAAATATCAAGAGAATTCTAGTCCTGTTTTTTGTTCTCCCCAGAACTGGGCAGCAGATTTTTATCAGAAAAAATTACATGCAAATTTGCCATATATCATACTGCAGCATGGGATGATGTAATAACCATGGCCGGCCAGCAAATGCTCTAAATTCAAATAGGCCTTGCAGAATTTGACAAAACTCCAGAAATTTTGTGAATGATGCTTGGCCCCAGCTCTTCTATTTTCAAATTGCAGCAATAGCAGGTGTAACTTACTGCAGGGAAAATGAATGCAAAATTCTTATTGAAGTATTTTGTGAGAGGTAATATCCCATTTGTTAAACTCACACGGCAGTATTGTTTACTTCATAGAATCATAAAATCATAGAGTTGGAAGAGACCACAAGGGCCATCCAGTCCAACCCCCTGCCAAGCAGGAAACACCATCAAAGCATTCCTGACAGATGGCTGTCAAGCCTCTGCTTAAAGACCTCCAAAGAAGGAGATTCCACCACACTCCTTGGCAGCAAATTCCACTGTCGAACAGCTCTTACTGTCAGGAAGTTCTTCCTAATGTTTAGGTGGAATCTTCTTTCTTGTAGTTTGAATCCATTGCTCCGTATCTGCTTCTCTGGAGCAGCAGAAAACAACCTTTCTCCCTCCTCTGTATGACATCCTTTAATATATTTGAACATGGCTATCATATCACCCCTTAACCTTCTCTTCTCCAGGCTAAACATGCCCAGCTCCCTAAGCCATTCTTCATAAGGCATCATTTCCAGGCCTTTGACCATTTTGGTTGCCCTCCTCTGGACACGTTCCAGCTTGTCAGTATCCTTCTTGAACTGTGGTGCCCAAAACTGGACACGGTACTCCAGGTGAGGTCTGACCAGAGCGGAATACAGTGGTACTATTACTTCCCTTGATCTAGATCAGGCATCCCCAAACTTTGGCCCTCCAGATGTTTTGAACTACAATTCCCATCTTCCCCGACCACTGGTCCTGTTAGCTAGGGATCATGGGAGTTGTAGGCCAAAACATCTGGAGGGCCGCAGTTTGGGGGTGCCTGATCTAGATGCTATACTCCTATTGATGCAGCCCAGAATTGCATTGGCTTTCTTAGCTGCTACCTCACACTGTTGACTCATGTCAAGTCTGTGGTCTACCAAGACTCATAGATCCTTTTCACATGTACTGCTCTCAAGCCGGGTATCACCCATCCTGTATTTGTGCCTTTCAATTTTTTTGCCCAAGTGTAGTACTTTACATTTCTCCCTGTTAAAATTCATCTTGTTTATTTGGCCCAGTTCTCTAATCTGTTAAGGTCATTTTGAAGTGTGATCCTATCCTCTGGGGTATTAGCCACCCCTCCCAATTTGGTGTCATTGTTTTGTTTTGTTAATGTTGATAATCCACCCCACCTAGAAAATTTTCCCCTTACAGTACATGATTATACACAGTGCGGGTATTATTCTCAGTAAGATATGATGTCAAATACTTATTTGTGTAGAGTCATCATTTCAAACTAAGGGGACTGCATTGCAAAAATGTCCATCCCTCCTCAGGCAAACTGTCCATATATTTTACTCTCAGCTTCCTTAACCAGTTGCCGATCCTTCAGTTTGGGAAAGTCATTGTCCAGTTGCTATTGACCATAACCTACATATTTTTAAATTTAATTTCTATACCACTTAATTTATTAAAATATATCTCTAAGCAGTGTATAAAAACTGAAACAGCAACAGAAAACATTACAAAAATGCACAGTTTCATATAAAAATGTTGCATTAACACAAAGCTACTAATATATATAAATCAATATAATTTCATTTTTCTTCTGACATACCCTCTCAGCCTCTGGGTTCTCACCCAAGGTCCAACAAACTCTCAGCTCACCCACAAGTCTCACAGCGAGATGTGTTCCTGGAAACAGCAGGCATCACCCTAGGCTCTCACTCTAGACTTGCTTTCTACAGGCAGGCACAAGGTGGATGATACCTTCTCCGGCTACCCACAGCTGTGTCCCATTAAGCTGAACTCTCCACACCCAGTTCCAGGTATAGCAGGTTTGTTGGGTTTCCCAGGGTGTCCAAGGGGTGGGAATAGGGTCCTCCCTCCACTCACAGCTCTTTCTTCACCCTCTGTCCTCTCCTCCTCTTTCAGCTGTTTTTTCTCTCAGACGTTCCTGTAGCCATATAGGTTTACAATTTTTGTGCACTCATCCTACCTCTAGCCAAGCAGAAAAACAGAAAGAAAACTACTGTCTGGCACCCCTAGACTAAGGATCGCTGGTCATTTTGCCCTTTGGGTCTCCTGCACATTCCCTATTCATAAGGAAATATTTTCCATCACTTAGAGCCACATGGCTGCACTATTGGAAAACTCCAAAGACGATACCTTTGCTTATTTCCTGGTACTAAACAGAGAGTAGATGTGAACAGTTGTGGCCAATTCTAAACACCAAGCCCAATATCCTTACTTTAGCTTAGTATGGACTAAAGAGCACATCCATTATCCACTATTTTTCACTCACTGCATAAAAAGTGTGAGCATCACACCCATTACTTGATCACTTTAAGAATGAAGTTATGACAGCACTGTGATGGTGATGGTTGTCAAATTTGACATAGGGATGCACACTTCCCTGCCCAGCCTCTTTTGTAGGCATCAATGCAATTCCTCATCACACAACCCCTGACCCCCTTTTTAGGTTTTAATTATTGGGTTTTTTATCACATACAAATGGTTTTCAGCCATAGCTTACAATGAATTCATGTTGGGGGTATAAGGAATCCACTGGAGTACACCAAGGTCTTTCTGCTAGCCATGCATTCTTTCATTTTGTTTCATTTTGTTCACGTTCAACTGCTCATTAACTGGCAGTGACCAGTCATTAACCACTACCACCAATGACCTCTGACTCAAAGAGAGGCCAAGACCTGAATGGCCAAGGAGAATGACTTCTCTGTTGTTGCTCTTCAGGGTGGTCCCTTTAGGATGGGTAGAAGGCAGCATGGCAGGAAAAAGGTTCACCTTATGGTTTGATAAACCAGCATTCAAGTCTCCCTCTCTATGCCAGTGCAAATGATGATGATAATAATAATAATAATAATAATAATAATAATAATAATGAATTGTCCTAGCCACTTGTGGCAATGAGAGTCTTGGCCAAGCAGGTTTTAAAAAGTGGGTTGAAATGGGGCTAAAATTTCAGAAGAGCAGTAAAAAGTATCCAAATGTACTCTCAATGCATTCAAAGCTAGAGAACACGAGAGAGAGAGAGAGAGAGAGAGAGAGAGAGAGAGAGAGAGAGAGAGCGCTTGATTAAACTAACAATTTTTGAGATAGGAACCAAATTCTAGGCAGAGATATGGCCTTGTCTTGAAAATACAATATGATAGAACAATAATAATGATACTACTTAGATTAATAGTTTGCTATGACTCAAGGGTTCAAGGGCTGATTAAAGACAATGCTCCAAGTTAAGTTTGAACATCATAATTGTAGACATTGCTCAAAAGCAGGCATCCCCAAACTTCGGCCCTCCAGATGTTTTGGACTACAATTCCCATCTTCCCCAACCACTGGTCCTGTTAGCTAGGGATCATGGGAGTTGTAGGCCGAAACATCTGGAGGGCCGCAGTTTGGGGATGCCTGCTCAAAAGTTTCAAAATCTGTCTTTGTGCAGATCTTGCCTAATAGAGTGAGTGACATGCATAAATTGAACAAAGTGTCTCTCATATATTGTTGGACAGCTCAAATCCTAATACTGCAAAACTAATTCCTATATAGTGTCATTTAAAGCAACAATTTAACTGATGATTAAGGTTTGAGGCAGCCTTGGATATGGCAGGTATGCAGAAAATCCAGGCAGGTTTAATTCAGCTGTCAGTAATAAAAATGTAGGGTTAAGCTTCCAAGTGTTAGAGCCCCTTCTCAAAATGTCTCAGTCTGATTTTATCACTCTGAACAGAAGCAAAAGATTGTGGAGGAAGTTTTTATTATTTCAACTGCCTATTGAGCAAGTAACACCCTTGTCATGCTCCCCATTAGGAGATGGCCAGGAAGAAAGGGCAGAAGAAATTGCCAGCTGTCACCAGGGACAGCTTTTCTAAATGAAATATTCAACACAGAAGGTATGAAATATGAGACACAGCAGCTTACTTAATTTGCTGACACCCAAGGCTAACCATGCATGCTGTGCTAGACACAGATTGACCTGCTAACTCCTTTGTCCACTGCCTAGCTCAGAGGCTAGGTTTCCTGAACACCTCTAAGTATCTCTCCCTAATTAAGCAACATGTTGTTGACAACCAATTTATTGAAACATACATAAGCTTTCAGTTGCCCATTGTCTAACCTGGAAAAGACTCTGCAAGCTGAGGAGGAAAATAAAAATAATGCACCGGGCTTTAAAAAAGACAATGCTATCTTGCCTCTTAACAATTCTACAGTTCAAGGAACAGTACAATCTATGCCACCAAGGTTTGCCCTTCACTAGAACATTCACTTCCAGGGACAGCATAACCACACATAACCTTAAATGTAAATAAAAACCGTTTGGGTTCATAGATCTGTGGTACAGCACAGATGAGAGAGGATACAGTTAAATGGCAGAACTGCTCTTTATCCCACTCCTGCGGCCAAGATAGAATGAACCGCCACTGGCATAGGTGAGGGAGGAGGGCAACTCCATCAACACTCCCCTCCACTCTGATGTTGAGGATCCTAATTAGAGATGCATGAGCATCCGAAAAAGGAGACGTCCATTTGCAGTGGGCAATCCAGATCTCCAATGGAGTATTTAATCCCAGTGGTGAGGTAACTTTATGTTTTATTTTATTCATTTCAACAGTTTATACACTGCTGAACACCATAGGAAGAAGATAAGAGCACAAGAAGAGCCTGCTGGATCAGGCCAGTGGCTCATCTAGTCCGGCATCCTGTTCTCATAATGGCCAACCAGACACCTGTGGGAAGTCTGAAGCAGGAACGTAGCCATCCTAGCTAGTAAATGTTGATGGCATTCTCCTCCATGAATTTATCTAATCATCTTCTAATGCAATCTACTTTGGTGGTCATCACTGCCTCCTATGGGAGTGAGTTCCAGAGTTTATCTATTCACTGTTTGAATAAGTACATTCCTTTATCTGTTCTGAATCTTCCAACATTCAGCTTTCACTGAATGTTCATGAGTTCTAGTGTTATGAGAGAGAGAAACTTTTCTCCATACAATACACAATTTTATAAACTTCTATCGTGTCACCTCTTACTTGCCTTTTCCCTAACCTTCAAAGTCCCAAACACTGCAACTTTCCCTCATAGAGGAGTCACTCCATCCCCTTAATCATTTTAACTGCCCTTTTCTTAAACTTTTCCAACTCTATAATAGCTTCTCTGAGGTGAGGTGACCAAAACTATACACAGTATTACAAATGTGGCTGCACCACAGATTTGTATAACAACATTATGATATCAGGAGTTTTATTGTCAATAATAATAATAATAATAATAATAATAATTTATTATTTATACCCCGCCCATCTGGCCGGGTTCCCCCAGCCACTCTGGGCGGCTTCCAAAAAAACAGAAATTCTAAAATACAAAAATCCATCAAACATTAAAAGCTTCCCTAAGCAGGGCTGCCTTGAGATGCCTTCTAAAGGTCTGGTAATTGTTCTCTTTGACCTCTAGTGGGAGGGCATTCCACAGGGTGGGTGCCACTACCGAGAAGGCCCTCTGCCTGGTTCCCTGTAACTTGGCTTCTCGTAATGAGGGAACCGCCAGAAGGCCCTCGGAGCTGGACCTCAGTGTCCGGGCAGAACGATGGGGGTGGAGACGCTCCTTCAGGTATACCGGACCGAGGCCATTTAGGGCTTTAAAGGTCAACACCAACACTTTGAATTGTGCTCGGAAATGTACTGGGAGCCAATGTAGGTCTTTTAGGACCGGTGTTATGTGATCTCGGCGGCCGCTCCCAGTCACCAGTCTACCTGCCGCATTCTGGATTAGTTGTAGTTTCCGGGTCACCTTCAAAGGTAGCCCCACGTAGAGCGCATTGCAGTAGTCCAAGCGAGAGATAACTAGAGCATGCACCACTCTGGAGAGACAGTCAGTGGGCAGGTAGGGACTCAGCCTGCGTACCAGATGGAGCTGATAAACAGCTGCCCTGGACACGGAGTTGACCTGTGCCTCCATGGACAGCTGTGAGTCTAAAATGACTCCCAGGCTGCGCACCTGGTCTTTCAGGGGCACAGTTACCCCATTCAGGACCAGAGAGTCCTCCACACCCGCCCGCCTCCTGTCCCCCACAAACAGTACTTCTGTCTTGTCAGGATTCAATCTCAATCTGTTAGCCGCCATCCATCCTCCAACCGCCTCCAAGCACTCACACAGGACCTTCACCGCCTTCACTGGTTCTGATTTAAAAGAGAGGTAGAGCTGGGTATCATCAGCATACTGATGGACACCCAGCCCAAACCCCCTGATGATCTCTCCCAGCGGCTGCATATAGATATTAAAAAGCATGGGGGAGAGGACAGAACCCTGAGGCACCCCACAAGTGAGAGCCCAGGGGTCTGAACACTCATCCCCCACCACCACTTTCTGAACACGGCCCAGGAGGAAGGAGCGGAACCACTGCATGACAGTGCCCCCAGCTCCCAAGCCCTCTAGACGGTCCAGAAGGATGTTATGGTCGATGGTGTCAAAAGCCGCTGAGAGATCCAGCAGAACAAGGAAACAGCTCTTACCTTTGTCCCTAGCCCGCCGGAGATCATCGACCAGTGCGACCAAGGCAGTTTCAGTCCCATGATGAGGCCTGAATCCTGACTGGAAGGGATCCAAATGGTCCGCTTCTTCCAGGCGTGCCTGGAGTTGTTCCGCAACCACTCGCTCAATCACCTTGCCCAAGAATGGAAGATTTGAGACTGGGCGATAGTTGGCCATATTGGCCGGATCTAAAGATGGTTTTTTAAGAAGCGGTTTAATAACCGCCTCTTTCAGCGGGTCTGGGAAGGCTCCCTCATGGAGAGAAGCATTTACCAACCCGCGAAGCCCATCGCCCAGCCCTTCCTGGCTAGCTTTTATAAGCCAGGATGGGCAAGGATCAAGGAGACAGGTGGTTGGTTTCATTCGTCTAAGCAGCCTGTCCACATCCTCGGAGGTAACAGATTGAAATTGATCCCACAAAACTTGACTAGACAGGACTCTAGCACTCCCCCGCCCCGGCCCTGCTCCCACGGTGGAGTCTACCTCTTCCCGAATCTGAGCGACTTTATCTGCAAAAAACTTTGCAAAATCATTGCAGGAGATCATGTGGCCCGTACTGGGCCCGGATGGAGCAGGTGGTTCCGCTAAATTGCGAACCACCTGGAAGAGTCTCCTGCTGCTGTTTTCTGCAGATGCGATGGAGACGGTGAAGAAGGTCCTCTTCGCCGTCGCCATTGCCACTTGGTAGGCTCGAAGTTGAGCTCTAGCCCGTGTCCGGTCTGATTCAAAATGAGTTTTCTGCCACCGGCGCTCTAGCCGTCTCAACGACTGTTTCATTGCCCTCAGCGCCGGGGAAAACCACGGGGCTGTCCGGGCTCCATGCAATCTGAGAGGGCACTTCGGAGCCAGACAGTCAATAGCGCTGGTTAACTCCGCATTCCAGCGGGCCACCAGGGAATCAGCTGAAAGGCCATCGACATGGGATAAAACATCCCCTACCACTCTTTGGAAGCCAATTGGATCCATTAAGTAGCGGGGGCGGACCATCCGAATCGGTCCCACCTCCCTGCAGAGGGGAAGGGTTGCGGAGAAGTCCAGTTGCACCAGAAAGTGATCTGACCATGGCACTTCTTTTGTTTCGCTTTTACTTAATGTCAGATGACCAACATCCATAGAGGTAAACACCAAGTCCAAGGCATGTCCGCGGCTATGAGTTGGGCCAGACTTATTCAGGGACAGCCCCATGGTGGCCATGCTTTCCACGAAGTCCCGAGCGGCTCCTTGTAAGGTCGTGTCGGCATGGATGTTAAAATCCCCTAAGACAACCAAGCTAGGTGTCTCCAGGAGCACATCCGACACGACCTGAAGCAGCTCGGGCAGGGAATCCTTGGTGCAGCGGGGGAGGTCGGTACACCAAAGGGAATCCTGTACTGCCTCTATTGCCCAACTTCCAGAACATGCACTCAGAGAACTGGGTCTTCCCAATAGGACGCCTGGTGCAAACTAATGACTTCCTAAAAATCACTGCAACCCCCCCTCCCCGCCCAGATGGCCTGGGTTGCTGTGCATAAGAGAAACCTGGTGGGCAAGCAGCGCCAAGAACGGGCCCATCGGCTTCCTCCAACCAGGTCTCTGTCACACATGCCAGGTCAAATCCTCCATCCACAATCAGGTCGTGAATGGCGGTGGTCTTATTCATCATTGACCTGGCATTGCACAGCAGCACCTTCAGGTCATGTGGGTATCCCTTGCCTATTCCAATATCCATCCGGTCAGGACCAGACCTGGAGGCAGGGATAGTCCTCAGACAACGACTAAGTCTGCCTCCTCGGTAATGACATGGTCTGGTCTTAGCGTAACTCCTCCTCCTACCCGTGACCACTGAGATCGGTTGTTCCAGTGCACCCCCCCCCCCTGTGGAATCTGCCCCAGCCATTTTGCTTGCTGGGACCCCCTCCCGGGCAGCCCTGACCCCTCCCCTTAAAAACAAAATAAAACCTCTGTAAAAAACAGCAAAGAACGCAACAAAAGAAGACAAAAAAGACAATAAAACAATAAAACCCAAAACAATAAAAATTACCAATACACTAAAATTCAACAGATTCCCACACCCAACTAAAAATCCCTCCCACCTACCACCCCAAACACAATAAAACAATAAAACCAAAAACAATAAAAATTACAAATACACTAAAATTTAACAGATTCCCACACTCAACTAAAAATCCCTCCCACCTACCACCCCAAAGAAGATAAAAACATAAAAAATTCTTTTAAAAGCATTTTAAAAAGAACTCTGTGCTGTTTCAAGTTCCCCTGGGCAGCACCAGCAGCAGAGCAGTGGCAGCAGTCCTTTATGAGGCCTTCCAGGCCCCGCCCTAGACCAGGTGGAGAGAGGTAGGGACAGGGCCTGTGGGCACTCACAGCAGGAGAGAGTCCTGGGCAGCACCAGCAGCAGAGCAGCGGCAGCAGTCCTTTATGAGGCCTTCCAGGCCCCGCCCTAGACCAGGTGGAAGGAGGCAGGGACAGGGCCTGTGGGCACTCACAGCAGGAGAGAGTCCTGGGCAGCACCAGCAGCAGAGCAGCGGCAGCAGTCCTTTATGAGGCCTTCCAGGCCCCGCCCTAGACCAGGTGGAAGGAGGCAGGGACAGGGCCTGTGGGCACTCACAGCAGGAGAGAGTCCTGGGCAGCACCAGCAGCAGAGCAGCGGCAGCAGTCCTTTATGAGGCCTTCCAGGCCCCGCCCTAAACCAGGTGGAGAGAGGTAGGGACAGGGCCTGTGGGCACTCACAGCAGGAAGAGTCCTGGGCAGCACCAGAAGCAGAGCAGTGGCAGCAGTCCTTTATGAGGCCTTCCAGGCCCCGCCCAAGACCAGGTGGAAGGAGGCAGGGACAGGGCCTGTGGGCACTCACAGCAGGAGAGAGTCCTGGGCAGCACCAGCCTTTCGCCATGATATTTAGCATGGAATCTGACTTTTCGCAGCCGCCACACACTGTGTCAACATCTTCACTGAGCTATCCAAAATGACCCCAAGGTCCAATTCCTGGTCAGTCATCACTAGTTCAGACCCCTTAAACATATATTTAAAATTGAGATTTCTTTTGTGGCAACATGCATCACTTTGCCCTTGCTTACACTGAATTGTACCTGCCATTTTACTGCCCATTGGAGAGGTCCTTTTGGAACCTCTATATGGTGTACAGTAAGGTTACAAGACATGATAAAGATACAATAAGTTAAAATGAACTTTGACTGCACGGTAGGAAAATAAGGTTATTGTGTCAATTTTGCCACCAAGCGTTATTTATTTGTTATTGCTTTTAAAGAAAAGAAAAAGGAATACCAGAAATAAGAGGTGACAGAAAATTTGGATATAGTAGTGTGTGTTGAATGTTGCAGGATGAGAATACAGTAAAGGTGGGTCCAGTATAAGAAAAGGTTGAACACTATTGCCATATACAACATCTTTACAGATGTCAGATGAAGATCTGTCTGTAGGATAGCTGCAGGTAGCAAAGTCTTGCTAAGTAGGTAGGTATATAAGCTTGACTTACTGGGATGTGCAGGTCTCCTAATTATAGAAAAGACCCAGTTCTGCCAAGAGCAGAACCATTCTGAATAAGCACATCATTAGGATCAGCATTTATTGTACATCTTTAAAATCCCAATGTCATAGTGATGCTACATGACTCAGCAAAAATGCCAAGACTGGCTAATGTAGTTCACATCACTCAAGACAGTGTACCTTAACCTCCTGATGGAACCATGCTGCCAGCGGCATAGGAAGGGGAGCAGTTTTGAAAACTGCCAAGTACTGGAAGCTCTCACTCCCTTTCCCCGAACTAGCAATTAAAAAATGCCCTGAAGCAAGTAGACTAATAGTTCTAAATTTAAAAAATCCAAATGCTGATTTAGAAGCCTAATCTTACGTAGGTGGCATTTTTCAACATCATGATAATGGCTAGTTAGCAAGATTATTCTGAGGGGTAGGGAGAACCAAACTCAGGTGTACCTGCACTTCTTGCCTCACACCAAGACCACACTTATGTCACAGGTGCCTGTGTAGCATTGTCAAAAGACAATATGCCCTATGTCACCCTTTCACATTTCTCTGCTACATGTTTACATGTCTCATGTGACAAAGGAAGACCCAGAACAAAGTGTACTAAACAAAAAAGCAGATAAGAATATGGATAGTTGGGAACTTCTTGTCATGCACATTTGCTTATGCTCCTCCACATATGTGCAGAAATTGACTGTACAGAAATATAAACATTAGTTCTATGCATTTAAAAATAGTTGTTGTTATTAAAAAATATGCCACAAAATTAATTTCCATGTGATTTGGGGCAGCAAATGGTTAACAGGCATATCCAGCAAAAGATGCTCAAGTGGAAACATTAAAAATCCAGATTCGTGTGCAATATTTTAGGAACATACTGTTGCATTTACATCTGTATTCCACCCTATATCCAAAATGTAAGGCAAACATTGTGTTTAAAACCAGACAGGAAAAAACAAATCTTAAAGGGCAGTGAATTAAAATAATGCTGCCAAAGGATTCTAACAACTTCCTTCTCTATTACCAAGTATTAAAAAAGAAATGCTATACTTTCTATCAGAACATACTGTAATGAATGACCACAGGAAAGAAGCTTCATAGCTGTGGGCCAATCTCTCTTGACAGAACTCTTCTGGTTAAATATCACACCACACCACAAATGCAAGGCAAGAAAGTCGTGCCCTGCACGTGCAGAAGGAACTGGGAGCTGACACAAGAGCAGTCTTGAACAATCAGAACTCTGAACAATTGTTCTGAAGAATCCTTGTTTGTGGTGATATGTTGTAATGGTCCACAGCAATTACCAAAGCTTGGGCTACTTTTTTTTTAGTGCTGGGTACTGAATTATGGCTGCTCAGGTTAGCTGAACTAAAAACAAGCCTGTTCAGACGGCAGCTACATGAAGATGGCATCCCTGTGGCATCCCTGATGTGTCACCACCTTGTGTCATCTATGGTAAGGTTATCACGTTACTATCATGTTCACTGTGATAGATTCTAGTTGGCTCTCCTTCCTCTCCTTCCTCTAATCCAGAGGTACCTAACCTGTGTCCCTCCAGATGCTGCTGGAATAGGCAACTGGCAGGGACTCTGAGAGTTGTGACTTAACAACTGGATAGCCACAGGTTAGCCATCCCTGCTCTAACATATCAGAGACAAACAATGCAAAAGAAAAACAAATTTGCTTATACTCTTAAGATTGCAATTATTAACACATTTAAATTTTTAAATCCCATTGAAAGAATATAAAACTTACTTTGATGGATACAAGTCCTTCTTGTCTGCTGATCCAAGGCTCTGGAAGACAGAAAAGGATTCAATTAAATCCTACTTTCTCCCCAGGTTCATGGAACACACAAAGCAAAGCATTACACAATATTGCTGGGGTTGGTAGCTGTTAAGCTTTTATCATGGGTTTTTTGATTCACTTGTGTCACAAATAAATGAGTGCTACTTCATGGAAGTATAATGGGACATTAGGGTGCTCTCATACGAGGAATTTTTCAAGTGTCCATGGTTGAATCAGCATATCTGACATATGCAAAGCATGAGGAGAATGTGCCAATACCTGTGGCCATATAACTGTAAGTCTGAGTTGCTGACTAGAGACTAACAGGATCAGCATGAGATAAAAAAAAAAAGAGCAAACATGCGAGGGGAAGAGCATATATTTGCATGCAAGGAGCTTCAGTACCTGGTATTATCAGTGTAAAGAGATTTTAATTAAACTGTTGCTAGGAAAAACAGTTGTCTGAAACCCTCTACTAGTCAGCAGAGCCATTACTAGTCAGCAGACATACACTACACTAGACAGAACCAATGATCGTATTCAGTATAAGGTTTGAATAATTTCATGATTTATGCATTTGATTCAGTACTACTTGTCACTTCTTCTTTGAGCTTCTTCCACTTCTGGATTTAGTGCTACAGTGTGCATCTAGCCATGAGGAAATCTGCCTTCTGCACAAGTCTCAAGTCTTAGTTATTCCTAACTGTATGTTAGAGCTACTACAAGTCCAGTCTTGTTTTGATGCTACCAGCAGAGTCAAGCCTCCTATTTTGGTTAGGAAATTCAGCTTGCATGATTGTCAGTACCTCAACTGCACCTATCCTACAGGAAATGGGATATCAAAATCCATGCCAAGCAAGCCACCTTGTTCACTCCACATGTTTCTCAATGCACTGAAAGGGAAGGCTGAGTGGAGAGACAGGAGGAAATCTTGAAAAAGCTACAACCATAAAAGCAAACATGGCTGCCAAGCGCAAACTATATTGAATCACTAGCTAAATTAATGCACTTTCTTCAAGCACTAAAAACTGTCAGAGACCTCAGACATAAGCAACCCAGTATGCCTGCAAGGTTGGGAGATATTCCCATGAGGTAATCTACCCAAAGTGAAACTCATCCATCATCTTTTTGCAGGCAGACATCACAATGCCCAAGTAACTTAAGTCTTTGATAGAACCTTCAACTGCCAGTCAAAGAATATATATATTTCTAAATGCAAACCTCAGTTGGGAGTCCAGAAAGAGAACATGACAGATTGAATTCCTTGGAGGCCTGGCAATTTGCATACACATTAACCATTCATTTGCAAAGAAGTAACAGTTCACTGTGGACTCAGTGAGCTGTTACTCCCAGTTTGAGTTATGAGGATGTACTAGGTATATACACACATCTGTGCACTTCCTTTTTGTGCACTTTCTAAAAGAAGCAGAGTGAGATAGCATATATGACAGTGCAAAATCACAGCAATTTAAGTTTGAAAGAATGTGCCCGGGTACCTGTGATATATAAAAAGTATATATTCTTTATCTTTGGCAACCTGTGTCAGTCACAAGAGGTAGCTAGTTTGTGGTGCACAGAGTCATACATCTTTAACCTCTACCTACAAATGAAACCAGGGAGCAACTGCTGCCAATGAAGTTTAATTATGCTTATTAGGTGAGGAGAGGTCATGATACCACTGGAGGCTAGTCCACTAGGGTGAATGGGACACTCAATCTCAAACTGCCTGCAGCCACACTGCATCTGCCTACCTTCTGACTTACAACTAGTCAATGGGATGATACAGGTTATCAGTTTCCTCCTCTGTAGTCCCGTTATCGTCTTTGTAGAACTCACCAGAGAGGAGGATGGAGGCAAAACTAGAATGAGTTGGTTTCACCTGTCATTGGTTCCGGCTCCATGCACTGTTGGTCTCTTTGCTTTCCACCCCACCAGACATGCACCACTATTTGATGCATCAATTCTCTTCTGCTGAACATTATCTACTCTGCTTGTGAGACAGAAGTTTGGGAGGAAATGTTTCCCCAGAAATACTGTAAGCATACCAGAAATAAACATGCAGCTGTACAAAGGCCATGCCCCTGTTGCCCTGAGGAAGGTGGCTTACTGTTATTTGACCTGAAGATTTACGGGAAAGAATGGGGGGAAAGTAAGAAATAGGAAAGCAAATCTATGCCTGGCAAGCTCACTTCTACGGTAGAAGCTTATCACTATTCTCACCAACAAATACTTTACTGGATGGGAGGAGTAAAAGAGGAAATATAAAAAAAATAGACCAAACCTTAGTTCAGGAAGCCCAAATGTTCCAAAAGACCTAAAGGACCTTCTTATGCATGCAACCTGTAGTTCTATTCTCTCCTTGTTTTATGTGCCCATGTGCCTTCTTTTAATCCTTCTTTGCCTTGCAGGAAAAAGATGAGGCTGAGAGTTATTCACAACCAGCATGCTTGCACTCCAGAGCTGCTGTTGTACTTTTACATTGCGGTTGCCAGGCAATGGCTACAAGCTGACTCCAAAGCAGCAGGCAGCAACCAGGCAGAATACTAATCAATGGAGCAATAAACTTGCCCTCCCCAATGCTCACAAAAATGAGACCTGCCCCCTAAAACAGCAGCTTAAGCAACTAAAGTTTTAAGATTACCTATGTGCAAAGTAAATTGAAAAGCAAAACCTTAGGCTTCTATGCTGGAGGAAGTTTAGGTATTACTAGACAGTAAGCTTGTGGGCAGGAGGAGTTTATTGGTGACAAAATCTGCCAACTTGCTCACTAAACCAGACTTTCAAAAGTACTTGGAGATACAGGCAACAGGTGCTGTACAATCAACAGCAAGCAACAATAATTGGAGGGGGCAGTCTGAGGAGGTGGTGGATCAGCATCCCATAAAGTAAACTCCAAGCAAATTCCACAGGCTGAAGCCAGTACTTGTTCTATCACTTTTCAGTCTCTCTGAAAGTTTTATTCCCTTACAATAGAGGTTTCTGCTTTTCTGCCTTATCCACAGGCCACTTTAGAATTTTGGTAGGTGCAAGCTTGAGTGTACAGCTGCAGCCTCCTTGGCTGTCCACACTTCCATCCCTGGTTGTCCACCCCCTCAGTCACCTTAACAGTAGGGTAAGCACAACAAAAAATATTGTCTTCTACCTATATGGATTTCAATGAATTGTTTTCACACAATAGAGAATTATCTAATGTAATTTGTTTTCTCATTAATAGACAGAGAATCACTGAGTGGGGAAGCAGACAGAGGATTTTTTTGACATAGAAGTGGACATGTAAAATGGCAATTGTTAATCAATGTTCCAACCCTCCATGTAACACGTTAAAACACATACTGAAGGCTCAAGTTACAATACCTTGTTTCTTTTCTTTAAACAATTTTTTAAACATTTTCAATATAAAATATAATTTTTGATGGATGTAGAAAACTGATTTGAATAGTTATAGTAAAATATGCAGAAAAGTATGATATGTAAAATGAACCATGGAAGGAGAAGACGTTTGTAAAGTTTGTAAAATGTTTATTTTGAAATGTATAAAAAAAACTTAATGGAATTATTACAAAAATTATTACAAAATATTCAAAGCATACACTACAAGATAACACTAGGCTATATTATATAGCTACTTCTCAATCTGCTAGGTGTTGTTTTCTTGATCTTCCATCCCAGGCATCTCAGGTTCACTTTTTCCCACTCACAAAGTCCAGAAGTAGTTCTGGAATTATTACTATTATATAATAATAATAATAATAATAATAATAATAATAATAATAATATATCCAAGATGGTCCTTTTCCAGTCCAATGTGATAAATTTCTCTCCAATGATTCCAGCAGATCTTAATACAAGTCCCTCTTTCTCTGCTTTTTCCATTTCCCCCTAACATCAGTTGTTAGAGATTTAGAGGCTTCTTGTTATGGACTTGGAGCTGGAAGGGAAGTGGCTATCTCCACCATCTGCAATCATCACCAAACTCCTCTGGTTGTAAATCCATTTATCTCTCCTGGCATGACAACAGCTTCCTTTGTCTGTCTTGGTCTTCTAGACAGCTGCAAAGACACACAGCCTAATCCATCATCAGCAGGTGTCTCCCACTCAGAGGTGTGAGAGGTGTCAGTTCCTCTTTGGCACTGAGAGGTGTCTCCACCATGCATAGGTGGCAAGGCCTGCTTGGCACATAGGCTCTGGGATGGTGCCATGGGAGTGGTTCCGGGTTTGTTCTGGCTATATGCAATTTTCGCTTCATGTGCAATCCCTAGAACCTAACTCCCACATAAGTTCCAAGGTGACTGCACTTCCATAAAGAATTATGAATGTCACAAACTAAATTTCATTAGCAAAGGCATGCTTTCTCTTAACTGGAAATTCCCTGTCTTATTTTTAAAACAGAACTCACCAACTGACCCTTCAGCTACTGTAATGATGAGCAAGTTTCTATCCCTCATTAGTGTTGCTCTCAGAACAGGACCTTATGGCAAAGTCTAGGGTTGCACTCAGCCAAATGAGCAAGAGGACCCCCAAACACAGAAGAGCTAGCTTTTCACATTTTGAAGCAAGCAAAATAATACTTCTTACCATCTAAAGAGGGGTCCCTGTGAAACTATTACATCCAGAGTTTAAAATTACAAAACAACACAACTGTACCTCTTGGGTGAAGTCGAAAACCTACATATTTGCAGGCAGGTGTACCTAAATACTTACATAGAAACATTTCTGCTTCCTCGGCTGTGATTTAACTAAATATCTGTTCTCATCCAGTATGGTACAGTGACAAATTAACAATATAAAAGTTCTACTATCCAAATGCAATTTGGAACAGGAAGGCAGAAAGTAAAAAAGTCAAACTTCCAGACTGGGCTCTAGCGGCTATGTATGAGAAATACAAAAACACCCTGCATAGATAAAAAATACTCACACACATCTAGAGATGCCTTCAAAGCAGATATTTTTTCATCAGGGAAGAAACCAATACTATTGTACCAGGGAATCACTAAAAACCTGTATTGGAAGATTTCTCTACAAGCATTCGGATAACACATGGGAGTAGGAGAAAGTTCCTTCATGAGGTAGCTATCCCAACATGAATATGTTAACGTTGTAGCCATCAAGATAGTTGTTTCCCCAAGAAAACATAATTTAGGAAGCAACATAAGGTTTATCTACACATTCATAAAAAGAACTCAGTATAGCCCTCCTAGGAAAGTGTCACCTCAAAATGTACATAAAGAAACCACATAAACCACTGTGTGTCTGAATGCCCCTCATTTCAATCCCAGGCTCTGCATGTAAAACATAACAATGCCAGGGAGAACGGTTATAATCTACTAGTTTCGTTGACATGCTAGTTTTCATTATTAAGTAGGTAAATTAGGGGAAGGGGCATTCAAACAATATCTGTGTTGGCATTCTGATTCTAAGCTCATAAATGAGTTCTAAGATTTTGATATTTTTAAACTTTGGAACTATTGAGAATTTACAGAGCCTCTGAGGAGCTATCTGGGGATTAGGTACTTTGATTTATTTCTCAACTCCCCCTTCTGAGCATTCAAGTTCTGCCTCTGGGTTCCTTGTGGCTTCTTATGACTCACTACCAAGATTCAGCATGTTACTTTTTGATTACTCACCTCATTGATGAATCAGAGTGTAGGAACCACATATTAAATCACTTAACAAAATAATGGGGAAGGGAGTCGTTTTTATTATGCTGTGGGTATTTTCACAAAAGTATATTTCTGGATGATGCATTCATTTGCCTGTCTCCATAAAGTGATTTTGCCTACTTGGGAGGAGGACAGAAAGTTTTCCCAATAGCAATATATTGACTTCATGTGTGGCACATAGGGAGACAAAGTGTCAGTTGCTCATAGAGGCAATAGGTGCAAAACACTTGTATTTAAGAATGGATAATTCTGTTAATTTTGGTTTCTCTCAATTTATCATTTTTCCAGTCTTCAGTTTGAAACACTCCCACTTCAGTTTGAGATTTGTTTTTAAGTCCTCAAAAAAATTCATGAGCATTTTAGTGGACATTTCTTCTTTTACAAACATGAAAAGGTCAGCAGTGGGAAAAGATATCCACTCACTATTTGTTGCTGAGCAGATAAGTACAGTGGTACCTCGGTTTAAGAACAGTCCAGTTTAAGAATGATTCGGTTCACAAACTCCGCAAAACCGAAAATAGTGTCCCGGTTTGAGAACTTTACCTCGGTCTAAGAACAGAATCCGAATGGTGGAAGGGCACTGGCGGCAGGAAGCCTCATTAGAGAAAGTGTGTCTCGGTTTAAGAACGGTTTTGATTTAATAATGGACTTCTGGAACAGATTAAGTTCGTAAACTGAGGTACCACTGTATTATGTTCTCAAAAATAGTGGGACATAGAAATCAGCCTTCATGTTGATAAAACACTTTTCTGCATTAGTGCTGATAAACTCAAGTTTTGATGATTTTCTGCCACCCTGTGCATTCTAAATGTGACCCTAATAAACTAAGCATGCACACACCAATAATAAATGCACAGTTGTGTTGTAGCGAATTACAAAATGTTATATACCTCATGCATGAATTATAACATGCTCCAGCAAAATTATTGGGGCCCCACAGAGAGAAAATTTCTGGATTCAACCCTAGTTTCAACACAGAAGACATTATGCAAATGAATGGTAGGACATACTTGGGATACCAGTATCCGTGCTAACATTGCTGCCAACACACAAAAGCTCCATTTAAAACAAAATTAAGTGAATGCTGCTGATACCCTTAGAATGGAAGGTTTTTCTCCAAGGTGGTCTTCTATGAAACAACATTGCACAGTCCTAGTGCTAACTTGGAGTGGGCCATGACTCAGAAGGGAGTTTGCAAAAAATGACCTGGTTTTGGTTTCATAATTATCTCAATTTCCACATTAAATCCACTCCATTAACAAGTCTTGTTACAATTTCTTTAGCTGCTTGAAATACAGGGCTGGCAGCATGAAAAATTAAACTTTGGAAAGAGGGTTTTTTGCCACTTTTAGTACAGCCAGAAATAAAGATTATGTAATATGAATTCAGCTGACTCTGCTGTCAAAGGCGCGTGAGGAAAATCACTATATTGGCCTTGTAGAAAATCTGAAGGGGAGAAAAACGAGTTTGTTTTGGTCAGTAAAGTGAGTAGATGTGACTCAGCCTCAGAGGGAGCAGAAACACTGAGTAAGAAGGCACTATTTATACCAAAGGCCCTTTATGGATCTTAACCACTAAATTATACAAAAAAATCTGGTCATGACTCCACAGGAAAGAATGAAACTTAAGGACTATTTTTCTCACACTTGACACACACACACACACACACACACACACACACACACCCTCTCCCCTAATAAAGTAAGCCCTTTCAGGCTGAAATATTACTATGCTTTTAAAAACAGGGCCTGAAATCCAGCTCAATATTTTAGAATCTGAGGGCTTTTTAGGAATAGGTCTATGCCTTACCAAGCATGTAGGCTTAGTTCTTTTTTCAAACCTATCATCAG
Organism: Zootoca vivipara; assembly: GCF_963506605.1. Classification (NCBI taxonomy): domain Eukaryota; kingdom Metazoa; phylum Chordata; class Lepidosauria; order Squamata; family Lacertidae; genus Zootoca; species Zootoca vivipara. Next base: position 37,045,453 of record NC_083289.1, on the reverse strand, counting down.
AGCAAAAGGGACAAACTAATCAGGAGGAATATTCCACAACAAGAATCCATGGTAAAAAGACAAGTCCATGTAGGAGAAGAAGTGATCCGCTACCGGATAATGAGCTTGTACACTAGGAAGGCCAGTAAGCACATTAACTTCGATAGTAAGGTATGGACCAGAACGTCCCTTGTTCAAATATCATCTTAACAATGAACTGGATCCTCTTATGCAAGCCAGCTTCAGACTCCATGATGATATAATACTAATGAAGAGAATGACTTGCCTTATGGCTGTTGTATTGGTTACTGACACAGATACATGAAGTTCTTTGAGAATCTGGAAAGCACTACAGAAATACTAGAGATGAAAATGACAGCTTTAATAGTTCACATTCTAAAGAAAGTCATAAGCTTTGGCCTGTAGCTTCAGACTGAACATCAGTTCCCTCCTAAGAAGAAAACACTTCTTCACATTAAGACTTGGAATGATGGGAAGGTGGGTCATCCTGACAGAAGTGGGGTCCCCTTGGTAATTGTATTACCGATACTTTAAAATTGTGCCTCATTTTTAATCCAAATGGGACTAGCTTCAGCAGTTTATAATCCGCAGCCATTTATTTTCCTATAAAGTGTTGTACTGGCACATAACCAAACCACCAATATACCTGTATACACCACATAGCTTTTAAAACAGGAATGGGCATAATCTGTGACTATGAAAAGTAAATTCGACATTCACAGCAAGTTATGAAAGTCTGCATAATGTTTGTTTGTTTATTAAATTTGTGTACAGCCCTTCATCCAAAGATCTCAGAGCAGTTCAAAGCATAAAAATACAAGGTAAAAACACAAAATACACAATAAAACAAGAACAAAACAAAACAAAACAATACCCCCCAAAACAAAATGCACATTGCAGCATTTAGAGTTTCATAGTTTCTAGAATATTTTGGCAAAGACTGGGAAATAAGATAGTAGAAGAGAAACTGGTCATAGGACAAGAAAATCATCCTTGGGGAAGGGATAGGGGGTTGCTTTCCCTGCTTTCTGAGACTTTTATATTGGCAGACATTGTTGTCATAATCCCAGAATACAGCAGTGACCAGGATACCAAGTCAAAGGCTACAGTTTCACCAGAAAATGCTACAGTGGCACCAGCTAAGGAGCCAGACCAGGTTCCTGATGGTATTGATGATGGGATCGAGGAACCCAAGGCTAGCTATAGATGGGGTCTTCATTGGTGCCATCTTTTAATTCTGAAGAACTGAGTGCCTTCCAAACTGCCTTGCCAATCCAACAGTGGAAGAAGCAGAAGCAGAAGCAGAAGCAGCAGCAGCAGCAGCAGCAGCAGCAGCAGCAGAAGAGGAAGAAGAAGAAGAAGAAGAAGAAGAAGAAGAAGAAGAAGAAGAAGAAGAAGAAGAAGAAGAAGAAGAAGAAGAAGAAGAAGAAGAAGAAGAAGAAGAAGAAGAAGAGGGGTTTGGATTTGGATTTGATATCCCGCTTTATCACTATCCTTTGCCTTCCTCTCTCACAACAAACACTCTGTGAGGTGAGTGGGGCTGAGAGACTTCAGAGAAGTGTGACTAGCCCAAGGTTACCCAGCAGCTGCATGTGGAGGAGCGGAGACAAAAATCTGGTCCCCCAGATTACGAGTCTACCGCTCTTAACCACTACACCACACTGGCTCTCAAGAAGCACCCAAGGTAAGAGGCCATGGAGGACAGAAGTGCCAAAGCATTGTCCCTTTAAGAAACTTTAGTGCTTCCAAAGGAGATGGAGGCAAGAAGTAGCATACTGGAGGCAGGGTGTGAAAAGGCCCCAGGTCACTTCCAACTTTTGTCAGAGCAAGCTGCTCACTAGGAGCCTAAGAACACAGAATCACAGAGTTGGAAGGGACTATGAGAGTCATCTAATCCAGGCATCCCCAAATTTCGGCCCTCCAGATGTTTTGGACTACAATTCCCATCTTCCCCAACCACTGGTCCTGTTAGCTAGGGATCATAGGAGTTGTGGGCCAAAACATCTGGAGGGCCGCAGTTTGGGGGTGCCTGATCTAATCTAACCCCCTGCAATGCAGGAACATAAGCGGCTGCTGCTGGATCAGGCTAACAGCCCAGTTCTCAGAGTGGCCAACTAGATGCCAATGGAAACCCCACAAACAGGATCTGAGTTCCATAGCTCTCCTGTGATTTCTCTCAACTGGTATTCAGAAACAAAATGCCTTTGACAGTGGATGAAGAACACATCTGTAAGGGTTAGTAGTCACTGATAGCTTTATCCTCCTCCATTCATTTGCCAAATCCTCTTTTAAAGCCATGTAAATTGGTGGCCATGGTCTTGCATGGGAGTAAATTCCATAGTTTAACTATGTTTAACTATTGGTACAGTACTACAACAACTGACCCACCTTGCTCCATGGGACTATCAATAGGTCTAGGACAGGAGAACGGTATTTACATTTTCACACTGTGATTCTTATCAAGGAAAGACAGAAACTAGAGATCTTCGGTCACAATGACCATCAGGTGTTGTTTAACTCCAGTTCTTATCAATCCCAGCCAGAATTGCCAATGATCAGGGATGATGGGAGCTGTATTCCAAACAGTTGGTGGGCCACCAGGGGTTTAGTGAACAATGGCTCAGAAAGTCAAATTCTCAAGTATTCTCAAACTGTTTTTGAGTTGTAAACGGCTTAGTGCTCTTATTGTAAGAACAGTGAGTGTGAAGCCGTGGTGGATCAGACAAAATATCCATTTGCTCCAATATACCACTAGATACTGGTCCATTGGGTATAGTAGGCCACTGTACCATCAACTTGCACCTTCCTGCCTTCTTACTCACAATGAGTGCAGATCGACCCTGGCTGTCAGCTTTTTCCATCTCCTTACGGGAAAGGTGACAAAACTAGAATTAGTTGGCTCTGACTATTGTTGACTCTACTAACTGTTTGCGCTCTCTGGCTTCTGACCTACCAGTCCCAATGGACAGCAGTCACCGTTACAACATCCTCTTTCACAGTGTAGTCAACAGGAAGTCCACAAGCAGAGTTTTAAACCAACAGACCTCCCTCACTGTTGTTCTCCTCACCCCATCTCCAGATATTGGTATTCATTGGCATGCTGTCTCTGAAAATGGAGGTTCCATTTAATTAGTAGGCAACAGATCTAGCCTGCATGTGTTGTGTCTAATGCCCTTTCAAAGTCATCCAAACCAGGGGCCATTAGTTGTAATTTCTTGTGAGAACAGATTGACAAAGTTATCTGTCTGTTTAGAATCTATTGTTGATCTATTGATATATTGTTAATCAACTTCATTGAGAAACAAAAACAAACATCCCTTTTATTTACTTTTTTCATGCCGTGTCACATTTTTAAAGTATTAATAGTGTCCCTGATCAATCTTTCCTTGTATGGAAGGTGCTCCAAGCCCTTGATCACTCTGGTTCCCTTTTTTGCACCTTTTACACCTTTTACACAATCTTACAAATGTGACACAGAAGAATGTATTGCATTAACAGCAAAATCATATGCATGTCTATTCAGAAGTCCCACTGAGATCAATGGGGGTTACTCCTAGGTTAGTGTGTATTGGATTGCGATCTAATGTATTTGGCATTGTTCTATATGTGTGTCCCTGTGATCTGCCCCAAATCACAAAAGTAGACTATGGTGCAGCAAGGTGCTAAACCAGACCTCCTAAAACAAGTATAAAACAAGTATGAAATACTGAGTTATACTGTGCTAGATCTATCTGAAGAAGTGTGCTTGCACACGAAAGCTCATACCAAAATAAAAACTTAGTTGATCTTTAAGGTGCTGCTGGAAGGAATTTTTTTATTTTGTTTTGTGCTAGATGAGGTATTGGATGGAATTTCAGCCTCACAGATATCAAATTGCTCTTCCAGGCTTGTAAGAGCTTATCTAAAACCTTTTGGCTATAATCCTATGCACACATCCTTACAAGTTAAGCATCACTAAACCCAGTGAAACTTACTTCTGAGTAAACATGCATCAGATTGCGCTGTAAAGTTGTTTATGACCCCAAATCCTATTCACTGTCCTTTTTTTAAAAAAGAAGGCAGAAGTAGACATTTAGCATCGACCAATGGCGCCAAGAGCAGATGATTTGCTATTTATACAGGCTCCAATCTCTATTAAATATTTAGGCACCAAACTGTAAAAAGGAAGCACAAGACATACTAGTGAATAATTTGAGTGCATTATAAAAAGCCTGGAGGGGGAAAGGGATTTTTTTTGGGCCACGTTCCCAATCTTATTAATTGGGAAGACAGCCTTGAAAAAAAATTCTATTTTTCCCTGAATCATTATCCACTCTTCTGAATCTATCATATGAAAACAGTTATATAAAAGAATAAATTATATTTGTAATGGCAAGAACCCCAGAATAAAACTAGAAACTGTGATGTTCCCATATAAAGATAGGAGACAGCTATCTGTTCCAAATTTTAAAAGTTTACTACTGCGCCAAATCAAATTCACTACATACCAACATTGCCATATAAAAGGTGCTCCACCCAAGCAATCTTGGAAACTAATAACCCCCCCCCCAAAAAAATCAACACTATCCACTTAATGTATGGGACAGCTAGTCAACTTAAGAATGCAGGAGCGGTTCTAATAACTCATTAAACACATGGCAACAACAACAACAACATGGAGATTGTTAGTGGAATTTTAAAGTGTTACTATCATTTATTTATTTATTTTATTTTAGAAAAACAGATTTCCCAACACAGGGATTCTGCTTTATGAAAAGATCAAAGATTTCCAGAATTCTGGAAATATTTTTCTTATTTGTATAATCAGCTTATAACCTCTTCAGCGGAGACTGTGCATTCTAATTTGTTATACACTAGGTGCTTGTGTGTGTTTAACTTTCAGGTTTTCAAAAGTCTGATAGATGTCAGGAAATATAGAAAGTAATTGCATATAAACAAAACTGATCCAGGGAAGTGAATGTTCATTGAAAGTCTGGGAAGAAATATATAATTAACCTTCTAGCGGAAAACTCTGATTACCAACACTATACTGAAGTACCTAGATTATATAATTTGTAATGCTCATCAACAGGAAGTCAAGCAATCTACCCACACATTTTAAAACTTGTCTTGCTCTTAACTTATTTAAGAATAGCATGCAATATGGGGGAAATTACAGTATTCTGCTGATACATTATAACCTATGGAAAATGTGGCTCACTCTTTCTATTCCAAATCAGGGCTCATGAGACAATGTGTTAGGGAAATGCATTTAGAAGAAAACAGATGCCAAGATTGCATTGAGGGGAATACAGTACTATGAAGATTACTCCCCATTATATTTTTATACATATTGTGCGGGTTCCCGTAAGTCATTCCCATGTTTTAAAGGGGGGTGGGGGGTAACAAAGGAAGAATTCATACATATATGTATTTCCCATACAGCCATAGGTATCCATAGTTTCCAGAGTGGCTTCGCAGGCCTTTCTTGACTTTCTTGGGATTAGACATGTGAACAAACTCTATCCTAAATTACACTTAGAAGCATTCCCATATGGAAATGCTCCTCTGGCTTCAATGGGTAGAGCATGGGTAGCAACCCTGCCAGATATTTATTTATTCAACTGAATTCTTTGATTGTTTATGGACTATAATAATTTCTTTATTATAAATTTCATTTATATCCTCCCTTTTTAAGCAGAACTTCAAGCAGCAGTGACCAAACAAGCTGAACCTCAGCATGGTCCTAGAATCAGGAAGAAGGATAAGGTTGCTTCGGGTAACTGATTTTGAGTGCCATCTAAAGGGTAACAAATTGCATCCAGCTTATTCTCAATTACTCTGGAGGGGATTTATATCTCAGAAGGCAAAGTAACTTAGGCACCTTGACTTGGGATGAAGCACACTATGTACTGTTTTGCCTCAGACAACAAAATGTCTTAGGCCCCACCTTGTTGGTTCTAATTTTATTCTATCCCAAGTAGCCTATAATACTTTGAAATATGTTTTAAATTATCTTAAACCATAAATTTAAACTATAAATTATTATAGAGTGAAAGTGACTGAACAAGGGCCTTCTCAGTAGTGGCACCCACCCTGTGAAAAGCCCTTCCATCAGATGTCAAGGACATAAACAACTGCTTGACTCTTAGAAGACATCTGAAGGCAGCCCTGTATCAGGAAGTTCTTAATGTTTGATGTTTTACTGGGTTTTTATATTTTGTTGGAAGCCGACCAGAGTGGCTAGGGCAATCCAGTCAGATGGGCAGGGTATTATTATTATTATTATTACTACTACTACTACTACTATTACTCTTGCATTGGCCAATGACTTAGCAAAAGTGAGCAAGTGTGTATATCAAGATTAATAACAAGATGTTATTACCATAACAAGTTTTAGAAACAAAGTTTTATAAGTCGATTGCAACTTATGCTTATTTTACTTATGGCAATCACAACCTTACGCAGATCACAAATAAATAAATAAATAAAAAGGGGTGGAAGAACCTTTCTTGCCAGGCTCTGGAGGCTCTTCTGAGATCTCACGGGGCTGTCTGAGAGCTTGCAAGATTCTGTGGGAGCATCCTGAGGCCTTGTGTGACCATCCCAGAGCTCTGTAAGCAAGGTGCAAGGCTTAAAAAGCAACTTCCACAAAGGGTTTTCCTTTCAAAAAACAGGTTTTTTTGAGTCCTGTGCCTTGCTTGCAAGGCTCTGGATTGTTCATGGAAGGCCTCCAGGAAGCTCCTGCGAGATCTCAGGCAGATCTTGTGAGATCTTGGACAGCTGAGGTAGATCTGTTGTGTGTGTGTTCTGACTTTGCATGATTTTGTGCACAAACCCCCAGAACGTAACCCAAGCATAAGTTGAGACCTGTTATTACCATAACAGGTTTGGTACATATGTAGTTTTTAGTGATGTATTATGTGTACTTGAACAGTGGACATAAATAATTATTTACTGATCTATATTTGTTTCAATACATAATGTACCATTCTTTTTGTTTGATGTTTAAAATATTGATTTCTTAATTTTTGGTTCTCTCTTACATGGGGGCATGTTATACATGGAAAAATACGGTACTCACTATTTGATGTTTTTTAGCAACTAGGAGTCAAGGTGTGTTTTATCATATTAAAAATGCCTAGCAGTTTGTAATCTCAAAATCAATTTGAATGAAAATGCCATTCACCACACACACACACACACACACACAGCATAAACGCACCCACCATCAGGGCAGTCTTGAGCAGGTCGGGCGCCCTGCCGCTGAGGGGCGGAGATCGTTCCGGCCCCCCCCCACCCTTGCAGGGAGCAGCATGGTTTCCGCACGGCTTAGCCGCGCGGCACCCGGCCTACCAGCCCAGCCCCCTAGCACACCGCGCCGCCGGGGCTCTACCTAGAGCCGGCCCTGCTCACCATAACTGTTCATTCTATTAAGTTGTTATAACCCCATGCAGAATTCAAGTGCTTTGGAAGCCTTTAAAACTGTTACTGCAACAGATCAAAACACATCCAGCCTTTATTTTACTGGCATTCATTAGTGGTTGAATAAAGGATAAAAGAATTTGAATAAGGAAGTTTCTGCCTACCAAACAGTTCTGCCTGAAATTCTAATGTTGTGTGTTTCACCCAAATAAAATCTACTGAAAAGAATAAATATGAATGCATTCTGCATTATTTGGGGCTTGACAGGTTTTCTCTCAACTTCTTTGAGCCTGACACATTGGTCAAGTACTGAGACCCTAACACTAGGGAAATGGCAAGTTTCCACTGCCACAACACAGTCAATGAGATATTTGCTCTCTGGAGTGTTTCTGCTCACTGAACACAGTGGGAACAACAACCACAAATAGGCATGTGCATGTTTACTACATATTGTACAAAGGTCCTTGTCACATTAAGGTTTGACTGGGACACAGGGACATCCAGTACAGCCCAGTGTGGAGACAGGTCTGAATTTCACCTTAAGAGGCCTGTGAGCATAGCTGTTTCCTTGTAACTGATCTTTGAGTGGCCTCTCCTATACATGCATGATGCCAAAGGTAGAACTGCAATGCACAGCCATCACAAAGAAAAGTGCATACAGTCTCTTTCTCTCTGAAATGAGTAACTGTTATAAGTAACAGTGGACATCTACTGAACAGTGACTCTTTGGGGAGATTAGCAACTAAACATAACAAATGAATATTCTTGCTAGTTAGCATGAAAAGGGATGGAAACTCTTTGTTGACCAGCAGGTAATGGCTTTTTCCACCTGTCTTGCCCCACCCTCTAGCCCTAAGAGCCTTCATATGGGAGCTGTTTCCAGAGGAAGAACTGTGAGGAGGGAGAGACTCTGCCATTGGGGTGGAATGGGGGTGGATTCACCTGTGCTGCCCCACCTCCAGTCCAAGGAATCTTGAGAAAGGAGTTGCTGCCACAGGCATTATGTGTATGTATTTTAATGAGCTGAACAGAAGAAAATACTAAGAGTCATGGGGGTGTGAAGAGTGTGTGTATGAACTTAACAGTGCTTAGTTTATTCTTGACTGCTGTTTTGGTAACGTTGTTAATATTGTTTTATAGATTTGATTTGTTAATCATATATTATGATTTTTGCTTTAATTTAGATGTTTAGCTTATTTTTAGTTGTTGCTTTGTTAACAGTGTTTAATAGATTGTAATTGTTTCACTGATTATTTCTTAATTATTCTATGTGATTTATACTGCATTTGTGATACTCTATTATGTTCTATCATGTTATCATTTATTGTTTGCAAGCTGCTTTGGGAATGAAAACTGGCATGAAATATAACCAATGAATCAATAATACCACAGAGTTGTACAGGTAATAGATAATCAGACCATAGAAATATAATTGGTAGAGAGAGCTCTGTGTGATGGCATTTCCCATCTTCTGGAGAGGGCTTCCTGTTCCCCCCTCCCTCCCTCCGTTTTGTTAACAGTGTTTTATATTAATTATTTTAATTATTTTCTATGATTTATGGTGTATTTGTGATGTTCTGTTTTATTATGTTACTGTTATTTATTGTTTGTAAGCTGCTTTGATATTTATTTGACTGAAAAGCAGCATAGAAATACAATAAACCAAACTTTAGGCATCTGGTTGGCAACTGTGAAAACAGGGAGCTGGACTAAGTGGGCCACTGGCCTGATTCAGCAGGCTCTTCTTACGTTCTTAATGCATAATAACATCAACTTATAGGTGCAGGTGGATGTTAAGGTCTGCCCACAGCATACAAATATTTGGACTTTGGACTTTTTTCTTAAAATGCCTCCATTCTACCACAACAATTCATAAGTTTCATGAAAATAATTAAAAGTTACAGCCTCTCATAGCTTTATCAGTATTTTCATCTGAATTGCTCTTTCTTCCTCTGAGGAAGGGCTGTAGCTTAGTGGTAGAGCATCTGCTTTGCAGAAGGTCCCAGGTTCAATCCCAGGCATCTCAAGGTAGGGCTGGGAGAGAACAATGTGGACCAATGGCCGGACTCAGTCAAAGGCAGCTTCCTGGGTTCCTGATTATTCATAACATATTCATGTAAAATAGTTAGAGAAACAAATATTGATGGTGATGGTGAAGTAAACTTTGAAGGGTGTGTACAGATTATGACAACAAAGTGAATAATGTACTAAATTCCATAAACACAATGTTTAAATCATTTGCATTTTTCTCTGTTCATAACTTATCTGTAAAAGGTTTTTCCCCACTATCAAAAGACTGCATGCATAGTAACAAACTCATTCCTCCATGTTTTTTTTCATTATCTGTCATCCTGATATTCTGAGGAAATGATCAAAGTAACAAACGTTTGCATGTGATTTACTATGGATATTTAAGTTCTTCCATACTTCTAAAGCTAAGTGGCATACTGGCCAAATGCAGAGGAAACTAGGTTATATTAGGTTTAATCGTTCCAGAGGTCCATTCTTAACCTGAAACTGTTCTTAACCTGAGGTACCACTTTAGCTAACGGGGCCTCCTGCTGCTGCCGCGTCACCACCGCACGATTTCTGTTCTCATCCTGGGGCAAAGTTCTTAACCCAAGGTACTACTTCCGGGTTAGCAGAGTCTGTAACCCGAGGTGTTTGTAACCTGTAAGCAAAATTTGACTAAAAATGGAGTTAAGGGGCAGGAGGTGAGGGGCACGCAGCAAAAAAACCTTGTGGTTCAGATCGCCACGAACCCTAACAATGCTACTTGCATTGAGGTAGATAACAGTCCTTCTACTTGACATTTGTTGGCATCTGCCTCTCTCGAGAAACAACGGAGTGCGCCTCCGGGGGTGAAGTGAAACTGCTCGGAGGTCCTGGGCTTCCCAGATGACAAGACCTCTGTCTCAGTCTCACTTATGTGGTCTAAAGGAAAGCAGAGCAAGACATTTGGCACCAGCTTGGCTGCAGGAGTTGCTGGAAGGAGGTACAGTAGTGCCTCGCTAGACGAAATTAATTCGTTCCACGGGTCTTTTCTTATAGCGAAAAATTCGTCTAGCGAATCCCATAGGAATGCATTGAATTTTTTTTGAATTTTTTTTTTGCCCATAGGAACGCATTAATTGAATTTCAATGCATTCCTATGGGAAACCGCGATTCGCTAGACAAATTTTTCATAAAATGCATTCGTCTAGCGAGGTAACCTCCGCTCGAAAAATCCTTTCGTTAAGCGGAAATTTCGTTAAGCAGGGCATTCGTTAAGCAAGGCACCACTGTATACAAGATTCCATCCAACCATCTTAGGGAGTTCACTCAGGTTGCCAGCACTGATGACTAAAAGAAAAAGTAAGTGTGTGGCAAGCACTGAACCTATGCCCACTAAGCAAGACCATATCCCCCCCCCTTTCCAGGGATGCCATCATCTCTGCCTCACCAGCTGAAGCTTGATCAACCAAAACTGTGGCTTAGAATAATAGAATATTCTAGTGTTCGAAGGGACCATGAGTGTCATCTAGTCCAACCACCTGCAATGCAGGAATATCTTGCCCAACGTGAAACTTGAACCCACAACCCTGAGATTAAGAGTTTCATGCTCTACTGACTGAGCCACAAATCACTCATACACAGGCGAGGAACAGGATGCCTAAACCACCCTAACCACCCTTAAAATAATACTAACTCAGTATGAACAGAAAAGATTTCCCATCCCACCTGCATTGCCCAAATAGATAACTGAGGGCAAGACTTGCCCAGACCTTGGAAGGGTCTGCATCTTAAGTGGAAATTGAAACCAGATCTCCAATACTACACACTTCTCCATATCATAGAATCTTGAGAGTTGGAAGGGACATAAGGATCATCTAGTCCAACCCCCTGCGATGCAGGAATCTCAGCTAAAGCATCAATAACAGATGGCCATCCAACCTCTGCTTAAAAACCTCCAATGGAGAGTCCTTCTTGTGGGAGTCTGTTCCATGGCCAAACAACTCTTACTGTCAGAAAGTTCTTTCCAAAGAACCAATCTTGTAGCCCACCAAGACCCCTAGATTTTTTTTACGTGTCCTGCTAGTAAGCCAGGTGTCCTCCTTCCCATATTTATGCATCTGGTTTCCCTGCCTAAGTGCAGAACCTTACATTTGTCCCTAATGAAATTCATTTTGTTAGCATTTTTTAAACTGAAGTGTAAAAATGGAACATTTCTAGTACATTGTTTGGCTGGCTACTAAGACATGCAATTAACCCACCTTTGGGGTGGGACAGGTTGTGGGTTCTTCGTTGCATTTGTAAATCACACTATAAAATAGGCAGTCATGCTAAGTAGTATAGAAAATTTATAAATCTCCTACTCTCTATCCCTTTCACTTCTGACCTGGTTTCTTATAAAAAATATTTTTTAAAAAAATGTGTTGATACTGAAGACCATAACTGGATGTTTTCTAATCTTCCTAACAGTCATAGAATGAAAATCAACCCCAGATGCTTGCTGCATATCTGAATTATAAACCCTATTCATAGAAGGAGGAGTCCTTTCCAATTTTGATGCCAAGGAAGAGGTGGGACTCCAGAATGAAAAAGGACACAGGGGAAATGAGGAAAATGAGATGAACACAGAAATGGAACAGGAGTTGTGGAGAAAGAAGAAGAACCCAGACAAGGGCGTCAAAAGCAGAGAGACAGAAGGCAGGAAGTGCCTAACTAGGATGGAGACAGAGATACTACAAACTCATGGTGACGTCATGCTGGACTTAGAGCAGTTTCCAAAACAGTTCCAAACTGTGGGAGATGAGGGGAAAAACTTGAGAAATAATAATGAGATGAGTCTTTATTCTTGGAACTACAGCCTGTCAGATTTGAAGAGCTGACTAACTCTGCTCCAGTTTTCCTTCTGCTTCATTTTAATTGGCAGAATATGCTCTGGGAAATAGGAAGATGGGGATGGGGGAAAACATGCTGTAAGATTTTGAGGCAAGATCAGAAAGGCAAACAGTTATATGCTATTTTCTTTATCAACATTCATAACAGAGGTTCAGTAGCCGAGGAGGATATAATGTACCCCCTGTTTTTACCCCCCCACCCCCAAACACAGCCTGGGTTAAATATATAAATGAAAACTGAGAGCACACAGGAAAGCAAATGAAAAATAGATAAAACCCATACAGGCTAAATAGTTCTGATGCTTGTCATTCTTGTTTCTCAGGCTGTTCCCATTAGCACTTTACTATTCAGTTTTCAGGGGATGACTGGATCAAGCACGATAGTTATTAATAAAAATGTGAGGACTGGAAGGATGTGGAAAGTTTTTATTTAAATTTGGAGACAGCAGGGTGGAGAGCAACCCTGCAGAGCCAAAAATACTCCCAGATTGTTCAGCAAGGATGAGGAACTAGTGGCCCTCTAGAATTTGCTAGATATCAACTCCCACCATCATCCCTGACTTTTTGATAATGCTGGTCTGGGGCTGATGGGCATTAGGGAGTCCAACATAAGCTATCCAAATATAAAAGAAATATGAAGATGGTCTGAATGTAATGATAAAAATGTTATTGTTGCATGCATGAGCCTCAGGCTTATGCACTCTTCTCTTGCACAGCTACAAGGAAGAAATTGGAAGCTTTTGCTTCTGTTTTCAATTAATCTTTGTTTAATGTTGCATCTGAACCCTAAACTGTGGTTAATTATGAACTATGGTTAATTTTAACTATGGTTAATTTTTTAAAAATGGCATTTTAACTCATTGTAATGCCACTAGAGATTCAGTTATCTGCACCCATATCACCATGCTATGTCTCTTTGTCTCAGATACGAGACAGATTGTGTATAGTGGTACCTCGGGTTACAGATGCTTCAGGTTACAGACTCTGCTAATCCAGAAATAGTACCTCGGGTTAAGAACTTTGCTTCAGGATGAGAACAGAAATCGCGCGGCGGTGGTGCGGCGGCATCGGGAGGCCCCATTAGCTAAAGTGGTAACTAAGAACAGTTTCAGGTTAAGAACGGACCTCCAGAACGAATTACGTTCTTAACCCGAGGTACCACTGTATAATCATTCTGGACATAGTACTACCGTAGGATGATGAAATCATTGCGTAGTCAGTAACAGCAATGATTTGTTGTACTGGTGGGTGGGCAAGATGAATCCAGCTTCTATGCAGTTATTAATTTCTTATACTAGGTTACTCAGACATGCAGAACAAGAAAACAGACCCAGGGATTCTATATCAATAAATAGACAGCATTGACTCACAGACAACTGCAGTTGATGCTCACCTTTAACCATATACTAGTTACACAGATGACTTGACCCAAGTTCATCCCATATATAGAGTGCAGTGGTACCACGGGTTAAGAACTTAATTTGTTCCGGAGGTCTGTTCTTAACCTGAAACTGTTCTTAACCTGAGGTACCACTTTAGCTAATGGGGCCTCCCACTGCTGCCGCCGCACGATTTCTGTTCTCATGCTGAAGCGAAGTTCTTAACCTGAGGTACTATTTCTGGGTTAGTAGAGTCTTTAAACTGAAGCATCTGTAACCCAAGGTACCACTGTAACAGGTGATTCTGTGAATTCATGAAAGCAAGCCTCCACCTCCTATTTTACCATTTGCCTCAAGCAGAAACAACAGCCCAAAGATGCTTATAATGGGTAGTTCTCAATTTCAGGTTTAAGCAGAGTCACAAAACTACCCGTATGTCATAAATAATTCGGTCCAAGACAATAAATGTGCTATATCAAAAGACATGCAAAATATGTGTAATAGCTGAGGCAGCAGTTTTGAATGGGGAAGCGGTGCAAAAGTGAACATATCACTTTCACAATATTTTTGCAAACTTTTTGACCAGTCAAAAGCCATTTAGACTTTTTAAAAAACCCTACTACTGTTTGGTAGTAGTTTACCCCCTGCTCCTGCACACACACACACACACACACACACACACACACACACACACACACACCAATCTCTAGCCATACTCTCAAATGTAGGCCAAAATGAAATATGTCCCCTGCTCAGTGCCAGATACTTCCACCCACATTCAGATTGCCAAAAACCCAAATAAAATATCCACTCCTTTTGGGGAGTCAAAATCTTTCCAATTCCCAGCAGTGAAAACCTCCACTCTCCCATTTCCAAAATCACTTTCCCAATGGAGCAGTCTCTGCCAATATAAATAATCACAGCATACTAAAAATTGGGACGGGAAATAATAAATTGAACTTAGTACCGTATCAGAATAGGTAAAAACAGGGAGTCTTAACTGATGATATCATTGACTGTTCAGTTCTACAACATTCTCAGTTTAATATCCAAACCCTCATTCTATTTCATGTCTCCTGGAGAATGAAATACTTGGAAACTGTGAAAGGAGCCTGAAACTTAATAAATGCCATGGTCTCCATCAGCTGTTAACTCTGCATACATAAGAGAAGCAGTAATCATGTTCCACAAGGCAGGGCTCCTCAAAAAGAGTAGATAAGTTTTGTTATATAATTCTTATTTGTGACAAGTTGAACTGAGGGCCAAGGACCTACTTCTCTAGTCACGAAGCCAGCAAAGAGACAGCAGTTGCTGCAGTGAGGAGGTTTATGTACTCTGATTATAGTAACAACCGTGTTTTTTGGAGGTTTATGTACTGTCTGGTATTTTTCTATTGAAGTTCAACACTAATGCCAGGAGCATGGACCTAGGTGTGGAAGATCATAGTGGTTTGGTTGAGAAACACTTGGAAGACTGCTACCCCTTAGGTACTTAACAGGGAATGGTTTGCGCAGAGGCTGTTATTGAGGAGGATTGGAGTGGATGAGAAGCACCTGGGAGACTGCTGTCTGAAACTGAGTTTGTACTTGCTCCTCCCACCCCTCAGCTGATTCCTCTTCTACAAACAAGGTCAGAATACCAGCTGCCAGTGCTTCCCCCCCACCCAGGGGATACTCAAGGGTACGCAGTACCGGCACCTTTTTTCTTTTCTTTTTTAAAGTGTAGTATTTACTTTAACAACTTCGTGGTAAGTACCAGCACCTCTTTTTTTGGGGGGGATTATAAGTATGACACCTACTGTAACAACTTCATGATGAATACTGGCACCTATTTTTCTAGAAAAACAGCACCGCCTGCCACTGTTGATGGCATATGAAAAGGTCATACTCTCTTAATTAGGTACTTGGAAATGGGTGGTTTCCAGCAGCTCAGTCCACTACAACAGCAGTGAAAGTCAGCAGAACCACACAAGAAGTTATAACACTAGAGTTAAATGGTACTATATTTGGAATAAGCTCTATCTGTAACATCTTAATGACTAGGTTTTTAGCCAAATGGTTTGTGTAGCTTGACTCCTATTAGAATGTTTTCTTGATTTATTGCTCTTTGGGCATTGGTTTTTTTAAAAAAGAAAGATGTTTTCATGTGATTGACTGGGATGCTCCCTGCGATGAGGGGAAGATCAAGTGTGCTGGTGGCTGTGCTCAAACTTCCAACTAGATGAAAATCTATTGTTAGGGAAGGGCTCAATCTCTCTATGAGACAACTGGGGTGGTGGTGTTTGCATTGCTCAGGTGAGAGATGTGATGGAAATTAATACCCTCCCCCTGATATTATTGGATTGCTTTTATTCAACATACTGATTTTTCTGTGCATGATTATTGGTTGTTGTATGTACTGAGTGTTTTATTTTAGAAAGTATTGAGTGGATGGAGCCTGTGATTAAGGGAAGGAGATGGTGATTGTTGAGTGATTGGGTATGTGAGGATTGTGTGTTTAGATGCATTTTATGTAGTGTGAATGATTTTGATGCCTGTCTTATTACAAGTAAGGGATTTAATAACATTAGCTTTTCTAGACTTAATTTAAGTTGCATTTTGAGGTCCTGTATATGATTTGCTTTTGTGGTTTATTTTTCTTATACACATTTATGTACTTAAGAACTTGCATACATTGTTTTGAGAGAGAGTTTAATTATGTTACTTAAAATTCACTATTAGCAGCAGCACTTAGCATAAGATGTGGAACCTATATCATATTAAGACTTTTTAAAATACATTTTTGTTGGGATATGTAAACTATCTGTAGACTTGTTAAAATAGAGAATCGTATGCAAGTTAAATAGTAATTAAAGCACTCCCTGATTTTTTAAAAGGTTGATGCTTCATCAAAGTGAGGATGCTTTAGTTCCCACTGCTCCATTGCTGCTGGTGGTTCACCTTTACTAAACATAATGATAGCATTGCTATGCCATACCATTTTATGATGACATTATGATGCATTAGAATGTGACTAGTCAATACAGTGCACATGTGTATAGATCAGTTAGGAAGAGCTCACTGAATAAGATAAACATTTAGCCTGTATTTATTTAATGTCACTTATTTTTGTGGTTGCTGACATGTTAGAAATGAAATGAAAGACCACTGAGAAACTGATTGCCATTGTGGCAACTGCTGAAAGTCAAACAAGCCACTGAGGGAAGTTTAAGCACAGTACTATTTTTAACATACTATATAATCTGGGGATACAATTCTACTTCAACAAAACAATTTTTGTTTCCAGTATACTGGAAAATCTTAACTTTTACATTCCTGAGTGTACACTGCTTTAATATAGGACAATTTGGGTCAGACTAATGAATGACCCAGGTGGCGCTGTGGTTAAACCACTGAGCCTAGGGCTTGCTGATCAGAAGGTCGGCGGTTCGAATCCCTGTGACGGGGTGAGCTCCCGTTGCTTGGTCCCAGCTCCTGCCAACCTAGCAGTTCGAAAGCACGTCAAAATGCAAGTAGATAAATAGGAACCGCTACAGCGGGAAGGTAAACGGTGTTTCCGTGTGCTGCTCTGGTTCGCCAGAAGCGGCTTTGTCATGCTGGCCACATGACCTGGAAGCTATACGCCGGCTCCCTCGGCCAATAATGCGAGATGAGCGCGCAACCCCAGAGTCGGTCACGACTGGACCTAATGGTCAGGGGTCCCTTTACCTTTACCTAATGAATGGGACATTTAGTCCATTCTTCTGTCTGCAACAAGCAGATCCAAAGTAAGCATTAGGGCTTTGTGTTGTTGTTTATGATGCTCTTGTTCCTAATGAACGTATTTTGCAGATGATAATATGGTAGCTCAAAAAATCAAAACAATAAGTCTCTTTGGCTTGGCTTTTAGGGATCAGGATTAAGCTGAAGTTGGATGGACTTCCACTGGGCATTTCTTCCCTGCTGCTGCTTGATTTTTAGACTTAAAAATGCTGAAGTGAGACTCAGCTGAAGTGAGACTCAGCTGATCAGGATATTTGGTGCATGTGTGTGTGTGTGTGTGCGCGCGCGCACAAACACACACACACACACACACACGTTGCATGAATGAATATATAAAATATATATTCATGTTACATGAATTCTATCTTTTTATCCTTCTAATATAGGGAACTGAGAAGCAATATGTTCAAAACCCCATGATACAGTCCAAAGCACTTACCACCTGTAACTTAAATATATCTTATATTATATACCGTACTTTTCTATAAGACACCATGTATAAGACGACCCCTATTTTTGGAGCCTCAAAATTTAGAAAATGGGGGGATTGAGCTTTGCAGGGGGAGTATTTGGGGGAAATGCCGAAAATCACTCACCCGCCAGAATGCAGCACACAATCGCTCCCGTTTCAGCAACCACCTATCCGGTGGCTGTTTGTCACCATTAGTCCTCCTGATTGCCGCTGGGCAAGTGGGAGCGTGATTGGCGGCGGCGATCGGGCAGCGGGTAGGTGGTTTCTGCGATGCGAGCGGTTGTGTGCTCCATTACGGCAGATGAACAATTTTCAGCACCCCCCCCCCAACAATCAAGTGGCCAATTGCCACTTAAAATCTCAGGATAGGATCGTGCTTCATTCGTCGGGTGAGCGATTTTCGGCATTGGCCGCTTGATTGTTCCAGGATACAGCAAACTTTAGATGAGTCCTCTGTTTGAAGGACTCTCTAGTCCAGGTCCAGTTAAAAGAAAAAGAATAAGCAGGGACCTTGATGTTACTCATCCCACTTTTAGTCCAAGGACAGCAGATGAAGCAGGTCACAGTCTTTCCCACTATGATGATATTTTTTTCTAAATTTGTATGTGTCCATATGCAAATTTGTATCCTCATTACATAATAATCACAGTAGAGTTTCCAACATAATATCTAAAAACATAATACAAACACAACAAATCATACCATACCAATAAAATCTTATATAAAACCATTACAGCTAAATAGCAGAAGGTCAAACAACAGAGTAAAAAGCAACTTAAATTCTTCAGAAGGTCTGAGAGAATACATATCCTTTAGGCAGGCACCAGAAGTTTAATAACATTAAAGCCATCCATACTGTAAATTATAGAAACAAGGCACCACTTCAAAGAAGAGCCTATCATGTTTTCGAACAGTGTCATGCCTCCAACTAAGGCCCGCCTACCTATCTCAGGGCCTGAGAGAATCTATATAGGAAAATGAAATACCCACTGTTTGACCTTCTTCATAGTCTGAAACTTCCTATACAGAAGCACCAATCACGTCAATTGGAAAATTCCCTGCAATATTCAAGGATATTTCAAATTCCATAAAATTCTGGGGACAGACCATCTTAATCTGCCCTGCACTTCAATGAATTTCCTTTTTTTTTTTTTGGCAACATGCAAGTGATCACCCTAATTACCTCTAGGAGCTAGTTATCCTTTTAAAACCTTACATTTTTCTCTCTGATGCCTTGAGATCTCCTTTGTTTGTCTTTTGAGCCATCCCCCTTCCCAGTGCTGAAGCAACAGCTGCTTGAAGTCTTCCAATAAACCAGGCAGTGTAACCTCTTGCTGCCCCCAGTAGGTCCAATTAACACATCTTCTCTAGGCACAGGCTCCTGCCAACCTAGCAGTTCGAAAGCACATCAAAATGCAAGTCGATAAATAGGAACCCATGGGGTCACGAAGAGTCGGACACGACTAAACGACTAAACAACAACAACTTGTAGTCCCACATTAAATGTTGTTACCTTGCACATGTCTGTGTTTTGCCTGGTAACTGTTGATCTATTTGCAATTACACATCTGAGCAACAATGAAACTAACTTTGAAAGTGTGCACACACAGATGAAGGAAATGTATAGGGAAGTTAGAAAAAAATCACCTTCCCTTTCCTCTGCCATGTGTAGCCCCACTGGCAGTGCTTCAAGCATGTTTTCCTTCACAGAGAAACCTTCATCTACGAAATCATCATTATGAGGCCACCTTGGGAGTAACTGGCTTTAGAAACCACAGGAGTGTACATTCATATATTGAAAAGGTGAGTAAAGGATCTGGAACTTGTTTACTACATCTAGCAAATCTGTTGGGAATTTTATTCTTAGCTTAGCTGCCTGACAATCACATTTCAAAGCACCAGGCTGTGTTGTGGTATATAGAGGAAGCCAATTCAAACAGAAAGATTTTGCTTGTTATAATGCTTGGAGAGACTCAGAATTCCTAGTACAAGTCATTCCCAAGTTCATAACACGACACTGAATCACTTTCTATGGACAACCAATCAAGAGGAAAAGAAAAGCATTCCTAGTTTCTGATGGTGTTATGGTATACATGTGTGGCTTGGGTTTCTAAAAACCTAGCCCTGGCATTACTCAGCATTATTGAAAACAACAAGATCCGCTTAGCGATGACTATCAAATAAATAAAAAATTGATTCAGAGGGAGCTAGGATGCCTCTTATGTTTGAAGGTAGAGTGGTCATAATTATTATTCATTTGTAGGTGTTTGTACAGTAGAATACACATTGTGGGGGGATTTCCCCCTTAGGCAAGAAAAAAATAGATGAAAGTACCTTTTTCCAGCTTCAACAAAAACAAACAACACTCTTTACCAAGTCTCTGTGTTGGTTTTGGCAAACTTTTCAGTTTTGATTGCTCCACCAGTTTTCATATCACTGTAGAACACTCCCTGGACTCCCTTTCCTGGAAGAACCATACCTCTTTGTTCGAATTGTTTGTTTGAAGAACTGAAAAGCACTCTAGAAGCAATAAGCTTTACTCATGATAACATAAGATGAGCCTGCTGGATCAGGTCAACTGGCCTTTCTAGTCCAGCATCCTGTTCTCACAGTGGTAAACCAGCAAAAGAGCATTCTGCCTACCTGTGATTCCCACCAACTGGTATTCAGAAGCACAATGCCTTTAATAGTGGGTGTAGGCCTTCACCATTATGGCTAGAAGCCATTGATAGACACCTTCTTCATGAATTTGTCCAATCTCTTTTAAAGCCATCCAGGTTGGTGGCCATGACTGCTTCCTGTGGGAGCAAGTACTTCAGTAATCTTTACAATATCCGTGGAAGGTAGATTGGTATCATCCCCTTATTGCAGCTGAATAGCTAAGGTGGAGAAGACAGAGGCCTGCTTAATTTCACCTAGATAATTGAAT
Organism: Zootoca vivipara; assembly: GCF_963506605.1. Classification (NCBI taxonomy): domain Eukaryota; kingdom Metazoa; phylum Chordata; class Lepidosauria; order Squamata; family Lacertidae; genus Zootoca; species Zootoca vivipara. The sequence goes on along the minus strand of NC_083289.1, from coordinate 37,024,625 downwards.
TCCCATCCTGGCCCATAGCTGCCAAGTTATCCCTTTTTTCAGGGATTTTCCATTATGCTGAATAGGCTTCCTCGCGAGAAAAGGGAAAACTTGGCAGCTATGTCCTGGCCCCAAACTAAGGGGAAATTTAAACTAGGTTCACACTTTACCCAATATTACACCTCTGTTCATCATCTCATTTACTGGGCACTCACTATAATAAATAATAATAATAAATAAATAAATAAATAAATAATAATTTATTTATACCCGCCCATCTGGCTGGGTTTCCCCAGCCACTCTGGGCGGCTTTCAACAGAAAAATAAAACACAGTAATCTATTAAACATTAAAAGCCTCCCTGAACAGGGCTGCCTTCAGATGTCTTCTAAAAGTCTGGTAGTTGTTTTCCTCTTTGACATCTGTTGGGAGGGCGTTCCACAGGGCAGGTGCCACCACCGAGAAGGCCCTCTGCCTAGTTCCCTGCAACTTGGCTTCTCGCAACGAGGGAACCGCCAGAAGGCCCTCGGTGCTGGACCTCAGTGTCCGGGCAGAGTTTCTGGTAAGGTTTATGGGATATTAGAGGAGGGGTAGTGCATCTGGTGGAAGGCATCTGGTGGAAGGCATGTCATGCTCCTTCTGGGGGTAGCTTGTCGACCCTTGGCCCCCACCCTGCACTCAGCTCTCACCTGTGGCTCCTAGAAGCTGTCAGCATATGGCAGTGGCCACACCTTGGGAAACTGCTTCAACTGGCTGGCTATGCCAGGTGAAGGTAGTTGATTGGTCTCAAACCCTCGGTGAGTTAGGGACTTCATACACATTTTCCAGAGCTCTTAATTTGTTATAAGATACTGCTGCTTGATGTGTTCTTTCTCAAACCAGTTCCATACCAAATAGAGTCCTTACGCCATTTCTAATCCACCTCTAGCCAAGATGTGAGCATTTTTGCCTAGGGTTGAAATAGCTCCTCCCTGTCAGCACCCCTGGTGTGTACATAAACAGAAACAAACTGAAGGCATACTGATGTGAAAAGCTGAGGGGGAAAGAGGTGTGAAATGCATGGTGATGCTGAGGAAACGCCTCCACTGTGCTCTAGGGTGGTAATGGGAACACATCCTAAGGTCCTTTCTCAACTGGACCTTAATTTGCTATAAATGAGTAAACATGCAGTTGCACACTTAACAGACAAAATGCTACATAATTCTTATCTCACTATGTTACTGTAACCTGGTAGGTGATGAAACTCATATTTACTCCTACTTTACAGAGTTTTTAGATGTAAGAACTGAGGACAGTAGTCAGAAAATAGATCATTTTTTCAATTGGTATCTAAAGCATTGTCTCCTAACTCAAACCTACACTGTTTTAACTAGAGTTAACAGGACTTGGATGTGGGAACAGGTGCATTTTAGCCTGACACCTGCTGTCACAAAATCCAAAGTGACCCAGTAAAGACTAGTGCTGCTAAACCTGGCTGAGATCCAAGCCAGGACCTTAATGTTTCTGTAAAGTCCCACCATGGGCCTTTTGCTAGGACACTTGGGTTAAGAAACTCCTGTTGTGCTCTTTCAAAGGGAAACTAGGATGTTTCCTACATTCATGAAAAGATGTGTCTTGGATTCTACTATGATTGGCTCCAGTCAGCAAAAAGGGTGAGAAGACTTCTTCTCAAGTGTTAAAATACCCTCCTTTCATGCTGATTGGAAAGATCAAGGATGTTGTAGACAGGAACCCTGTTACAGAAACAGTAACAAGTCTTTGACTACACCTCTGCTCTGCAAGCTGAAAACAGCACAGCAGGCAAGGGACTGGGATAGAATATCTGATTTGCCACTTTTCTATTTGCATGAGGTGTTTTGATATGTTTGTTTTATATGGAGGAGTATTCAAAACCGGAATCCCCCTGTCCTGCAGTTTGAAGTGACACATTTACCTTCTCATTTACCTGCAAGTGTAACTCAAGCCACCTCAAGGGCCCGTTTGAGGATAGTCCTGTGCATTTGCCAGCTTTGTCAATGGCACTTGAGGTGATTACAAGGGAAAACTTACTGAAAGGATACTGGAACTGTAAGCAATCTAAGATAGTATTAGCAAAATTTTGTTTAAGAAGATTGAGTTGTTATGTTATGGTTTACACCGGTGACTACTCTATACCTCTTTTATTTACACGAGTAAAAGAACCAACCGTAGCAACATCTGACAACTGATGCTGCATTCTTATAATGAAACTGAAGCAGTTGGTGGGCATTTTGAGCTATAGAAGGGGGTATCTCTAGGAGTTTAGCTATGTTAATGATTTTTAGTTATATAGATTTTTGATGAGGGAAGGCGTTGTACGTTTTAGTGTGATTTTATGTGTTAAGGAATGCAACAAATTAATTTTAAGAACTAAAAGAATTAGCTGTGTTGCTACTTCCTCACCATTTTGAGGGCCAACATCTCCCCTCCTACCTGTATTAGCTTTCCCACCCATAGAATAGGGAGTAACAACTCTGAATCAGCAACAACTCTCAGGGACTAGCTGAACCAGGTTTGGTTCATTCATGATTATAAACCATACTATATTATTATTAGAACCTCACTGAACATATGAGAGGAGACATTCAAAACCACTGCTGACTTGGCCCTATAATGGGGTAGCAGATGGATAAACTGCTGAGAAGCAAACAACTTCCTGTTTTCTTTTCCAACATGCACATGCTTTCTTTCCCCCCTGTTTTATCCCCCCCCCTCCCCGTGTTAATAGAAGTTTCAGAATGGAATGCCTATTGCACTTTGTGGCCAGCCCTTCTGGAGACAACCCCCTACTTGAGGTTGGTTGAGTATGACATGTGTAAAACCACTGGCAATGTTGTTTATTTTGATTCCACTCCTTCATTCAACCATTCAAAATTCTTTAGGAGATTCAAGACATTTCACTAAGATGGAATTTTGCAATATGAAAATAAATATTCCAGTCAATGTGATGATGACTGGCTCGGAAACTGGCCAATCAAAAGGTTAAAATTCTTCATGTGTTCATACTGTAACAAGTTTAGCTCGCTCTACCTCCTTCAACAGGTGCTCACAAATGAAATGAACAGGCAGAAAACCTCTGAGATAATATGGATATAGTGAGGGACAGAAATCAGATGTGCCAGCTATGGAAAGTGGGAGTAGTTACTCCACTCACACGTGTTCTGCCAAGGGCAGCTGTTATTTTAGATTCAGAGTCAATAAAAACTCTTGTGGGTAAAAACTATGGTCTGTATTGGTTGTAGTATATTAATGCATAACAAGAACAAAGTGTAAGGCTACCAATCAAGATCACCATTCTCAAACCCCTTTAGTCCATTCCTTGACAGCAGCTGGACTTGGTTGATACATAACACAATCCTAGAATCCCCCCCCCCCCCGGTGCTTCCAGCTCTCACATTTATAGGCCACACCCTGCTGAGTAAACTAACTGGTGCATTACTCTTGCCCGTGCAAGTCACACATCTGAGGTCCTAAGGTCCTCCTATAATGACCACAGAGATGAAGGGACCGGCAAGAATTGGAGGATGAAGGTGTTGATAAGAGAGGGGACGACAAAGGGACTAAAGTTGGGGGTGTGGCAGTGGTGGGATGAGGAGGAGGAGGATCTTGCAAAGGGACCAGCGAGTTGTGGGGTTCAGTGCCCCCAGTGAGGAAAAACACTCCTCCATCAAGAGTTCCTAGTATGTGCGAGGCAGTTGCTGGTAGAGTCGGAAGACACAGTTTTTTTTTGGGGGGGGGCGCAGGTGAAGGTCATCAAGAGCAAGGGAGAAGGAAGCAAGGTTCAGGAGTTGAGGGAAGAGCCTCCAGGGACACCAAAATTCTTAAAGCCTTCGGAGCCCCAATATGAGACCGTGCCATCAGCGTCCCCTGGAACCCCCTCCTGTCTCCACACTTGAGAAGGCATTTGAAGAGGCACAAGCAGTTAGACCAGCCTCTTAGGAGGAGCCAACATCTACTTGACCACAATGTGTAGCCAATGGTTTAAAAGCAGTTATCTTTCGCATCTACCATTTTCTTACCTTGTACAGGGGGGGGGGTCTTATCATCTGGGTAGACTAGGACCTCTAGACACATTGGCCAGGCATACACCCTGGGGAGGCTACTTTAGTGCTGCTAACACAGCAGTTTGACTTCACCTCCGGAGATGCACTCCATTGTCTGTCAAGGCAGATGGATGCCAGCTACTTCAAATTTTGAATCTTTAGCCATGAGGCGACCCCCCCAAATGTGATCGTCCTGGGCTAGTGCACCAAGTATCCTCTCCTTTATACATAAGTGGCTTGAAGCCCTTTTTGATGGGTTTCCAGGAAGAAAACTATGTCTAATTCATTCTGATAATATGTGCAAACTTTATAACGCTTTATATTATTACCCAACCCCCTAACATTCCATGTGCACATACATAGGTAAGTCATTTTGTATAATTAAAGAAGGATATGGGATCAAAAAATAATATGTATTTGAAACAAAAACGTTCCCAATAGACCAATTCTTGGTCTGCTTCCAGAAAGCAAATCTTCAAGACTATATCCATGTTCCAACCATTCATAAGTTGTCCCCCCTCTTTCTTGGAGAATAGAACTAGATAGTAGACAGAAAAAACAGTAACCATATACCAAGGGCTAAAATAAAGGCACAAAACTTTCTTTTTACCCATAGAGCTGGCTTCCCTCCACAGCCCTATGTGGATGTCATGTAAAGCAGTGCTCCCCAACCTTTTTATCGCTGCGGACCAGTCGACGTTTGATAATTTTACCGCGGCCCGCTGAGGGGGGGCGGACATTGATTGTTTATATATTATTTATATTGTTTTGATTTAATAATTTTAATTTAATTGTATTTAAATGTTCCTTGGGCGGCCCGGTACCAATTGATCCACGGACCGGTACCGGTCCGTGGCCCGGGGGTTGAGGACCACTGATGTAAAGGTCTCTGAGGCTAGAACATGGATATGGTCTTGAGGACTGATGGGTTTGGAGGAGTGTGTTATAAGACATTTATGCCTTTTTTGATACACCTTTTCAATAGTATTTTGGAGTGGAGGTGGTAGTCCCAGGGCTAGTAGTTAAATTGAAGCCAGGAAGATATTTGGGGTTTCTGGGACCATACTGCTCCACTGCGCTCCTATCAGGATGCTGGGCTATTTAGGCTATTTTAGCCATGAGATTGAACCACTTTGTGACTAAATAGCAGCAGATGAGCTGAATTTATACCAGGGCGCCACCTAGCAGATTCAGTATGACAAGTTCTTAATTTAATCCATTATAGTGAACAGCAGAAAATTCCCCTGGGTTTGCTGCTTCTTGATGTTTTCAATGTGTTTGCCTGGAGTCACCCTTCATGCTACAACAAAAACATTTGCCCCAAGTTTAGCAGTGTCTTGAAGCGACCCTACTCTGACTCCAGAGCTATGTTGCTGGATACCACTTAGGAATTGCAAGAGTGCCAAATTACTTGGGGAAGTTCCCTGTTCCCACTCATTTTTGCAATTGCAGTGAAAGCCCTGGCTTCTTCCATTGGATCAGACCTGCATAGCACAGGTTTGTGTATGCATGGGTAAAAACTTTGCATTAGTTTATTCTCTGGTGACATTTTATTGATGCTAGATAAATCTTTAACTGCTATGCCTGCCCTTCAAACTAGATTAAATGACTTTGAGAGGGTAGAGGGCCTGGTAGTTTGCCATGATAAATCAGAGCCCCTCTGTCTCAATATATCTCTCACTGCCCCATATCAAATCCAACAGATGTCCCAAGTCACAATGAAATTTGGCAGTTGAAAGTACTTTGGGATCAATTTCACAAATGAGATCAAACAATGTTGTAGCATTGTACTTAAAAAGAGTTGTTCCTCAAATTCTCATTCTTATTTCAAACTCTCCTGATAAGAGATTCCAGTCTATGAATTTCAAACATAACAGAAAATGCTGGACTCTCTTAGTGGAAAGGGGAAAATAGTTTGCATAAGGAAAGCTTTGTTTAGAGCTAGCAGTAAAGGCAGAATCCAACTTGATATTATATATACCATGATGCCTTTCAAATCTGGCAATTGTTCAAAGTAATAGAAAAAATGAGTTGGAATAGAACATAGCCAAAATTATCCTACAATTAGGGCAATACCTTTCTTACCCTCACTGAAAAGAGAACTCCGATGGATTCAGAATCCCTTCATTCTACCCTCCAAGTGTAGGGATCTTGGTTACACAAACTAATCCCTGAATCATCACTGCTTCTGGATTTTCCACAGTATTGTGACCACTACGGATACACTCGATATAAGGGATAGGAAGAAGATGACTTATCTTCAATAAAATATCTGTTTCAGAGGTAAAACTTCCCTCAATCTAACTGTTAACCAACCTCCAGGAAGCCACATGGTCTCAAAATTACAGCATGTAGTACTAACCAATCTGTTTGTTCTCCTCTTTGTATTGTTCAGGTACACGTTCTTTCTTCTTTGGATTATATACAGTCTTTTATTGTTTATTTTCAAATTTCTTCCTCCTTTCTGTTGTCGGTAGGTATTCCTCAAGAATCCATCCGGGGTGGCTCTCTGTTCTTTTATTTGCTCTTTTTCCCCACTTGGGTCTGTTAGTCTTTCTTTGAATATTGTTACAGGACACCTGTAGCAATCTCTGCTGAGCTGTGCATGAGATTCCAGGGATATTGGCACTTAACCAGGGTTTGTGTTTCCTTTGGAAAATTAGGCACAACAGGCGCTATAGTGTCTTTATGATATATGGTTTATTTACATAAGCCTGAAGCTTTCGATAAAGAGGCTCACAGCAGCAGCAACCCAAAATGTGGCAGCTTACTTCATCGTAGCAGCATCAGCATCCTTTCTCTGCAGCCTCTCTTGCTCTGCAGGGCAGATCTCGCCGTCCCTTTCTGTTTTGTGATTACTTCACTACGTACTCCTTCCATAAACTTAGTTGGCATCCATCTGTCTCAAGAGACAACAGAAGAGTGCACCATTGGGAGTAAAGTCAAACTGTTGGAGTGTTACAGAGCCTGCTGTGACTGTACAGACCAATATGGCACCTGGCACAGCACTTCTTCTTCTTCTTTGGCGATCACTCATAGCCGAGTAAGATTGTCTTCCATAAACACGATTTTAACAATGGGTCTGTAAGTGACTGTGGAGGCCAATTCTGAATCCACACGTCCTTCCACAGTGGAGACATTGGTTTCCAGGCGGGAGTTGATGTGGATTTGTGTGGATTTGCCAAGCATGCCTCCTTCTTAGCACGTTTCTCCCTTGCGTCCTGAGGTGGAGTTTCTTCAAAGCCCATGACATCTTTGGTAAAGGCTGTTCTCCAACTGGAGTGCTCGCAGGCCAGTGTTTCCCAGTTCTCAGTGTTTATACTACATTTTCTGGTGGATGTAAGTTGCCCATGCACCCCCCCCCAGAAGAAAATATTGTGTGCAACATGCAAGCCTGGTAGACCTTCATCTTGGTATTGGTCATTAGCATCACATTCTCCCATATCATTTTGGAAAGGCAAGCCATTTCCATTCCTGTCTTTTCAATTCACTTGTCCAGCTCAGTGTCAATGGTAAGATTGCTGGTTATGGTGGAGTCCTTGTAAACTAAGCCTCTACATCTACAGAGGGAGGGAGTATTCTATTCATTTACATTTCAACACCATTTTCATTTGATCCTTGAATTCCTAATGGTTAATCCCCCCCCCCAAAGCAGTCACCTCACAAAGAAGTTTACTTGACTTCATTAATACTTGTAGATTTGGCTAGAATGTCCAATACACAACCCAGGAAATATACCAACTTAACCAGCTTTTACATGTGCAATAGAGGGTTAGCAGTGGGTCCACCATAACTCTTACTACCCCTAATACAAACTTGAATCCGGCTATTTCCCGGTTCTAACATACCACTTCTAATTAATTACTCTCATGCATGATTTACTCCTTAGTAATCATACAGGCTTGATTACAGGCAAGACTGTGAAAATGATATAGATAGATAGATCAGACAGACGACAAGATAGTCTATGAGGAACTGTTTCATCAGGACTTTCTGTTGCCACTTTTAGCTAATCCAAAGGGATATGAAGAAATCACCAACCGGCCTAAAGCTGGTCAGATTTCAGGATCTTACTCACCTTTGTGGCGTTTGCCCATTCTTTGGGGATACGTTCGTATTGGGGGAGAAAGGGTTAATAGGTTGACCAGTAAGAAAGCCCGGAGGTGGAGCCTACCTGATTTTGAGGCTCAGCCCAGAGGTTTTGACAGTTAGTTGGGTTGGTTCTTTTGGGAGGGGAGATAGAGGAGTCAGAGTGAGTTAGAGACAGGGACAAGACTGAGAGGGAATAGCGAGACAGTGTTTCGAATATATTTTAAAACTTGTTTGTGTTTGAAATAAACTTTAATCTTCATTGTTAACTCTACCTGACTGAGACTCAGTACTTCACCGGAGCTCTGGTTTCCCCCCACAAAATTAGTGGCAGCGGGAGAATAAAGTAGTTGTGTACAGGTCAATAGTCCGTGAAATGACCAGGGGCTCTGCGCCACAACCTTCTTTCCATCCTTCTTCATTGCCTTTATGTAGAGTCAGTTTTTCCTGCAGCCAAGAAGGATCACAACTCATCTTAATATTGCTGCCAGGTTTGTTAGCTTTTACCCATGGTTCTCCACGAGAAAGCAGCAGCAAGTTCATTCCTGATCCTATATCAAAATTAGCTAGAAGCACACACTGAGGTACAGAGCAGCATGTTAGCTAGCTGTCACACTGAACAGAAGATTATGTTTTCTGCTTTCCAGGCACCAAATTAGATTCAGTACCCTATCAGCCAGACACCAATAGCTGCTATACGCCACCACTGTGCAAACTATCACTTAGGACTGTTCTACTAGGGTATGATATCATTGGAATTTGCAATGTTCTTTGAGTTCAAACTAAGATGGTTCAAGGATTTTCCCTTCTGCAAGGTCTCACACATTATGTTAAACGGAGGCACTAAAGGATTTAGTGTACCTGCTTCAATGCCATAACAGATGATATGGCTACAAGTCTTCCCCCACCACCACCACATGCAAAAACAGGAAACTGTGATGGGTCCCAGCTCCCTGATACATTTTCTACATTATCAGTCTAGTGAATAAACAAATTATGTAGCTCTGTCACACATTACAAAGCAGAAGCATATGTTGTGCATATGGAACAGTAATAAATTCCACATCTGCAGACAGAACAATTTATCTCAGCCAATCCATATAATTTCTAGTGGCAGCTTTTTAAAAAAGCTAAGTTTCTAATCCTACCAAGTAAAAAGTTAATATTGAAAACTCAAATTGTAAATATACTCTATATGCCCTGGAACCACAAAGAGGCAAATGTGTGTTCAATGGTAAAATTGAATGCTGGTTTAGGGGTATCTCAGAATGGCTTAAGATCCACAAAGCTGGGAAATGGAAAGCTAAGGCTGATATGTGTGCCCCATGATCAGTAATGTTATTAGGCAATGTCACAAATTGTGCCGGCTTATACGCTTAACATGCCCAGACATTTCCCATCATCCTCCCCATTGGAAGTACAGTCATACCTCGGTTTAAGTACGCTTCGGTTTGAGTACTTTCAGTTTAAGTACTCCGTGGACCGTCTGAAACGGATTAATCCACTTTCCATTACTTTCAGTGGGAAAGTTCGCTTCAGGTTAAGTACGCTTCAGGTTAAGTACAGACTTCTGGAACCAATTGTGTACTTAAACCGAGGTACCACTGTATCTAAGACCGGCAAATTTGCCCTACATTATCCTGGGTCTTTATTGTCTTATGAAGTATCTGGAACTTACTGTTTTAGTAGAGGAATCTTCTTGCGAAGTGACCCATGCCTGTTTGTTGCTTACATCAGCAGCAATAAAAAGTTGAGGATCCTTGCATAAACACGTTCATGATTTTGCAGTCAAATTATATGGCACTATATAGTATGAATAAAACTAAATCAGGGGGGTATTCAAGATTGGTTTTTCTTTCCACTAGCTATAAGTGACCTTTGAAAATACATAATTCCTGTGCTTTTTACCTTGTTTTAGATACTTGAAATTGCACAGGCAAGTACCAGATAAGCAGCTAGAGCTGTAGCTGGCTGTGTTCCTTATGTATATACTCCTTACATATTTGATTATATAAAATATAAAGTTATATAATGAAATGAAAGTTTTGCAGACTTAAATCTCTAAATACCCCAGACTGCTATCATGTGGACTGCTATTTATTGAACAAAATTCTTGTGTTAATAGTATTCCTGTGGGCTGCTTATCGTAGGGAGGGTGAGTAAAAAACCCTTTGATTAAACTGAGTCAAGTGTCACCTCCTGTAATAGGAGGGATAGCCCAGTCTGCGGTCTGCTCTCCATTCCTAGCAGCTTATTTTCCTGTGACCCCAGCCAAATCTCAAACCACATTTTTCCTCATTTTAAAAAACTTCAGGCCAAATGGACAATAGACAGTCATAAATCAGTGGTTCCTGGCACTGTATTCTTGGAGTATCTTCTACTGGACTGTCACTCCAAAATACCACCCATGCAAAGAGACTGCAAAGCCAGAGATATAGATCCAGGTTTTAGCTCATTAACAACCAATTACAGCATTGTATATACATAACACTGATGTCTCCAAAATGGAAAATAATAGAATGCACATAGGCTGTTTGTGTTGTACATGCATGTGAATAAACCAGGCTTGGCTGAACTAAAACAATGAGTTCAATACAGATTTCACTATTGGTGTGGTGTCTTTCATCAACTGAGGCATCTTCCTCTCGTACAGAAAGCAGATGTGAACACTCAGCAGGAAAGGAAGGAGGGAAGCTGCTACTCAGTTATCAGCTTACGCCCCAAATATCTGAAAGTCCACCCTTACCCTACAGACTCTTCCCTGTGTTCAGATCAACAAAGCAGGTCTTCTTGGTGGTTCCAACTCCCTCAGTAGTTTTGAGGGTGTGGCCCAAGAGACGGCATTCTCCAAAGCAGCCCCTAAATGGTGGAATTCGTCCCCCTCAGAGGTGCATCTGGCTTCTTCACTATACAGCTTTCATGAAATACTGGAGATGCACCTCTTTGCCCTGACCTTTGACACTTGAGGTGTGTGTTTTCAGAATCCACCCTGTGACTGTAATATGTTTTAACTGTGTTTAATTTTGACTACACCCCCACCTGCTAGAACCTGATGGTGAAGGGCAGATAATAAATGTAATACAAATATAATAACAGTAGTACCTAGTAGTAGTAGTAGTAGTAGTAGTAATATATCACCAATCAGATCAGTTGACTCACTTGGCATATGTGTCTCTAACCATACTGCTGTGACGGGGTGAGCTCCCGTTGCTTGGTCCCAGCTCCTGCCAACCTAGCAGTTCGAAAGTACGTCAAAGTGCAAGTAGATAAATAGGAACCGCTACAGCGGGAAGGTAAACGGCGTTTCCGTGTGCTGCTCTGGTTTGCCAGAAGCAGCTTTGTCATGCTGGCCACATGACCTGGAAGCTATACGCCGGCTCCCTCGGCCAATAATGCGAGATGAGCGCGCAACCCCAGAGTCGGTCACGACTGGACCTAATGGTCAGGGGTCCCTTTACCTTTTTAAACTTTGTATCATGTTTTAAATTTCAACAAGATTTGAAGTCACCAATTTATTTCAAAAAACCAAGCAATGACCTGGTATTTCTTTTTGTCAAGGAGTGCAAGGCTATAAAAATTATCCTAATTCATACTTTATTAATATTACTTTTATAACACACAACAGATTTTCAGAAAATTTACTCTGATTTTCACAACACAATGCACAGTGTAGTATGTGCAACTGACAAAGGACTTGGTCTTCCTCAATACTGGCCAGTATTGAGTTTTCCTATGCGGGATGCAAGGCTGATTGTTTAAGTATTTTTAGGCTACCATTTATCCACCCAAAGTGACTTACAAAAATATACAACTATATGATACACAACTAAATACAAGAATCATAAAAACAATACTTACAATACCAAAAATTACAAGTATCAAAAATTCCAAAGAGATTACCAACAGCAATGCCTAAAGTTGAAATTATTTTAAAAATAGTTCAAGCCCATATTCATGTTTTTAAAACCCACAAAAAGACAGACAGACAGCAGCTTGGTCAATTAAAAGCTACTTGAAATATGAGCCTCCAAAGCCCTTTTATAAAAGCCAAGCCATCACAGATGGGAACAACCATATATGTCTCAGAACAGTTTTTCATGAATTAGGCACCAGCACTGAGACGAACTTACTACTTATGCTCACTGATCTGATTGATCTTAAAGAAAGGCAAACAAGCCAATCTCAATGTATCAAAACAATGAAAAGGTAAACCACCGTGAAGTGCAAATATATAAATGTATATGCACCAACAACCTTCACATATACAAGGAGTTTCAAAAATGTGTACAAAATCTCATGCTCGAGGTCTTAAAAGTCCAGTATAAAGTGCAATAATCAAGTCCGATAGTAAAGTGCTATGATGTATCATGCGTTCTTATCTCTTCCCATGCGTTCTTATCTCATCCGACGGGTGGCCAGCTTCTTCCCCGTTTCACAGGAATGGTTTCTTCAGGGGGGCGGACTCTTTCTTAAGTAATAAATTTGTATAAATTTATATGATGCACCATACATGCTTATACATCTCTATATAACATTGTACATCGGATCATTAGCACCCGTGGGGTTAAATCTCCAAGCAGAATTCAGTGCCTTTCTATAAATGAGGAATTTCAAGGATTTGGTGGCGAACTTTTTTATCCTATTCATGAGATCATTAACAGTTGTATATTTTTAAGAGTTGCTGGTGTTGTACTTCTAGCAAGGAGTGGTTGATTTGAAATGATTTACTGATTGAACCTTGTATTTAACCTTGTAAGTAACTGTTGCATTTCCATCAATCTTTGAGGATTGTGAGCTTTGGTAGTCTTGTTAAGTTTTTGCATATGAACCTTTGGTGAGTATTTTAATCATTTCTGTACAATGTTTTAAAGAAATGTATAAGCATGTATGGTGCATCATATAAATTTATACAAATTTATTACTTAAGAAAGAGTCCGCCCCCTGAGGATACCATTCCTGTGAAACGGAGAAGAAGCTGGCCACCCGTCGGATGAGATAAGAATGCATGGGAAGAGATAAGAACGCATGATACATCATAGCACTTTACTATCGGACTTGATTATTGCACTTTATACTGGACTTTTAAGACCTCAAGCATGAGATTTTGTACACATTTTTGAAACTCCTTGTATATGTGAAGGTTGTTGGTGCATATACATTTATATATTTGCACTTCACGGTGGTTTACCTTTTCATTGTTTTGCTAACATTACCATGTTGTCTGTTTGTTGCTGCCAATCTCAATGTATCAGCAGGTTTGTAGAGCTGTAGGCAGTCCTACAAATAACCTGTCTCCAGGGTGTTCTGGTAAGTGAGCAGCTCAGTCACCTAAACACTTTATCAACTTTTTGCCACAAAGAAGTAATCTATCTCCATACAGGATTGGTGTACTGGTACATTCTAAAATTTCATTTTTCATAGTTTAGAAGTGCAAAGCTGAAATCCTTTCCTAATTTGTAGTGCATCTTACAACAACAACAAAATTTTCCAGAACATAAAAGTAAATCTGGCACGATACACGTCTACCCTGTAATATTGTGTAATATTGTGTAATATGTATTGTGTAATATTCAAGAGCGTGACATCTTGAATGAACAGCCATGCACCCATTACTAACAATGTTCACGCAGAGGGGCACTCTCAGTGGCCACTCCACAGCTTCCATCATTTAGAATCTTTCCCAACACTTAGTATTTTCTGGAAGTGCCATAAGACTTCCTTGTTTGAACTTGCAGTTTTACAGCCAAGGTTAAGCAGACATAGTGACATTTTAATCCGTATTTAAACATGTACCATTTATAGCTGGTATAATTTTAATTGCATTTTATTATATGCCCCTAAGCTACAACAACAGGGTGGAACAGAAGCTAGAATAAATCATGTAATTGTAGCAAGACAGTTGACCCAGGAACATTTTAACATATACCCAGGAACATTTTAACATCTAAAATTTAATATATACAGTAACATTTTAATTAGATTCTAATGATGGTAAGCTGCAGCACAGATCAAACGGGGGGAACGTAGCTTTAAGGCAGCAGCAACTATACATGGAGGAGGGAAAACCCCAAAAGGAGCAACACTGTGAAGTGCAGGAAAAGACTAAAAATCCTGCATATGAAATTAGAAAATGAAAATCTCAAACATTAACACACACACCCCACAAAAAACCCCTTGCATTCTGCATTTCCCTTGCATCAGGGAAGGGACAGGAGGCTCAACATAACTGAAAATGCCTTAAAAATTCAAAGGTCTGCATCTGTATTGAAACTAATTTTAAGTGATTTTATAGATGGAACTATTTTTCAAATGCTTGCATTGTTTTTATATAAGCAACTTTTTATTTGTTTTTGCACTTTCTTGTTTTATGATTCTATCTGGGTTTTTTTTATAACTGTACATTTTATCGTTACAACCCATCCTGGTATCTTATAGTAAAGAGTGGGTAAGAAATATAATAAATAAATAATCTCTTTCTTTTCTGGCAAATGTCCATGTTTTTACTGATAGTTGGGTATCACCCTAAATTGGATATCACCCTAAGAGCATAATCCCACTGACTAGTACACTAACATCAGTGGGTCTACCTCTGTGTATGGTAGACCTCTGTGTATATCACCCTGTCTTTAACCTCTGCTGAAGGGAGATAAAGACATTTCAATAAAATAAACAAACAATAGTGTTTTTCCGCATTATGAACTATTGCTTATATAGTGGACGCTCGGGAGGCACGTTCGCAACCCGCAGCATTCACAACCCACGTCTGTGCACCTGCGCACGTACGAGTCACGATTTGGCACTTCTGCACATGCACAAAGTGCAATTTGGTGCTTCTGCACATGCGCCGAAACCCGGAAGTAACCCGTTCTGGTACTTCTGGGTTCGTCGCGGAGCGCAACCCAAAAAGACGCAACCTGAAGCGGCTGTAACCCGAAGTATGACTGTAATTGATTTTTCCATGCAATATTTCTTTGAGTATGTTATGTTTACCCGGAAAAGCAACCAATACATTTCCAAATACATACAGATACATTGCCTCCTGAGCCATTGTCTTCATCTGTTTGTGAGACGGGCATTTAACCATCTGAAATAACATCACTAGCTCCTACTATGTGAAGAGGGGTAAAGGTAAAGGTAAAGGGACCCCTGACCATAAGGTCCAGTCGTGACCAACTCTGGGGTTGCGCACTCATCTCGCATTATTGGCCGAGGGAGCCGGCGTATAGCTTCCAGGTCATGTGGCCAGCATGACAAAGCCACTTCTGGCGAACCAGAGCAGCACACGGAAACGTCGTTTACCTTCCCGCTGTAGCGGTTCTTATTTATCTACTTGCATTTTGACATGCTTTCAACTACTAGGTTGGCAGGAGCTGGGACCAAGCAACGGGAGCTCACCCCGTCACAGGGATTCGAACCGCCGACCTTCTGATCAGCAAGCCCTAGGCTCAGTGGTTTAACCCACAGCGCCACCTGGGTCCCTGATGAAGAGGGATAATTCCTGGCAATTTTATAGGACGATGTACTTAAGATACTTGAGGGGTTTTTTCGTTTTGTTTTTTTAAAAAAGGTTAAATGTCCCCTGGCTTCCATATTTAGAAGGAAAGTAAAGAGGGTAATGGGGCTGTTGGAGGTACCATTGCTAGTGTTGGGAGTTAGAAGCAGTCCCCAAATGGGAGTACTTTGTGGTAATTGACAAGGGCTATGGAAGCTTCATGGAGGACACGAAAATGTGAGCAACAGCTAACATTTCTGAAACAGAATTATCACTATTGTATAAGAAAAACATCTCTGTGAAATTTCTTGTTGGAAGACATGATGCACTTTTACCTGGAACAACATGGACTGGCTTTTAAAAGACAGCCGCAGGATCTCAATGAAGGCTCAGACATTTATTTTCAAGCAAGCACCGGACATCAGTCCTATTTATAACACTTCTGAAAATATTTGTCATATTTTCAGTGCTACAGCTCTTCAGCTGCAGTAAAATAGAAAGCAACTGAAATACAGTATTAATAGTGTGTAAATGTTTGGTAAAGACCATGGGGAGTTTTACAAAGTGAATTCATGTAGTACAGTCCTTTGCACAGGAAACATCCTGTATATGTGCGCACAGGTGCAGTGAAGTCAGTGAAGCCATGAGTGGGGGAGCAGGTATTGGATTAAAGATTAGTTTGCAACGTTACAGAACTGGTGTGGTGCAGGCATCGGGCACTATTGTTCAACCTGCCTAACTACCAGTAGTTATGTTGTCCATAGACTGATGCAGTTGGTTCAGCATGGACAACTTCTGGTGAACCTTATTCAGCCGCTGGGAGGTGGTGTTGTGGCCCATCAGCCCCTGAGCTGGGTTTCTGGATAGGAAGCACCACCCTCCATTATCCCTGATGGAGTAGGGCAGGGTGCCCCTTCCTCCTAAGAATCCAGCCCAATGTCTTTCCTGCCATCAGAAGTTGTGGCGATTGCTATGTGGTAGTTGAAAATCCACAACACCAGAGTCAATCTGTCTGTTGGCAAATCCCTCCCTGGTCCATAAATCAGTTAGCAACAGCTGTCCATAGTAATGTTGCTAGCCAACAAGACCAATCCTGCCAATAAGCAAGAGATAAGTACGCGGGTGGCGATGTGGGTTAAACCACAGTGCCTAGGGCTTGCCGATCAGAAGGTCAGCGGTTTGAATCCCCGCGACGGGGTGAGCTCCCGTTGCTCGGTCCCTGCTCCTGCCAACCTAGCAGTTCGAAAGCACGTCAAAGTGCAAGTAGATAAATTGGTACCGCTACAGCGGGAAGGTAAACGGCGTTTCCATGTGCTGCTCTGATTCACCAGAAGCAGTTTTGTCATGCTAGCCAGCTCCCTCGGCCAATAACGTGAGATGAGCGCCGCAACCCCAGAGTCGGTCATGACTGGACCTAATGGTCAGGAGTCCCTTAGAAGTATGGGTGGGTGCAAAGGCGTAGGAAGGGGGTGGGGGGGGAGGACTGCCCCAGGTGTCATCGTTGAGGGGGTGACATTCGGCATGCCGCCCACCCGCAACTCCCAAGCCTACCCCGAGCTGTCGATGGGGGTGTCTGTGTGACAAATAATTTTCCGCACTGGGTATCACCTGACCTTGCTATGCCTCTGGGTGGGTGTGGTGAGGGAGCCAGAAAGGCCTGCCTTTTAAACCCTGGGAGTCTTCTGTCAGCTTCACTCTGTGGCCCTACCCCCAGTGAGCCTAGTAAGGATGCCGACTGGTTCACAGAGATCACATTTAGATATCATACTCCCATGCAGCTAGAAACCATGCAAAGTACCTGCTGGCCACATGGGAAGCCCGTGACTATGACCACTCCCCACCACCACCATCAAACTGGGCCTTAAATTGTGCTCCCAGTGAATCGAGAATAGGGGATTATTGTGGTTTAAAGTTTTCATAGGCTGCAGCCTACCACTTTAAAATACAATTCAGGATATCATTTTTTAAAAATTCATCCCATGTTAAAACAAAAAGAGATAACCTCCTTGCCCACATATCAATAAGGCTGGGATAGAATCTATCTCCCTGATGTGTTTCCATGAAGCACTACAATTCACATTTTTAGAAGGCAACAGCCACCATTAGGAATCCAGGAAACCAACTTCCACAAACAAGGCATTTTCCATATTTAACAAAACAGAAAGAAGTAAAATAATCTGACACTTTTATTTACACATGATTTGAGGACCCTTAGCCTCTACTCTAGATCTACATTAGGCCAGGAGAACAGAACTATCTGTTAAGTGAAGAATATCAACAAGACTGATTTTCATTTATCAAAATGTTAGCATTCAGACTTACAATGCATGATTTAACCATCCATCATCTTTTGGTAGAATATAGTATGCCCTAAATGATACCATCCCTAAGTGGAGAATGTGAAAATAAATAAGAAAGGGAAAGCGATGTGAGATTACTGCCAGAATTGGTGGTATTAGCATATTTCACAATAGATGAAGAGCTGCAATTTCTGAAGGATTCACACAGTAATCCAGCACGTCTTGGATATTAAAAAAATGAGGATTGTCTGCAGGTAGACTGTGAACTCCACACTCAGTTGTTCCAGAACCACTGATATGCCTGCCTTCTCTCCCCACATTGCATCCCTGTAGTCTATTATGATATTAATAGCACCCCGGGCACATTTTAAAGGGTCAGACATTCATACAGAATGGAGGTAAATTTTATGCTTCTTTCTGTTACTTTTATAACCCCCTCTTTACCACTTGGTGCACTACCTATCCTTTATTTATACATTTGCTTTATCATTAAATCTCAGTGGTGTCTGGTACCCTTTAAAAAATCTGTTACAAATCACAGTTTTAAGAAACAAGCCTACAACAAGTCCCCCCCTTCCTAGTTTTCCCTCCTAAACTCCCACTCTGCCCTTCTTTCTTCAAATCCTGCTCAGAACCACATTGGTTTTGAACTTATGTTTAAGAGCCTGAAATAGGAGCCTCAAAATGGACTTGAAAAATTATGGGAGTAGGTCAGTCATTGCAGCTTTGGGTCCCTGAAGGAACGAGTGTGGTTTGGGACTCTTCCTGTTAATTGCTGCAATACTTCTCCAAAACATTCAGTGGAAAGCAGATTCTAATTAATGCAAATACACACCAGCAAGGAGTTGGACCCAAATGAGTCTTTTCCAACACTGATTTCCATGGCTCCAGCTAAGGTTTATACAGCAGATGTTTTCATGGCTCCCTGAGCAACCGGCACTAGCTGCAAAGGCACTTTTGATATAACAGTGACTTCCTTCACTCTCCCCGCCCCCAAGCACATACCTCAATCCCTGATTAGCAGCATAGGCACCAAAATGGCGCCTCTCTGGGGAACTTGAATCCAGAGATGGAAAAAATATAAGCTGAAGAGAGTGGAAAGGCAGGCAGTTCCCAAGCAGTGGTCTAATCCCCACAAAGCCACTGCCTGAGGATGGAAATCCCATGACATTACAGCACTCTGGTCTGCCACAAAGCATTTGTCTCTCTTCAAAGCCTCCTCAGAAAATCGAAGGCTTTACAAGTCATCCTCAGCTGCAGTTGTCAGCTGTATCGGAATTCCCAGATTGCCACCAGCCTATTCTCGACAGCTTTACTGTTGCCGCTTTACAAGCCAAAGTCACTTGGAGCAAAGCCCAATAGCCTTCTCATTTACATCAGCTTACCCAAATGAAATGGCCACTGGCTTGTAAGGCAAAGACCTGAATTTGCTGCATTCGCCCAAGGGGAAATCCAGAGACCGATAAGCTGAAGTTCAGCAGCGGAATGGGACCAGTCCAGCTGTCGTAGATTTGAACTGGAGATATGAGAGAGTGACTACAGTACAAGCTTTTGTGACCAGATAAAAAGGAAAAACAGGGAGGGGATCTAGAACATCAAGGTGGCAGGTGTTTGCTGACAGAGATGGACTGTAGCTACATGTTGAAGAGCAGGGCTTGGACAGACCTGCAATTCTGCCATATATATGCCCATTGAGATTGGGTTCAGGCCTCCAAGACTAGACTGAATCCCAGTAATGAGCCACACCTGCAAATTTTGTCTAGAAAAAGAAAAAGATCTTAAACATCACGCTTCATCTGCTGATGTGTAAAATGTGTCCTTAATTTATTTGAATAAGAGAAAGCAGTATCCTCATATCAGCAATGAAGAGAACTCTCAAAAGCCTCTTAAAAGTGGCGCCACACATACTACAAGCTGCCTTTTTCGAATTAGAAATGTCTTTTCCAGTTAACTAGTGAGCTGGGAAAAAGAGAGGGGGAGGAGGGATGTGTTGGAGCAAAGCACAGCAACTCATAAGCACACCCACTCCACCTAGAGGGATTCCACAAACAATTCTTTCCGGGTTCTCTTGTTGCTGTATTCTCACAGCATCCCAAATCAACAGTTTTATTATTCATTTGGATATGCCAGCCAAGTGCCAAAGCTAAGCATGTGAGCACAGGAGTCATAGCAGAGTCATTTCCCCTGAGAGGGCTATTCTAGCCCAATCAGGCATTTAGGGAGAGCCAGGTTCATCTGTTTTTTATCTCACCCCTCATAATAACTGTCACAAACAGTTTGCAGCCAGGGTAAAATATGCCTTTATGTGGCTCACAGTAGACACTCTTTTAGCACCATTTAAAAGGCAGGCTGTAGCAAAGTGTAGTGGGGACTGTCATTAACAGGGATAGACATACCATATGCATGTACTAGGCCGGCCTCCCTATTCTGCACAGCAGCCCAAATGGGGAGGAGATGGCAACATTACACCACTTTTAGAATACATTCGGGCAGCCCTGTATCGGGAGGTTTTTAATGCTTAATGTTTTTATTATGTTTTTAGATATGCTGTAAGCAGCCCAGAGTGGCTGAGGAAACCCAGCCAGATGGGTGGAGTATAAATATTGTTTTTGTTTTTGTTTGTTGTTGTTAACATTATCCAAACACTGCATGCTACAACTTCAGAAAATTTATGAGAATTTCAAGTATAAGCCCTATGCATGTAATGAAATGTCCCTCCTCAACACTGCAATTCAGCCAAAGGACACAGCATAATAAAGAGTGGAAAGTTAGTGGAGCTGCTCCAAGGGCACAGCACCAGGATGGACCAAGTGGACAGCTGCTTGGGAAAAGATCAGCTCTGTCAGCATGTGATGTTTGGGGTCAGCCCAGAGCTCCTGGAGGTGGTGTTCCAAGATGTGCAGAAATTCACACTGGTGACCCAAGAGGAGATCCCTTCAATGGCTAAGAGTGTGGACCGGACAAGGGTTGGTGCTGGCAGCTCCATCTGCACCAGTGGTTAGTATAAGGGGGATGCCACCATCAGGGCACCAGAAAACAATGCAAGTTTATCTATTAGTTTCATTCATTATTTTCATTCACCCTATAACCTCTGCGAGAAGGTGGAAACGTGGTGAATGAACCACACCCTGATTAGTAAAATTTCCTTGATCTACAGGCATGTGTATGGCATTTAAAAAAGCACATTGCCAGTTTGCAAAGGAACTGGATTGTACAATGTAGTGCAAAACAAAACATAATGAAACAAAGAGTGTGCATTTGTCAACTCCAATAGAATGATTACATCAAATATGACTTTGAAAGGAATCCCATAAGAACCCAGTCATCTATATCTATGTTCATTAGTTGCTGCACAAGAAATAAAGCTTGACAAATAGCAAAAGAAAAGGGGAAGAAACTGCAAAGTAATGCACTCAAGTTGAGCAGTGGGTTTTCATGTGGGAGTCCTAAACTGAAAACTTTGCTCAACTATCAAAACTAACTAGGTGATCTTAGAAAAATATTACTCCTTCAGGAAATTTGTTATGATGATAAAAGGGATAAAAGGCCATAAGTCCATGTGTGCTACCCTGAGCCCTTTGGAGATTAATATATTATGAATACAGTGGTACCTCTGGTTACGAACTTAATTCGTTCTGGAGGTCCGTTATTAACCTGAAACTGTTCTTAACCTGAGGTACCACTTTAGCTAATGGGGCCTCCCACTGCTGCTGTGCCGCCGCCGCACAATTTCTGTTCTCATTCTGAGGTAAAGTTCTTAACCCGAGGTACTACTTCCGGGTTAGCGGAGTCTGTAACCTGAAGTGTTTGTAATCCAAGGTGTTTGTAACCCGAGGTACCACTGTATGGCTAAATAAAACAGATTCATGAGACTTAAGGTACATATAAGTGGCAGCTTCCCAGGCTGTATGGTATAATTGCATATATTTTTCCTTTATGCCACTCTCTTGCTCACTTGCAGAAAGCTGAATGCACTGCATTATCTATGGTTGTCATGGACAACCACACTTATAGACATGAACTAGTGCAGACTGAAGTACTCCACAGATAGCAGAGGTGGCTAACCTTTTTCGGCTCCCAACCAAGTCCTGTGCACATTTGCTCACACATGTGCATAGACACCACACTTGTGGGCTACAAAAGCATGCATACATAGCCACCCCACTGAGAGGTGTACCTAGAGCCCCTTGTGCTCTTGGCAAGGAGCTGTATCTGCAGCCCTGCAATAACCACATTATTTGCCTTAAAATTACTGCTAAAATGAAATTAAATATTGTCCATTTAGTTGTGAATGCTTTAATTTCATTAATTAGATACCTCATGAAACATAGGTGTGTAAATAATTAAGTACATAAATCAATTATACACTATAAGCAGTAAACCAATATATACTATAAGCATTAATCAGTTATGTTTTGTTAGCTTGGGCCCAGCTTTCTGATCTGTTAAGGTTATTTTGAATTCTGATTCTGTCTTTTGCGGCATTAGCTATCCCTCTCAGTTTGGTGTCATCTGCAAATTTGATTGTTGTTGTTGTTTAGTCGTTTAGTCGTGTCCGACTCTTCGTGACCCCATGGACCATAGCACGCCAGCAACCCCTCAATTCCTTCATCCAAGTCATTTATAAAGATGTTGAACAACAACAGGCCCAGGACAGAACCCTGCAGCACCCCAATTTTAACTTTTTTCCAAGATGATAAAGAACCATTACTGAATACTCTTTGGGTTTGGTCAGTCAACCAGCTACAAATCCATCTAACAGTTACCCCATCCCGTCCACATTTTACCAGCTTACTGAAAACAATATACACTATGTCCACAGCATTCCCCTGATCCACCAAGCTGAGAAATCCATGCTGGGTGTTAGTAATCACAGCATCCTTTTCACAAACTGTTCTAGGACCTTTTCTGGTATCAATGTCAAGCTCACCACTCAGTAGGGAGTCTTCATCCCCCCCCCCTTTTCAATGATGGAGGAAACATTTGACCACCTGCAGTTTCCAGTCTCTAAGAATTCTTGGAGAATAGGTTGTGCTCTCTAGGGTGAGAGATCACTCCGCTCCCTGCTGCAGCAGAGTTGCTCCCTGCTCCATACTTGCTGGGCCCCAGAGGCAATGCAAACCAGCACCCCTATATGTGCAGGGCCCTTTCTTTGTTGAGCTCCCTCTGACCCCTGGAAAGCCATTGGACACCATGATATAAACACAGAGAGAGTAAAGGATTTGAAGTTTAAAATGCAAAATAACAGCACATCCTGCCCCTGAAGCTGTTTTGGAGTCAGAGTCTTAATTTTGGTTTTTAGCTGGTGGAACAAACTTTTGGATAAAACAGACAGATTCTTGTTAAGATTTACAGCCCCTTACCTTCCATAAGGTTCTCAGGGGTGCAGAGGTGGATTTAGGGCAGTGTGACAGGGTACGGCATCCAATGAGGCACCTTCCTGCCTCCTTCCCAAAGCCTAGTTAGCGCTTTCCAGCTTTGGGAAGGAAACAGAAGGGCTCTAGGACCCTGACAGAGTCTTGCACCTCCCTCCCAAAACCTAGCACCTCACTAACCAGGCTTTGAGAAGTTGGCTTTGGGCTGTGGGGTCAGGGGGAGGGGAGCTTCAGATTTTGCCCCTGAAAGGACTTCCAGGAATAAGTTTATTCACATGTGACAAAATATGTGACAAAATGGAGACATCAAAAGAAGCTCAAAGGCCAAACAAAACCCCACACACCTAGTTGGAGGAGACAGCATTGATAATTCCATTTCCCAAACTCCCTTGCCTGGTGAACCATTACTCTGCCTAAGCTCAGAGAGGACTGGATGCTTGAGGAGGGGGTGGGGCTTGGGCAGGAGTTTCTCCCAGGGCTGAGTGGAGAAAGTCCCAGCAGAATGGGCTGGTGGGGAGGAAGAGAGAACGATGAGGTGCTCTGGTGCCCCATGATAACTGGAAACAGATTTCTGGGATGATTTTTGTGCCCCTGGGCTTGCACCCTTCTGGGCC
Organism: Zootoca vivipara; assembly: GCF_963506605.1. Lineage (NCBI taxonomy): Eukaryota > Metazoa > Chordata > Lepidosauria > Squamata > Lacertidae > Zootoca > Zootoca vivipara. The sequence continues at coordinate 37,000,716 of NC_083289.1, read as the reverse complement.
TGCACTCCCGATGGGGGCCAGATTCACCAAGACCCTAGGTGCACCTCTGACCCCACCCTCTCTCGTTTCCTCTCCTTCTCATAGCATTGCAATTGGTTTTAGGGGTGCCATCTCCTGCTCTTCAGCCAAAGATAGCAGAAGAATCCTTAACAAAGATTTTCAGAGCACAGCAGAAGTGTTCATGAATAAGGAAGTGACAAGTGGCTTTCTGGACATCATGCCATTGCCACTTATAATGGCTTCTTGGGGGGGTTAGAGTGCTTTGGGTCCCCTGAAAAACCCATGGAGCTTAGTATGACAACAGAAAAGTTTTTTAAAGTAAAATAAAAAGTATACCACAAATGAAAAATTGTAAGGGGTTCTGGGGGACACAAGGAATATGAAGTATTGGTAACTAAATCACTGCTGAACACATCCAACCACTCTGTGTATTTTCTCACCCACAGCCCTAGACTATGGACCTACATCTTCACTCTCCCCTGTCGATAGGCCATTTGCTCTTCTGACCAACTACCCAGCTACTTTTGAATCATCTGGAAAACAGCCAGATTTTATAAGCAGCTGTCACATAAAAGTAAACATTTAAAACCATTACATTTTTAACAGTTTATATTTAATGCTGCCTAGGTTTTTGACTTTACTCCATTATGATTCAGTTAAATAGTTTCCCTCTGGAGTTGGCATCTCCATCCCACTGCCTGGCATTCACTCCTGGCAGGCACGCACTGAACAATTTCCAGGGCTGTGATATCACCTCATCCTCCCATCCTGGACATAGTTATGAGGTCACTGCACAATAAGTAATGATACAAATATCAAGCAAGTTCTCAGGCAAGGAGATTTGGGAATGGTGTAGGAACAGGCTTAGCTTTTCAATAAAAGCTTTCCATGATGAGGGAGAAAAATCTTTCCCTACCCTAGATGCTTCAGGGTAGATCTAATATTTCACAGACATCTCATAGCTAAGTGAAATGAATTCAATAAGAAGTGCAAAGTCAGTACCTATTCCATCAGCACATTATAAATCACTTTAGAGAAAGAGTTAAATGTTCTAGGGTGAAGAAAGAGTTCTGTTCATAATATAATCCAATCAACGAAGCTTAGTTCAAAATTTAGTGCCAAAACTTGATGAGTGTGCAAATCTGCAATCCAAATTGGGGAGGAGGGATATTAGTGGGAATACCAAACAGCTTAGAGAAGAAAGATGGACGTGAAATCTAGACACCTGGCTACACCTTCAGCTCCCAGGTTGTGATCAGTCTTTGTAATTTGGGTCAGAAAATCTTTGTGTGTCTGACTTTCTCTTCATGTGAAGCTTTGCATGCCTGTTTATCTGATTTCTTGCACTACTGAAATACAAATTACCACCATCACACCTGCTTTCTTGCTCAGGCAGTGACGTATACTAGGAGGGTACAAAGTTTAACCCGTGTGCCAAGCATTACAACATGAAACGGCATAAATGTTCCTTCCATCTCCATTTCCACCCAAGCCTCCGTCTTCTGTTCTAATGTGCTTACTTAAGTGGCCAGCCCACCTGCTCCAGCTGACAAAGGGAGAGCAACATCTTACAGCTGCTGGACTGACTTCTTTTCTCCCACTCTGCATTTACTAAGCATTATTGCATGCAACAGCAGTAGCAGGAGTACTTGGGGAAATGATCCAAATGTGCAGGTTTGTTTATAACTGAGAAAGAAGGAAGCAGGAAGTTCTGATAGACTGATCCCCAATGGGCACAGTAACAGAGCCCAGTTTCATGTTTATTATTAGCCATTCATCCCCACTATTTTATAAACATCAGCTAATTCAGACAGTGGGTGCACAAGCCAGTGTTAATTTGAGGCATAAGCAAAACATATTGGATGAGCTTAATCTGTTCTATTATAATGGGGCTGGGTGGGTAGTGGAAGCACAGTACCATCACACTGAAAACTGTATACCAGCTGAAAGGTTCAAATATCTCTGCTTCTGTTTCTCAGGCTATAAATTTATGGGGCTGGAAATTTATGTGATTGTCACCTGTGGGCAAAACTGATTATATGATTACTTCCCTTGATCCTTGTTTTCCATGCCCATCCCTTATATTTTTAAAAGAGACCTTTAAAAATAAATGATAATAAATTGCTCCATAATAACCCAAAGAATTATGACAATGGATGTAAGGGCTTTTCAACAGTGGAACAGACTCCTATGAGAGGTGCTGGACTCTGCTTCCTTAGAGGTTTTTAAGAGGTTTTAGAGCAGAGGTTGGCTGGTCATCTGTCATCTATGATCTAGTTGAGATTTCTGCATTGCAGGGGGTTGGACAAGATGACCCTTTGGGGTCCCTTCCAATTCAATGATTCTATGGGGGCAGATGGGGCTTATCAATCTGGGAAGCTCTGCTGCCGTGCGGCTATACAGTGGTACCTGTAGTTACAAACTTAATTCATTCTGGAGGTCCATTCTTAACCTGAAACTGTTCTTAACTAGAGACGTGCTTTCACTAATGGGGCCTCTTGCTGCCGATGCGCCACCAGCACACGGTTTCCGTTCTCATCCTGGGGCAAAGTTCTCAACTCAAGGTAACTCTTCCAGGTTAGCGGACTTTGTAACCTGAAGTGTTTGTAACCTGAGGCGTTTGTAACTCGAGGTACCACTGTACTCATTTGTGAGAAAGGCTTCAGGAGAAAATTTTGAGGAAAACTTTACAGTATATGTGCTGCCTTGTGGGACATCTTCAGGAGAATCATGGAATTGCAGAGCTAAAAGTAACCATGAGGTTCATCAAGTCCAACCCCCTCAAAAGTTAAGAGTAAACCCTATAGAAATTCGGAGTGGAGAACGCCTCCTTCCGCGCCACTCCTAAAGCCAAACTGCTCTGCTTTCCTTTGGACCACATCAGTGAGGCTGGGGGGGGGAGGGGGTCTTGTCATCTTGGCAGTGCATGACCTCCATACACACTGCCAAGGTTTGTGCCCCAGAGAGGTCACTTCGGTGCTGCGAACACAATGAAAACAATGTGGGAGACAGCCATGACAGACACACAGTGTCGTTTAGCCCAGACACTGAGGTTCCCTGTGAGGGTCTTCTGCTGGTTCCCTCACTGTGAGAAGCGAAATTACAGGGGACTAGGCAGAGGGTGTTCTTGCTAGTGACACCCTCCCTTTAGATGTTAAGGAAATAAACAACTATTTGACTTTTAGAAGACATCTGAATGCAGCCCTGTATCGGGAAGTTTTTAATGTTTGATGTTTTGTTTTAGTATGTTCTGATATATGCTGTGAGCCTCCCAGAGTGGCTAGGGAAACCCAGCCAGATGGGCGGGGTATAATAATAATAATTATAATAATAACAACAATAACTACTACTACTACTATGGTTCTCTGGCAGTTTGACTTAACCCCTAGAGGGGGTTCTCTCCCAAAGCAGATGGATGCCAACAACAATGATTCTATGAGAATGGAATAAGGGGGAAGTAGGAAGCCCTGAGCATTTGTTCTTCAGATGCCCCCTATATGAAGAAGTTCGAAGGGAGATCCTGGATCCCATACTGGTGAGCTTAGCAAGCCTCCCGGAAAAGCAATTATACAACCTGCTCTTGCTAGGCAAAGACCTGAAAATAACCAGGGCGGTCGCCAGATTCTGTGCCCAAATATGCAGACACAGACTTTCTTCCCAGCCCGTCTGATTCTTTCCTCAATGGCACCCCGAGCGAGCTAGGCTCAGCTTTCTGCAGCCACTATTTTAAGGGTTAAACTTTTAGCATTGTTATATAATTAATAATTTTCTTTTAAATCTTGTTTAAAGCGACTTTTATACGTTATGCTCCCGGAAACTGTTTTTTCAAAGGGATCCGTTTTATTTTTATTTCTATTTTATTTTTACTTCTAAGAGCTGGTCCTCGACCGTAATAATAAATAAATGAAAAAAAAAAAGAATGGAATAAGCAGGTCAAAAAAGACCCACGTGAGACAACAATGTGCATCCATTGAGCTTAATGGATAAGTGTGTATTTGAACTTGGGTCTCTTAATTCAAGTCAGACACTCTATGAACAACACTACGTTAGCTGGCAACCAAATAAACCAGTGGTGAGGAATCTCCTCAGAGGTGAGGACAAGTAAACCAACAGTTAAATGTTAAATCATAACATTGTAGAGTTGTAGTCCAACCCCCTGTAATGCAGGGGTGCCAATTAAAGCAGCCATGACAGATGGCCAGCCAACCTTTGCTTAAAAACCTTAAAGAAATGAGAGTCCACAACCTCCCGAGGGAGCCTGTTCCTCTGTTGAACAGCTCTTACCATCAGGAAGCTCTTCCTGGTGTTTAGTCAGAATACATTTATTATGGGCATTCCACTGGGGCAATTCAGTCAGATGGGTGGGGTTCAAATGTTGTTGTTGTTCCGGGGAACCAGGGGCTGGTCTGGTTCCACTCGAGAGCGGACACTCAGGAACAATCATGTCAACTGCCTTGGTCATTTCCCCACTTCAGATATCAACCAGGGCTTCAATAGAACTGCCTCCCGAGGAAAGAGGAAATCCCCAAGAGCCATCAGGAAACTATCCAGATAGATCAGCGTCCTACTGCAGGCCATCTTTATCGGTCCCCCATCCCTGCAGAGACTTTGAGTTGCAATGAGTCCAATTCAATGTAGAAAAACAAGTCCATAGTGTTCCCTGGAGCATGGGTGGTATTACTTGAGGTACACCCATGCTATATAATAACCCAGTTATTACTTGAGGTACACCCATGATTTTCATGGAGGCCATGGAATCCTGAACCAGCCTCAGCACGAATGTCTTGTGTGCTCAAGCTGAAATGAGCCCAAGCTGGGCTCCAGGCTCATGTGTTCCCCTCTCCTCCTGCATGGTTAGAAGTACATAATCACTGTTTACTTTCCACTAATATTGGAAAGTAATATTATAAAGGAAAATGGAAAGTCTGTCATTGCATGAGGACTGGGTGTCAAGGTGAATTTCCAAAACAAGCCAACTTCTACCTATGGGTTATGAAGCTGGTTTAATTAACCATGAATCCCTGGTCTGCAGGAAACAATAAAACAAGTTTATATGAAACTGATAGTAAACATCAGTGAAGTTCTTTTCCTGGCCACATGGAAGGAGGGAAAATGAGGAGCCCACTAGTCCAAGACTTTGCTCAATCCAGCTCATGCAGATAGTGCTAAATGTTGGATTAGCATTACACATTAACAAGAATTACACATTAACACTGTATTTATCTAGTTGTTCTAATGCATGTAATTGAGGTACCCGTCAAATAACCCAAAGAGCACAGTGAGGGGTGGATGGGTTAGTCCATAACAATCTCTGGTCATGCTGGACATGAGTGAAATGATTCCATACATAATATAACCTCACATTTTAAGGAATCTTAAAATTAAATTGAAAATAATCATCAAGCAAATATAATTATTTCCCACCCACTATTTTTATTTACTGTATTCTGGGAAGCCACAGGGCAGGCAGAAATGCTGGGTGCAATGCAGTTGAGAGTGGTTATCAAGGATATCAGGTTTAAGGACTTAATTTCATATTTGATAATTCTGGCTAAACAAACCATCACTTGACAATGGGAACTCTGGAACTTTTGTTCCTTGAGAAAGCCATGATGTGATGTGCCTTGTAGATTGCACCGGTTCATTTGCAGTATTTTCCCCATTTTTTGCTTGTTTTTATATTGTATTGTTTATACTTTATTGAGGAGATTTGCTTAAAATGTAAACGTGGGTAGTTATTGAACTAAGGTTACTCCTTTCCCTTTCATTTTAACTAAACTAAGTGTAGTCCAATGAGTGTCCTAAGAATGCAAAAATACAGGAATAGTTACATTCATACAACCATCATCTGGAATTATCAGCGCAAGAAACCTTGAATTTGCAAGCTTTGTTGTCCCCTTCCTCCATACACTTCTGCTTCTGATTTGCTCCAAAACATTTTTGCCAGGTTTAGGCAAAATGACAAACTATGGTTTACTGCAAATTAGAAATGGAAACTTCTTATCATTGCCCCCTGCATGTGGAGGAAGGGAAGAGGGAAGCTTGCTAGTTCAAGGCTTCTTATAAATGCCATGCCAAACCACTGCATGACATTATTTCTGAAAGTAGTCTATAGCTCTTTGTCAAAATCATGAGTGTCAGTGTGGTGGCGGGAAAACCTGTAGCCACACACACACACTGGAAGAAGACGAGAAGTGAACTAACAAAAAAAGTAAAATAAGGTGAGCAAAAAATATTTTACAAAACAGTTAAGTCATCTTGCCAGAACTGTTCCCCTAGCTGGCTCAGAAGGGTTGTGAAAGCAGAAACTTGATCAGCCTTTAACAGTGGAATGCATGGAAATGACAACTGTGCATAACTACTAGAGAATCTACAACCGGTGTTCAACAATCAGCTAGAATCGCACAAATAATCGGAATGTTTCATGCATGAGCTCATTCGCAGGATAATACCCTTGCGTGATTCCACCCTGTAGGAATTCATTGTATGCTCAATAAATGCAAGAAACCTCCCCTCACCCACCCGAAAGCTCCTCTCTTCACTGCTCCTTCACAAACTCAGAGCAACTTAATCTGAACTACAAAGTGAGTGTTATGATGAACCAGGAGCACTCATGAATGGTGCTCCAGAAAAATAGCTAGTATAGTATAGCTATAGGAATGCTAACAACTTCAGCCACCACAGATTGGGAGTCATTTTACACAAAACGATGCCATGTTTTCAAAAGGACAAGATTATAGGGATTGGGGGCAAAGCTGTGCCAAAAAATTTGCTACTGGTGCTACCCTTTTGGATACATATACAGAAACCGTCATGCAGGTAATGAGCTCTAGAACATACCGCAATGTAGTCCACACCTCATTCCCATGACCTATCACAGGCTATTCTTCTGAACACTTTTTTATGGCCTTCTTGAAGGAAAAGAGGTTCACATTTTCTCAAACTGTCCATGTCAATATCTAGGCCAATAAAATGAGACAATATGCCATCTTTTCAAATGGCACAATTTGCAACAGACACAAGCAAGTAGAACATGGGTCGGCAAACTAAAGCCCGCGGGCCAGATCAGGCCCAATCACCTTCTGGATCCAGCCCGCAGACAGTCCAGGAATTGCTACGTGGATCGCCAGCACATATGTTCTTTCCCTCTCCATCACACGGCAGCAGCGGCATTGCCTCCTCCCTCCCTCCTCCTGGCTTCTCCCTGCCTTGCCTAGAGGAGGAAGGGGGCTGGGCTTTGTTGGTGCCAGCAGCAGCAGCACTCGAGCGGCTTCCATTTTAAGCAGTCCCTCTCCAGAGCCCTTTTGTGCACTGCTCATCATCCCTCTGCTGCTGCCAGCCCCTGCCGCTCGCAAGACACAGGAGCCACAGTTGGCTGAGCGTCCCTCTCGAGTGGCTGCCATTTAAAGCAGCCCCTCTCCAGAGCGCTTTCACATGCCACTCACCGTTCCTCCGCTGCCACCACCGTCAGCCTTGCCGCTCGCAATACACAGGTAAGCAGCCACCAGGGCCCATGGTGCTCTTGCATCATTCCCCCCCAAAAAATAGTCTGCCTCCCCCCCACAAGGTCTGAGGGACAGTGGACTGGCCCCCTGCTGAAATAGTTTGCTGACCCCAGAAGCAGAATCATAGAGATTGTATAGTTGCAGAGTTGGAAGGGACCCTGAGGATCAATCTAATCCAATCCCCTGAAATGCAGGAATATGCAGTCATCCCATAAATGCAGATATAACAATGCATTGATTTAAGCAATATAAAGCATTACCTATTCACAATAAATATAGTTGCTAATACAGTCAGAATTTGCTGTGTCAAATGGTGTGCTTTCATGCCTGCTTGCTAGTACCTTTTTGAGAGAGGCAGCACACACAGCATGGTCCTTTAAACAAATGATTCTGACCCCTTTTATTATTTTCAAGTTTGATGTTGCAAACTCTGAAGTCCTGTTTTTAAAACAACAGCAACAACAATCCTCCCAGTCCCAATTCTGTTATTTATGCATATGAAGACAAAGTATCATATGCTAAACCAAGTTCTGGTTACAGGTAGGTAGCCGTGTTGGTCTGGATCGAAGTAAAAAAAAAAAAATTCCTTCAGTAGCACCTTAAAGACCAACTAAGTTTTTATTTTGGTATGAGCTTTCGTTTGGTATGAGCTCATACCAAAATAAAAACTTAGTTGGTCTTTAAGGTGCTACTGAAGGAATTTTTTTTTTATTATGCTAAACCAAGAATAGTTAACATAATGCACTCCTAATGTTGCTGGACTACAACTCACATCATCCATGTTCATTAGTCATGCTGGCTGGGGCTGATGGGAGTTGTAATCCCAAAACCACCACAATGGCTACTGTACTAAACAGTTGTTCATGAAACAGCAAGATACACAACAAGGGACAATATTGTGGGAATGTCTGCATCGACTTATTTTCACACAATGCGCCTGAAAACATACTTCGGCATGGACATTGTTTGCCTCTCATTTTCTCCTCTTCTCAAGCTACTCCTTGTATGTGTATGTATGACCTCTCTCACCAACAAAGGAACACAAGCAAACAACAGGAAACATGCACAAACAACGCTGACACTGAACCCCTACATGTATTAAGGAAAACAGAAACATCGGCACCCCATCCCACCCACCTCCCCACCCACCTTTTCCCACCACCTTCTTCCCAATGTCTCAACAAGCAAGATCGATGTATAAAAATGATACATGGAAAAAATATGAGATATTGTACTACCTCTGTAAACCACGAAAATCCTTAAATTTTACAGTACAGTTTACAGTATATATATATACTGTAAACATGCAAAGAGGAACATAGAAACAAGTGGGAGTGGCAAAGTGGAATGTGGGCAGGGTTGGGTTTCACCTGAGATGGGCTGCACTGTGATTAATCTCCAGAGTTGATGTCATAATTTTCTTGGGCTAATTCAGAATAGTTGTAGTTGCTGTTGACATGCAGAATGATCTGAAGACTGAGGAGCTGAGTGCACATGGAGGGCCATCAAGTTACAGTGTTTCTCCAAAAATAAGACACCGTCTTATATTTATTTTTCCTCAAAAAAAAAAAACACGGTGGCTTATTTTCAGGGGATGTCTTTTATTTTTATTATTAAGTATGGTGCAGTTTAACCTACAAGGTTAAACTGCCTAGCACTATGGCTTATTTTGGGGGTATGGCTTATTTTGGGGGTATGGCTTATTTTCAGAGAAACACGGTAGGCAGTCAAATCAGGAGTCACTGCTGAGGGAAAATGCAAAGAAAAAAACACCATGCCAGGACCAGGAATTGAGCTGTTTCCTCTGTGAAGTCCCCGTCCAAAAGGAAATCTGCTTTGTCTAGGAAGGTTCAATGGCCATCCTGGATGGATGGGGCCAGTCTGGAGCCTAAGATCCCAGGAAGATGCTTAATGATGCAGTCTTAGTGGTTAGCAACAAGGGGCAGCCCCACACATAGCCAATAGTTCCATTCTAGGACTCATGGCTCCCGACACACAATCTGATCCTAACTTTATACTCTTCTATCTTTTGCAAATAACATTTTAATCACGGAACTTTAAGAATGTTTAAAACATGACCCTAAATTAGCTAATACAGTATTCTACCACATGTGACTCCATCTGCACCATACTTTTAAAGTATCATGCCACTTTAAACAGTCATGGCTTCCCTCAATTATGGGAATTATAGTTTGTTAAGGGTTCTGAGAGTTGTTATTCCCTTCACAGAGCTACAATTCCCAGAGTTTCCTGGGAAGAGGAACTGACTGTTAAACCACTATGGAATTTGTAGCTCTTTGAGGGGAATAAGGATCTCCTAACAACTCTCAGAACCCTTAAAAAAAAACTATAATTCCTATAATTCTTTAGGGGAAGCCACAACTATTTAAAGTGGCATGATACTGCTTTAAATTTATTGTATAGATGAAGCCCAACTCTCTGAAAACCCTTTCTCTGATTTTGTGTGTGAATTGCTGCTACAGATGCACCACAGCATCTCTTCTGTCTGCATTCCCCTCAGTGATCATTTCTCCTCTGGTCACTGCTGTGTCTGTCTCCAGGTGCTGTGGTTATCTGCAAGCAATTCCCACATAGCAGGGTTAATGCTGTCAGCCTTCATGTCATGTTTGCAGACATCTTTATAACACAGAGTTGGTCTGCCAATAGGCCTGGTGCCTGAAGCCAGCTCCTAAAGCACACCCTTAGGGATCCTGCCATCTTCCATTCTTCGAATATGGAATATGCCAGCGCAGACATCACTGAGACAGGAGCGCAAACATTCTGGGAATGTGGGCTTGGAACCACATGTCTTTGTCTGACTCTGTCCTGCCATGTAATCCCCCAAAATCTTCCTGATGCAGTGTATATGGAAGGCACTAAGGTGTTGCTCCTGGTGGGTGTAAGTTTCCCATGATTCACTTAACACACAAGTCTTTTAGACCTTCATCTTGGTATTGGCTTTTAGCATCACATTCTCCCATACCCTTTTGGAGAGGCGAGTCATTGCCGTAGCTAACTTTCCAATACACTTATCCAGCTCAGCATCAATGGAAAGGTTGCAGGTTATGGTGGAGCCCAGGTAGGCAAAATTGTCTACCACCTCAGGCATGTGGTCACCAATGCTGATGTGTGGAGTGCTGGCAACACACTGACCCAAGATGCTGTTCTTCATCAGGCTGATGGTGAGGCTGAACTCCATGAACGCTTGGGCAAAACTGCTGATGAGTCTCTGTAGAGCTTCCTCAGAGCATGCTGTCAAGGCTGTGTCCTCTGTAAACAACATCTCATGGATAAGAACCTGACACACTTTTGTCTTGTGTGGAGATGTGCCAGATCCAACAGACCCCTAACACTCCTTGACTGGAAGCACTCACTGTCTTCTAAGGTGAAGGAGAGCAACAGGGAGAATAGGTCAAAGAGTATTGGGCCAAGAACACAGCACTGTTTCACACTACTTTTTATTGGGAAATCATCCAAGGATGAACAGTCATGCTGGATAGTGCCATGCATGTTCTTGTGGAAGGACACGATCATCTGGTGGAGCTTAGGTGGGCATCCTATCTTGTTGAGCAGTGTGAAGGGTCCCTTTTTGGCTGAGGTCAAAGGCGTTCATCAGGTCTATGAAGGGCGTCTATACTCTTAGCATTCCTCCTGCAGCTGGTGCAGTGAGAAAATCATGTTGACTGTTGACCTCTGAGCTCTAAAGCTGCATTGTGACTCAGGATAGACCCTATAAGTGAGTGACTGTAATCTGTTGAGAACTACAGATTACTCTATTAAAAATAAACTATATAAAAACTGTGACAATTTCTAATATATATTCTCATCCAATGTATCCTTGTTAATACTTATTTAATGCATATATATTCCAGTTAAAAAATGACAATGAAATATCACTTTCTAAAACTACTTTTAATTCAAGTAACACCACCAAAGAAACCTGCATTAGCTCTGTAAAAAGTTCAAAACAGATTTTAAGGCATCTTTTTCCTGTATTTTATACTATAAGAAGTTACATAGAAAACCTGTTCTTCCAGAGAGCCCTAGGACAAGTCCGCCTCTGTGTTCCTAATTCTAAAGTGGGGATACTACCACACCCCCACATTAATATGTTAAAATAAACAACACAGAGCAAGCAGAGAGGAGCTCAAATAGCTAACCTCATAGGAGATTTGTATTAGCCCGAGTGTATAAATCCTACATCCCACTGAAATACGAATGAGACCAACCACTGAACAAACGGGCTTCAAACTATGCTCTGTTGCATATTGTTCCAAGTTTCTATACGACGAAAAATGGCTCACCTACAAATGTCCAAACCACTGTCCCCCACAGCTAACAGATGGGACAACATTTTCCTTGATATACAGCAATTTTGTCTGAAAAAGAAGTGTGCATCCCAAAATGTCAACGGCATGTGATAGAGGCCTTCTCCAACTGGATTTACACACACACCCCATTAGCCAATAAAAGTGGCTGCAAGAAACAAACTAGCCAAAGGGAACTGACTGCATTTCACAATTTAGAGAACCAACAGAAGAAAAGCACAGAAGGGACCACTGTTACTTAAGTCCACAATAAAATTGTTCCAAAAAGTACCAAGTGTTGTGGGAAGACAAGTTTGAAGTAGGAGAGAGAAAATTTTAGAGCTACAACTTATCAACCCAGAAGGTTAAATTGACAGAAACTACCTTGGTGGACCATGCTATGAGCTCCCCCTAGTGGACAAAGGGAAGCTGGTGACTAGTTGCAAAAATCATTTTAAAATACTGTCTAGACCACAGTGCCACCCGCGTCCCTACATAGTGGTAGAAAAACATATTTCTTTTGCAGGTTGATTTACAGTGGGGAGACAATTTATTATAAAGGTCAGATTTTTTTAAGCTTCATGTCATTTCTTTGTTATCCAAAAGTTTGGGACATTTCTCCCCTTTGAGCTATTTTTTCTCCACATTCCTGAAACAAATCCCTCTTCTCAAGTGGTTGTACTCTGGAGCTTGTACCAAAGATACTCACTGGCTGTGCTTAGAAATACCAGGTCAGGAACAGGATGATCCAGCCAGCCCTAACTCAAATATGAGCAATTTTGTAAGGCAGTACTCATTGCCAAGGAACATGAGGAAAACATAAAGTCAGATCTACTTGGGGGATGGAAGGAGAGAGCAAGAAGACGTGGGTGGCACTGTGGTCTAAACCACAAAGCCTAAGGCTTACCGACCAGAAGGTCAGCGGTTCGAATCCCCGCAATGGGGTGAGCTCCCGTTGCTTGGTCCCAGCTCCTGCCAACCTCGCAGTTCGAAAGCACGTCAAAGTGCAAGTAGATAAATAGGTACTGCTCTAGCGGGAAGGTAAATGGCATTTCCGTGCGCTGCTCTGGTTTGCCAGAAGCGACTTAGTCATGCAGGTCACATGACCCGAAAGTTTTACGCCAGCTCCCTCAGCCAATAAAGCAAGATGAGCGCCGCAACCCCAGAGTCGTCCACGATTGGACCTTATGGTCAGGGGTCCCTTTACCTTTACCTTAAAGTACAGTGGTACCTCAGGTTACAAACGCTTCAGGTTACAAACGCTTCAGGTTACAAACTCTGCTAACCCGAAATAGTACCTCAGGTTAAGAACTTTGCTTCAGGATGAGAACAGAAATTGTGCTCCGGCGGCGCGGCGGCAGCAGGAGGCCCCATTAGCTAAAGTGGTGCTTCAGGTTAAGAATAGTTTCAGGTTAAGAACGGACCTCCGGAATGAATTAAGTTCTTAACCAGAGGTACTACTGTACTGTAAAGTGATGGCTAACTAGTGAAAATAGGAAGGGACGGTTTATTCAGGGGCTAAAAGGATCAAAATAAGAAAAAGTCCTCTTCTTTGAAGATGCTTTTTTGTGGGAGAGAAGGCGTTTCTTGGAGATATCTTAGGAACAATCTTAGGAACAATGTGGGCTAATTAAAGGCATATTACATGCAAACTGTTATCTTCAAGTATCAATATGTTGCTGCCAATTTATTTTATCCAGTAATTTATGAGTTGTGGGTAAGTAATGCAGGGTACAATGTTTCTTCCCCCACCCCGAGAATCATACAAATATAGAGTAGGAAGGGACCACAAGGGTCATCTAGTGCAACCCCCTGCAATGCACAATTTTTTTGCTCAATGTGGGGTTCAAATCTACAACCCTGAGATTAAGTGTCTCATGGTGTACAAACTGAACTATCTACCCTGGGTTTTATAATGAGCTAATCCATCTCAAAAAGAGAGTTTGGAGGGATCCTAAAAGTATCAGAATATGTGGTGCACATTGCAAAATCTTACATATGCTGATTCCAGTCTGGAGCCTTGCAAGAAAGGATAGACAATGTGCTAATTCAATTTAGTTGTAGCTCTGAGGCAGAACTCTGAAAGGCTCAAATGACACACCTAGCCTTTGGGGTAACTTCACTGAGACCATGGAAAGGGAAACAGATATCCACATCAGCCACACGTGATCATTACTGAACGGATACACCAGCAAAATCAGACACCTGACTGCTTGTTGAAGGGAAGGCAATTATAAGTTAGATGAAAAGGAGAAGAGGAGAATTTTTTTCTCTGGAAGAAAATAAATGCAGAAGCAAACAAGACACCACCTTTGGGAAAGGCAACAGGTAAACTTTCCAAATCCTCCAAACTACCTTCAACCCAACACACTCCTTTGCCAACTTTTTCTGCCATTACTAGGATTCCATCCACATGCCAGGAGAAGCTGCAGTCATGCCTTTTCATGAATTTCTCAAAGTCAGACACTTCGAGACAGAGTTATCGAAGTCTCCAGAGGGGCAGATGGATAGAGAGAAGGAGGGGGACAGAAAGGGGATGACACTCTGACATCCTTGCTGCAGCACTTTCTGTTGCAGTGCAACACCTAAAGGACTCTTTGTGAGGCTGCTCCAAGAAAATATTGCTCAAACATTCTAACTGTCCACTTGTTCAATGCAAATCCATGAAAGAACCCCCCCCCCCTCGTAACAGCAGAGATGCTTAAGGAATTCGACTCTTGCAAATTCAGATAGAATCTGACCTGATCTGTACCATATACTATAACGTGTGCATCAGAACATCCTTTGGATTTCACATCTCTGGATTTTGCAATGTAACACTTTGCTCAATACATATCAAAGTTCATATTAAAATTCATATTTTGAGACAAAGTCCATTTAGACGTGCACATTTTGTGATAAAATTGACTCAAATGTGATTTTATAAAATAAAAAATACTCATTTAAATGCGTGAGCAGTTTCTGAGCTCTGGGTGCAGGACTGCACCTAAGATTTCAGAATAAAACTGCAGAGTGGAAGAACAGGAGGACCTTTTTCTGCCTCCCCATTTCCAGCTACTCTCTGAACACTGGAGAATAGACCTTCTTAAGAATATTAGGGGGGTGGGCAGGGGAAGGACTAGACAATGTGAAAAATGAACACAATATTTTACCTGCAGTTTATTCATTTTCAGCTTTGTATTCTTGTTATAAAAAGTGCACCTAGATACTCTGTTGTTGGGCCCATAACCTAGGTTTAAGGTGCCATTTAGCTCCTAGCTTTCATATCTCAGCTTCTAAAACTGCTGAGGAATTAATGTAATGTAAAGTTTATGTTTACATTGATAAATGTTCTCTCTTTGCTAGGGGGTGGGGTGGCCTACCAGAGCAAACACAACCATTCATTTTTAAGAGTGATGGGGGGGGGGGTTATCTTATACTTGAGGGTATGTGAATCACATTTTCAACTTAACAGGCTTCCCCAAGGGTCCTATTCTTGTATTCAATGAGTCACAGTGCTAGATACTGTATTTATCACACAAAAGAATTGGGGTTTTCCTTTAAGGCAAAACAAGAAGGTGGCAAAATTTTCATGTACAGTGGTACAGAAGACAACTGTCATACTACTGGCCACTCGCCCATGCACATTACCTAGCATAGGACTCATTCCAACAGACTCATGTCCCTACTCTGCTGCTGGAGGATATGGAAAATCTACAAGATAAGGTATGCTCTGTGTAGCTTAACTGCACTTGATGAGATGCAGATCAAGCTCCACTGTTGACTGGTGACATAATCATGCATTAATAATTTGATATTGCCCTGACTTTCAAATGTAGCAAGAATCTAGTCAATAGATTCTAGTGAATAATCAATGGGAACTTTGTTCAGTATTCTTACTGTCAGGGAACTCCCAGAGGGTCCACGGGAGGAGAGGGAGGCCAGATCGGGTTACAGGGATCCCCAGCCCCTTGTCTCCAGCACCACCTCTTCCAGCCGGGATAGCAGCTGGAGATTCCAGTCGTCCAATGGGGAGGAAGAAGGGGTGGTCAGAAAGGTGGGGAGAGGGCTCAGAGATGGTAGCGAAGAGTCCTTGCACTGCCTGCAACAGGAGACGTTGTGTTGTTTTCGGCGCTCTATCTGCGCAGAGGGGTCAAGCGCAAAGAGGGTAGGCAGAGAATGGGGGTGTCCAGGTTCTTCTGTTGGGCTCGTAACAGGAAGGGGGCACTGCCAGATTCTGCGAGTGACTGAGATGGATGTGTTTTAGTTAGCTCTGCACTGTACATAGTATGCACAATAAACCTGTAAAAAGCCAGGTTGGAGTCCAGCGTCGTTACTCGTGAGTAACCACCTCACGCCCATTACACTTACATTCTTATTATTAAAGGTAAAGGTAAAGGACCCCTGACAGTTAAGTCCAGTTGCAGACAACTTGGGTTGCGACGCTCATCTCGCTTTACAGGCCAAGGGAGCCGGCATTTGTCCGCAGTTTTTCCGGGTCATGTGGCCAGCATGACTAAGCCGTTTCTGGTGCAATGGAACACCGAAACCAGAGCAGCACATGGAAACGGCGTTTACCTTCCTGCCGGAGTGGTACCTATTTATCTACTTGCACTTATTTGGTGTGCTTTCGAACTGCTAGGTTGGCAGAAGCTGGGACCAAGCAACGGGAGCTCACCCTATCGTGGGGATTCAAACCGCCGACCTACTGATCGGCAAGCCCAAGAGGCTCAGTGGTTTAGACCACAGCGCCACCCACGTTCCATTCTTATTATTAAAAGGTAAAGGGACCCCTGACCATTAGGTCCAGTCGTGACCGACTCTGGGGTTGCGCGCTCATCTCGCATTATTGGCCGAGGGAGCCGGTGTATAGCTTCCAGGTCATGTGGCCAGCATGACAAAGCCGCTTCTGGCAAACCAAAGCAGCACATGGAAACACCGTTTACCTTCCCGCTGTAGCGGTCCCTATTTATCTACTTGCATTTTGACGTGCTTTCGAACTGCTAGGTTGGCAGGAGCTGGGACCAAGCAACGGGAGCTCACCCCATCACAGGGATTTGAACCGCCGACCTTCTGATCAGCAAGCCCTAGGCTCAGTGATTTAACCACAGCGCCACCTGGGTCCCTATTCTTATTATTAAGTCACAGCAAATATCTGTTAGCTGTATAATCCAATCTTAGCCACATTTACTTGGAACTAGGACCCACTTAGATCAGAGGGACTTACTTAGTTCCTGGTAAGTGTGCTTTGGATGTCACCTGTTTGAAATTTTGAAAGAACTTGGACTCGAGCATGTAATGGCACTGTGTTCTCCTCTTGCACAGAAACATATTGCCAAAGTTTATATGCATATAGTACATGCATTAGTCATATTTACTGTGTATATTGTGAAGCGATTATCAATTTTTCAAGGAATTAGCAGCTGTCAACACTAAGCACATTTAGTGAATGTGGAATGCACTGTCACATAATAAACAAGAAAAAGACATTCACTTACAGGCCTTTAAAATATCTCTTATGCAATTGCAGGATCAAGTAAATAGTTTTCTTAGATTATGAATGTTCTTTAAAATCCACATTTCTAATCTGCAGACACAAATATATATCTGGGATACTTGGAAACAAGTCACAAGATACATACAATGCACATTTAAAATGCAACCACACAGTACACAGTTAGCTATGCTTCCACAGAGATCCCCAGTAGCAAAGCCATCAAGCAGAACATTGTTGATTCAACTATAACAGCCACATGTGCAGATTTCAACAGATTTATAATAGATAGCTTTAATTTATTTAAACTGTGTGCAAATGGAATGCAGCATAGTCCCATGGGGTTTATTAAAGAGACCTAATGTTCCTTCTATAGCTCCCTGAAGGTGCAACAAACTTTGCCCACCATGATTGGGAAAGAAGTCAACTCTGTGTGCACCATTGGTAGCCAGGAAACCAGTACTGGTTATTTATGAGGGAAATTCATACAATGCTGTGTCATATGCAAGAGGCTGGATCACCACCTGGTCATAAGGCAGTGTTAGAGCACATATGATCACTTACTTTCTTTTCTCTTGCCCTTCTGGAAGCCCTTTCCTCATGTCTTCACACCTGATTGTAGGCAATTTTGGGGTAAGCAGGATGGAATAAGAAGGCAGCATGGCTTCCATATTCTCTTAGCTTGCCTTTTTCTGCATTCTTCAGAAAGGCCAGCCGTCTAAAGCTCAAATAGGACAAGGGGATATTTATGAACTTATGTGAAATATATTCTACACTGTGTATGATTCCATGGCAAACTTGTAAGCAATGTAATTAAGTAACTTTGCAACTTTTGCTATTGCTTGGTGGAATTTCCTGCATTGTTAGATATTTCTTGGGTTATTAGAGCAGTTGTGGCAGCAGGTATTGTCATATTTGAAAATCATTCCAGGTTGTCAAACCTCATGTACAACCTCACTGATTCAGGCTATTGCTCTATATTTTTTTTGCCTTTCCCCCAATTCCAGCCCCACCCTGCTGCCTCCAGCAAGCAACACACCACCAATTCCTTCCAACCTTGAGCAAACTGCTCTCCAAGACTAGGGAAATGGAAACAACACATACTGAGCCAGCCTAAAACATTTTCCTGCTTGAGTAAAGGAGGGACAATGTCACCTGCTGCCATTCCATGTACAGAAGTCTACTGGGCTGGCAATTGAAACTGAGTTTAACACTGGTGTCGGGATAGCATCTTCAACTGCACCAGAAGGCAAGACACTAGCATAGAGGGCACAGCATAGGCACATACAGTATAGCTTAGTCCTTCAAGACCTTGTCACTATTTCCTGTTCCCCAGGATTTGCTGCCTGAAATTACTGCCTCACTCTGCCTAATGGCAGAGCCAGCGCTGGATGCATGCTGTCTCATTGCTGGACTACCACCCAGACACCTGAACAAAGCATTTGTGGGCATTCAGGCAGCTGGGAAACAGAGGGATGCAAGATAAATATTAAGACAGTGCTTTCCCTCTTTATGTCAAAAGATTCTTTCCTAACTCTATCATAAGGCCTAGTGTCAAATGGCTTATATGTTCTCTTTGCCACCCTTATTGTGGTCTTTGGTTTCTTCAGGTTGCAGGATTCAAAACCTTTGTGGGAACTTAGCAACAACAAAATGAAAGCTTTATCACTGCAGAGGACATGGCTCTTATAAAAATGTTACAAATCTATGAGGGACTGCAAATTTCCATTTTGCCCAGATTTTTCAATCACCTGTATTTGGCAACATTTTTTCTTTATATGAACTTCATATGCATTTTTCAAAAAAATAAATGTACAAAAATACTATTCTAGTCGTTATCAAGTGTTTGACTTGTTTATTCACAGTTATTAGGTATACATTCCTGGACAGCAGCACATATATTGTGTACACACACAGTGAAATGATGATGGATATAAGCTGCCACTCACAAACTATAACAAACAGATCACATGGACTTAAACTAGCATAGCCCATTAACTGAAATCCAAGCAACCCAATATATTTGTGGTGTGGCCTCTCTATATAAAGATTCTGTTGTGTTCATATGCTTCTACACTACAGGTACAATAGCTTTCATCTGTCTAGCAAAATCTGACTATACCCTCCAATTCACCCTGCTGCAAATAAAAAAGAACACTATTTACTTTTATTTACTATGTAACTATGTATAAACTATGGATTTCAGAAAGAAACAGGAGAGGAGAAAACAAGACTGCTGAGGGAGACACAGGGAATCTTAGCTTCTCGGCTCCAAGTCTCCTGTTCTTAAACACCTCGCTTTTGGCTGCTGAGGTTGCATCAGCTCCTGAGGTAGTATTTATAACTGTTTTTAAAACCTGATATTCCATTTCCAGTTGCTCTGTGGGGGTGAATTGAATCTGCAGGGCCCCCAGCCAAGCAGCTGCTGCCAGCATGATCCCTATTCCCTCCACATCCTGCTCAGAAAAGCCTTCCTACCGTCAACCTGGTGCCATAGCTTACTGGCATGGTCTCTTTAATTAGCTGACCAGGGCCCTCATTAAAGAAATAGCTGGTTAAAGACTGGGTGGGGCCAAGGGGAGGATCTGTGCTATTAAGCAAATCATTTGTATGTCAAGGCAAGCTCCCTTCTTCCTTCCCTTTGGACTGTTCTCACCAAGAATTAAGGATATGCAAAAATATTTAAAGAACTGTCATCTTGGCTTTTTATTTGTTTATAAAAATAGTTATATATATCTATTCACACAAAAAATCAGAGTTGTTTACAACAATTACAAATAAAACCATGCAATAAAAAAATAACAAATTAAAATGTGAAATCAGCCAACTATTGTTGAAAGATTCATTCTTAATTACTTGCATAAGCCTGATGGAATAGAAAAGTTTTCAGCAGGAGTTTAAAAGTTGAAGAAGAAAAGACCTGCTAAATCTCTATTGGCAGAGAATTCCACAATACTGGGCCGATGACACTAAAGGCTTTGTTTCTTGTTATTGTCAAATGTGTACCACCAATTCAGGGAACGACCGACAATGCTTTTGCAGATGATCCCAGTAATCAAGATGGGATAGAAGTATGCAGGGCAAGAAAGAGATGTAGGGTTCTTTCACAGAAACTACTGCAAACTCTGCTCCTCATGAACCAAAATTTCATGAACCAAAATTTCTCCCAGTGTACAAATGAATTTCTACATTAATGGTTTGTGATACTGGTATATCTGTCTGTAGTTTGCATAGGTTTTCATGCTGGGTGGGGCATGTTCACAGACAAGTGAGATGTGTTCCCATTCAAGAGGTAGAGTAGCTGAGCTGTGGACTCATACCTCGCAGTCAGTCTCAAGCAGAAGGCAGGCACAATGGCCTCTGTACATGTAAAGGTAAAGGGGCCCCTGACCATCAGGTCCAGTCGTGTCCGACTCTGGGGATGCGGCGCTCATCTCGCTCTATAGGCCGAGGGAGCCAGCGTTTGTCCGCAGACAGCTTCCGGGTCATGTGGCCAGCATGACAAAGTTGCTTCTGGTGAACCAGAGCAGCACACAGAAACGCCGTTTACCTTCCCACAGGAGCGGTCCCTATTTATCTACTTGCACTTTGATGTGCTTTCGAACTGCTAGGTGGGCAGGAGCTGGGACCGAGCAACAGGAGCTCACCCCATTGCAGGGATTCGAACCGCCGACCTTCTGATCAGCAAGCCCTAGACTCTGTGGTTTAACCCACAGCGCCGAAATCTAAGACACAGCTATTTCTTAAAGTGATGCAGCTAGAGATTTATTTACATCAGCCTTCTTCAACCTGAGGCCCTCCAGATGTTCTGGGCTACAGTTCCCATCATCTCTGACGATGGACCATGCTTGCTAGGGATGATGGGAACAGTAATCCAACAACACACAGAGGGCATCATACTGGGTACCCCTTTTTCATATGTTAATTCATAAGTCTGTCCTGCGCCATTTCCTCATTAATCTGCCATTTGTTTTGAAATATGTTTTTGAATTTAGTTCCTATCAAAGTATACATTTTAAAATACATTTTGATGAATATCTTTTTGAGCCAGGAACCCCTTTTCAACATTCAGAAGAGTATTAAATACAATGAATAGCTATGTTCCATTTCACACCTGGGTGGTATGGTTCAGGTCAGTTTGCACTGGAATTCACAAAGATCAAGTGTCCCTCAATGCAAGTTCCCTCCTCCTTTTTTATAGGTACTGACCATAGAATCACAATATTTCTACTTACTACACACACTGAAGAATATACACCTCTTTACCCTGGCTTTTGACACCTGAGAAGTTTATTTTTAGGACTCACTTAATTTCTGTTATTGTAAATGGTTTAAAACTCTTTCCAGCATTGTGTTTTGATTATTGTAGCCCATTCATGGACCTTGGGCTGCAGGGCAGTTAAATGATAATGAGACTAACAGAGAATGGCATATGGAAATTTTGACCCAGGCCTTCAGTAATAGAAAATGTGATAATATTCAATACACAACATCTCTGCACACATTAGAAAGACAGAAGCCAGGCTATAATCAGTTAACTTTGCAAGGATGGAAGAAGATACTGATAGATTTCACTAAGGAACTTTACACTAGACATTTTACAGTGAAAGTACTTCCTCTTCTGAGTTCTCACTGGCATCTGTTCAAATAACTTTGTGGAATATTTTGGGCAGAAAAAGTGGGTTTAAAATTTCTCTTATCTTTTCCTGAGCACCTGCCCCAATTCTCACCTAATATCACAGGATGATGACAGTAAATATCCTTGGGATAGAATTAGATGACAAGTCTTGAATGTCAGTGATAGGAAATCTGTACTTCCAGCCCACATCCACCATAGGACATGAACTTGCTAGAGCCAAGACATAAACTGTTATGAATCCAGTTGGGGGAGAGGAAGGCCACATAACTTGTGAGATAATGATACTATAGGTAACTCTTTCCTCATAGGATCCCAACCACACTACCCATATTAGGTTTTTATTGAACTGAATTCATTTTTGTTTGATTGCATCTACGTCTGTTCAGGATGGTGTACAATAATCACATTTGTTCCTTACGTTCTTGCATTTATAAGTGACCACTGTAATATTTCATTACTTTGATTTCACATTCAGACATTAGCACTTCTTCACAGTAGAATCAGATTGGATATTTACTTGATAGTCCCAAATTTAGCTTTTATATCATCTTCTACGATTAGTTTTTTGGTGCAAATAATAGAGACCTCTATGCTTGGAAATAGGATGCAACAAACTCATTAACACCATCATCTCAATTTAATTGACTATGTGGCTTATGAGGGACATCTGTCCCACAAGGCATTAGTATTTGACAAATGTTTGATTCAAATCACATGACAGTGGCATATAAAAAGTTATCTATGATGCTAGCACCATATCTGAGCCCTACACATGCAGCATTAACATGCCACGAATCCATAGCCTGCATGCATACCAAGCTGGCAAACCCAGATTTCGTATGTAGAAACCAGCTACCTGATAGGAAAAGCAGGTGTCTAGAAAAACTTCCAGTTATTGGGAAAGTAAAAGATTGAAGGAGTGTGTGGTTTGCTTTTGAGCAAAATGGTAGTATAGTGCCAAATCTTCCAAACTCACAGGGAATAAATATTGATTGATGACCTGTTGAGCATAAGCAAATCTTCCTAACCAACAAGATCACATAGGGGATGCAGCAAGAGAAACAGGTAACAATCCCTAAAAATCAGTGAAAATTCCTCCATAAGCCCCAGATCTTCTAACCTCTTTGACCAAGATAGCAACATTGGCAGTGTGTGGAAGCCCCAAAGCCAAGGGCAGGAAATCAACAAAAGCACTGACAGAGGAGAATTCGTCGTCGTCGTTTAGTCGTTTAGTCGTGTCCGACTCTTCGTGACCCCATGGACCATAGCACGCCAGGCACTCCTGTCTTCCACTGCCTCCCGCAGTTTGGTCAAACTCATGTTCGTAGCTTCGAGAACACTGTCCAACCATCTTGTCCTCTGTCGTCCCCATGATGCAATGCACAGCAAATACATGCTTCTCATGATAAAGAATTCACCTTGAATTTTATGGAGCAGCATAGGTCCTTTACAAAACAGTCCAGATAGGCCTACTGTCACTCCATGACAACTTTAGTGTAAGTCCATTATTCTCTTACCAGCAAAGACACCGTATAAACAACCTGCTATATATAGCATTTCTGTAGATAGCTTCAAAGTTAATCTGACTCTGATTCCTACTTGTAGCACACAAGAAATGCAGAAACATATAATACAAGAGACAAGAGGAACTGGCAGAAACTCCCAAGAATAATGAAATCAATAGATAGAGAACCTGAAGTATTCTAACTGACTAATTACTGAACCGGAAATAAGTTATTCATTTTTGTACTAAAACTTTATTTACCTTGCATTTAGGAAGAGGACAGGAGATTATTACAAATCTGAAAAAATACTCCCCCCCCCTTTCAAAAAAAGGGTGTTGAAATATTACAAATGAATCAAACTGCTTTGGCCATAATATTTTACTGGGGAAAAGGAGGTAACGGCAAAAAACTGGTTCTACAGCTCTCTAGCACTTGAGGCCTCTTCCATGCGGTGCCACTATTCATCCATGTGGTGATCACCAGCAGGTGACGACAGCTTAGAAATGTGCATGCAACAGGGTTACAAGGAGAAACAGTGGAAGGAGCAAGAGAGCTTTCAACACTCTGGAGGCACCAATGTGTGACAAATCATCTTGACTTTCAAGAAGACCAGCAGAAACACTGCACCCCTACTGGAAGGCAAGAGATGAAACCCACAACTCATTTTTTCCCAGCACTCAAATGGGTTTCTCTGTGGCACCCGTTGTCCTCTTAATTCTTTTTTCTATAGTATGGAAACCCAAAAAAACTCAAGACTTTTTAAAAAAACACACACAACCAAAACCATAGTTTGTCCATCCAGTCCAATTCACACTAGCTTCCCATAGTTAAACTCCAGAAACAGAGATCAGGCATGTGCAACAAAATATCAAATTGCCTACAGAGCAATCCCAGTGTGTTGTGCTAGTTAGATTGTCAGACTATTACCTGGAAGATCAGGCTTCAAATCCTCACTTGGCCATGGTGACCTTGGGCCACTCACTGCCTCTCAACCTAGCCAACTACACAGGGGTGTTGTGAGGAAGAAGTTGTGAGGTTGTTAAATGAGGAGGAAAACTGTGTACACCACCTTGAGCTCTTTGGAGAAAAGAAAAAGAAGAAAGGGATTCAAGTAAGTAAGTCAAGTTACGTGCTACAGGAGTGGGGGGAGGGGGGAGGGGGAGAGAGCGCGCAAAATAACATGCAATAGCATTGTCAAAACTAATCAGTTTATTTTAAGACATATATTTTCTCCAAGGGAATACAAGGTAGGTTTTAAGATACAATATTTGTAGGAGGAACATGTGACTTTTCACACGTCTACAGAATTTTTTGTCATACAGTACCTTATGTATATGGGATGCGGGTGGCGCTGTGGTTTAAACCACTGAGCCTAGGGCTTGCCGATCAGAAGGTCGGCGGTTCGAATCCCCGCACTGGGATGAGCTCCCGTTGCTTGGTCCCAGCTCCTGCCCACCTAGCAGTTCGAAAGCACGTCAAAGTGCAAGTAGATAAATAGGTCACAAATCTAAAACCTCCAGGTTTAAGAGGACTGCCCACAGAATTAGCACAGAGCTAGTACAATTACAGGCAGCATTGGCAGGCAAACAGAGTGAATTAACAGGTCATTGATATCAGCAAAACCCTTCCACATTTGGCAACTGTGTTTAGTTGTGTCCGAATAGAGAGGGCTAAATATACATAATCCTGCAGGCAATATGGGCCACTAACAGGACAAGAAGAATAGGTAGGGTGTGGGTATGGGTGTCTTATATACGGTATGTTTGTGTGTGCGAGCGCAAGCGTGTGCTACAGGCCAACAGCAGGAGAGGCCTATTTCCTCTGTGCACATGCACGCAAAATAAATAAATAAATATTTCAATCAATGAATACTGAAAAAATTAAATTGGCATTTGGAAGCATTCTCTTCACTTAACCCAAGAATGTAATAATTACCTTGATGCATAATGAATGGGCAGAGTGGACAGGTGAGGGGAGAGGCATTGGAGTTGAGTTTCTACTTCACTATATAACTTGTATTTTGGAAAATTAATGCCTTTTCTTTTAATGCTCAGTTCAAGCAACAGGCAGCACAGGCCCCTGCGAAGTTGACCCTGTCCCTGGATCTGGGATCTCAGACTTCAACAAGGAGCTTGAATTTGCAGCTGTGGCACCTCATCAACTTCACATTCAGTAAAGCTTCAAGTGTATGTGACAGTGTATGTGCCTGGTCACCACCCAGCTAGCACTTCTATGTCTGGGTTCTGCTCCTTTAAACTTCTGCCAGCTCAGTTGAGGGCTTATCCACACTTACCTTTTGCCCCATGCTTTCTAGGCACAGGTCTGTGTTTTAAAGCTCAGTATCTGAGCACTCCCCCCCACCTTTCCCCAGGAAAACCTGCTCTTTAATGCTGAATTGGATTGCTGTTTGCTCTGATTCAGTGGTAAATAGCGGGTTTTCACAGGGAGAGTGGTGTGTGTGTGTGTGTGTGTGTGTGTGTGTGTGTGTGTGTGTGTTCAGACACAATGCTTTGAAGTGTGGGCCTGTGCCTAGAAATGCAGCAAAAGAGGAAATCTGGATGAGCCCAAAGTGATAGGCCTTGAACCCTCAAGCAGTGTGCCTTCCCTAGAACCTTCTCCCGGAAGTTGTCCCCACTCCTACATAGTGTGCACTGTTAAATGGTTGGTGCCTTGCAAACCTCATCTTGCATCCTTCAGGCTCACAACCTGACCAGAATAGGATAGTGGCTAGCCTTGGGCTTCAGGAATTTTGCAGATGAACTTAAAAATGAAAGCCATTCTTGCCTCCTATAGTATACAAAGGTATGCTGCCTCCATCTAGGTATTATGGCTAATTAACTATTGATAAACCTGTCCTTCATGAATCTATTGAATCATTTTTCCTAAAGCCACTTAAATCATTGACTATCACAATATCTCACTACAGTGAACTCCATACATTAATTCTGTGTTGTGTGAAGAAGTGCTTTCTTTTGTGTACCCTGAACCTATAATCAATGTAAATGGGAGACCCAGTATCCTAGAATATAAAAGGCAGAGCAAATTCACTGTTCATATATCACAATGACCATAAAAACTTTCACTGTTACTTACAGGGAAGGTCCTCCAAACCCTTAACACTTTCACACAAAAACTAATTAGCTCTTAAGAAAAATTTCAAAATCCATATTAGGTCAACAGCTGTATTAAGCCAACCAAAATATTACAAAATAGCATGTAAGCTTCTGAGTTCTCCAGAACCCTTCATCAAATAAGATGATAAAAAGACCTGGGGGCTGGGAGAGAGGAATACAGTATTTGGCTGATGTTACAACCATGAAGTCTGCATCTGCCCATAGACCTAAGATGAAATGGTTGGGGTGGTGTAAGCAACAATTCACATGGCACTTTTTTTAGGACCTATGCAGGTATCAGGTTGCATCAAGGCCTACTTGGAACAAGAGGCATAACTATGACTAAAACCATGAAAACTAGCTGTTACTCAGCTCCATCCCCATCCTTCAGAGAAGTATACTGGTTGCTCAGCAGGTAGCAAACAGGAATCAATAGAAATTAGCAAAGACATAAGTTAATTATAGGTGGTGTGCTAGACAAAGAGTCATTAGAAACCAAATTGGATAACTTTACCTAGCAGTCAGCTTTTCAACAGTGGGGTCCTTTGAAATTATTGCTTTTAGCATCAATATCTTTGGTATTTCATCCCAATAGCTTCTGGCTGTGAAGTCGTTTATAAGGCAGGCTAAGAACTTCATATTTAGACAGTCCTTTGAAAACTAGGTGCAGACAATCTTGACAAATGGACTGCTCTCAGAGAAATTTGTATTTTAATGCTGGTTCTAAATGTGTTTCATTATATTAAGCTACTGTTTATAACTTGTTTGTTTTTATTACTTTGTTTTTTATAATTTTAAAAAAACATTGTAAGCTGCCTTGAATCTCAATGGGATAAAAATACATTAATTTTGAATAGTAATTATATATATTAAAAGTGTATTAATATTTTACGTCACTTGAAGATGTGAGTACAGTATATCCTCTTGCTTGATGAACCTTGCCTACAACTGAAGTGTGTCCCTGTCTGGTGGGAATACGTGCATATAGCAACTAGGGAGTATGGGTGTGGTAACATATAGATAGAATTTCATGCAAGAAGGTACAGGTGCAAGAGGCCACCACATGATCTTGCTTATGAACAAGAATGTGTGCAAAGTAAAGACATACTGGATTCTAGCCAGGAGTATTTATTTTGTTTGGACTTACTAGATGCTGGTGAACAGAATACACTATCAGAGGGTGTAGAGGCCCAGCATGATGGCACATGGCAGTGGAGGGCGAGAGTGGGAAAGGGATGGGAAAGGGTATGAACATGCTTGTTTTGGTTGTAGTTTGAGGCGTGTCTTGTTGATTCAGATTTTTAGCCTGTGGTCTCCTGAACAAACCACAGACTCATTCCTCCCTGAAGGTTTCAATTTTCATCAACCCCCAGTCTTTTTTTAAAGCTATGGAGAGCAATGACACATGGCAGCTCAGAGCAAAACAGCCAGCCCAGCTTTCCATAAGACTGTGGTGAAGTAAAACAACATTTTACCAAGAACACCACACACCACCTGTCCCTTCCCATCTCTAGCTCCACATGCTACAATAATATAGAAGAGCTTAGCAAAGACGACACATGGCTATATGTATCCACAGCTGAACCTCCTATCCAAAGATCAGGCTGCGGGTCACTTAGGAATTTAGATACCTACATTGACTGATTAACTGCCAAACGACAGAGAAGATCACAACATAACTGAGCAGTACATAACTGAGCACTATCAACTTGCACAAATGCAGGAGAAAGAATGTTCCTTTCCCTATGTGATGGAGGCGTCCTGTGAAAATCCCAAAGCCTATGGGGTTACTCTCAAAGCAGCCAAGTTTCTCACACCTTCAAAGTGCAAATTTTAGCTCCAGATGCATCCATGTTGCGGAATAGTGCTTTGCACTACTCTCTCTCTCTCTCTCTCTCTCTCTCTCTAGGTATATAGATATATATATAAAACAGAACATTTCTATGCCACCTCTCCACCTTCCATTTTATCCTCAAAAACAATCCTCTGAGATACATTAGATTGAGAGATGGTGAATGGCCCAAGGTTACCTAAGCGAGCTTCACGGATAGGCAGGGACACTCAAACTACTACAGCACGGGTGGGCTCTCATCTGCATGTGCACTGCTGGGTCACTAACTCACCAAACTTTAGTAACTGCAAGCCTCAGTGTAACTAAAGCAGAAATGAAAGGACGCTGCAATGTCCAAGTAAACTATTCCCAACATCCTCAAGTAAGTAAAGCACACGAATCAGCACAGCTGTGTTGGCAAACATGAGACAACAAAGATTTTTGATGAAGATTAGGTGTCCAGGTTGAAAACAATGTCTCACATGAGGCCATTAGAAAACCTATTGCGGACACAAGAACAAATGGGCAAGGACAGCTTCAGTTGCCAGAAGACAAATGCATCATTACATTGCCATACTGTCTTCGATGCAGTAGTGCACACAATAAAGACAAATATTTCAAAGCAAGCACAGAAGTGGTGGAAGAAAGTGGAAGAAAATGCTGAGTGGAATTTTGCAAAATAGCATCTTCCATTAGAAATAAAGGCTCTCTCTCTCTCTCCTCTCTCTCTCTCTCTCTCTCTCTCTCTCTCTCTCTCTCTCTCTCTCTCTCTCACACACACACACACACACACACCACACACACACAGGAGAGAGAGAGAGAGGAGAGAGAGAGAGAGAGAGAGAGAGAGAGGAGAGAGAGAGAGAGAGAGAGAGAGAGAGAGAGAGAGAGAGACTCTGGCTCATCAAAGAGGGCAGTGTGTGTTGCTTTTCATTTTTAAGCCAATAACAAGATATTACAGCAAGCTGCCTGTAATAACAGGCTTGAAGTAGAGCGTGCAGCAAGAAGAAGCACTGCCTTGAAAGCATTGCAGAAAAATGACCCTGTAGCTCACACGTTTTTATTTTCTGAGAAAACTTTGGAGTTGAAAGGTGGTCTCAAAGGTTGGCATGTTTAAAATAACAGCTTGGAGGAGCTGCAAGGAGGGGTGGGTGGGTGGGTGTCAAGGAATAGGACACTGCTCCTACGTGTAAATGAGAGTCTGTATTGCTCCTACCCATGCAGACATCGTGGGGGACATTACAGTGAGGTGGGGGGAGTGCCTTTGTTGACATCTCCCCCCTTTCTCTTGCCTCCTTTCCCCCACCCCTGAAAACTTCTGGGTGGGCTGCTGGTTTAAACTGAGCCCCTGTGTTTGAGACAAAGTTCAGTCCCATGCTGGGTGAGGGCAAAGGGATCTCCATAATTTACTGAAATTGCAACAGGCATTTGGAAGAGAGGAGTTGGCAGACAAATTCTGGGTATATTACCAAGACTGAAAAGTTTTTTTGGGGGGTGGGGGTGGGGGGAAGATCACCAGCATGGAGGTGGTGTTTGTAGAGGCCAAATCCAACTAGAATAAATTTATCCTTTTCTCCTCATGGCTCACATACAGTATACCTAAATATATACTTTACAGAAAGTGTGGACTGATTTATTTTTGTTATTGTTGGTCTAAAATTATACCCAGCTGAAATGTCACTAGTGAGTTATTGGACCTCAAGGGTCACTCACAACCGTATCAAAGATAAGTCATAAAATAAACATTAAAAGGGCCAGAGGTAGAGGTTAACATTAGAGGAGCCAGTTGCCAAGCACAGCAGTCCAACAAGCAGTAGCCAACCTGTCAAGTGACTACATAGGACTTTATGGGCAAGAAGCTCATCTTTATCTGCCAGATAAATCATCACCCAATCAAATCACCAATCAAATCCAGGAAGAGGCAGTCAAGGTCTAAATTTGTTAGTCCACCCCCTGAAGTTAAGGGTTACTTCTCTGTCCTGATCCTAACAGGGTTTTCTGCTGCAAGAGCTGACACATGGAGCACATGGCTATCATTTCTCCAAAACATCTTCAAGAAGCTTTTAGATCCAGAACAAGAAGACTCTTACCGACCTATCTCATTAATCAACGTGGATGCAATATAATTCATGAACCTCTCCATATTGACCCCCAAATATACAAGGTTATGAGGAAAGGACCCAGATAGCAACCTCTGAGGGAAGGGCAAAGGGATGTTGCTCAGTGTTTGTCAGGGATTGGGCAGAGGAGGAATGGTGGAGACTGCCTCGCCAACCTGAGCCTTCCAGAGAAGAAGAAGACAGTTCAGAATTACAAAAGGGGTTTGAGGGAAGTCACAGCTCAGAGGAAGATGAGGGGGAAAGCTGGTAAATAATGAGAGAGGGGGAGGAGGCAGAGCCAGAGCAGCTGGCTGACACGTTTATCACTAGAAAGCATTCCAGACCCACCACCTCTCAGAACCTGGCGAGCCTTAAAAGTAAGAGAGCAAAGAGCTTGGAGACGGATGGCCCTAAGTGGCTGTTGTATGCTGTTGACGAATGAGGAAGTGGGTGAAAAGGAGAGCAGAGATTTACTTGGGACAATGCCATTATTCCGAGAGGCTGCATTCTCAAGCCTCTCTCTGTAAATATAGGGGGGGGGGGAGCTGATAATAAGGACTTGTCCTTGTCCTGTCCATTTCTGGCAACCTGGCATGGGGGTTGGTTCCTCTGCCACCTGACAGTGTTAGAGCAACTGCTTTGTATGCAGAAGGTCCCAGGTTCAATCCCCATTGGCATCTCTAGGTAGGAGCCGCATCCAGCCCCCAGGCCTACTCCTGACCTAGATGGACCAACAGCATGACTCAGTATAAGGCAGCTTTCTATATATCCTACTTCCTCTGGCATTCTGGGTTCTACGTTTTAATCAGTTATCATTTTCTTCACTTTGCTGTAATTATCTTTCCATAGTACAGAGGCCGAAGCAATAGTATAGCTACTCTCAGGGTTTATTTTTAAGCCAATTATTATGCAAAATAATTAAACCTACCTACAATAATATTCAGTCAGGCACCAATGCAGGAAACATAATTCTGATTTCAGCAACTCCTATTTTTGTGGTGGCTGCAAGTGCACACCAAACTGAATATAAAGCAGATTACAAAATAATAATCTAACTGGGTGGCATTGACAGAGCGCTGTTTTTAAAGCATCTTAAGTGGTTGCGTCTTTACTTGGCAGATTTTGCAAACAAGAACTTTGCTCCTGTCTTAAGTTCTGGTGGTAAGAAGATACAACTTCCCGCTATAAGATCTAATAGCAGGATCAAACATGCAAGGAACTAGCAACATATATTTTCAAAATTAAACTATTTGTACCAACTTTTATGCCCAAGTGAAAACTCAAACATACAATATTTGCAGTACCTTCTATATACATGTGCAGTGCACATTTAAGGTAACTAGAGACATGTAGCCTTTATTATTATAAGCATAGAGACAAGGACTGCCTGGTTTGTTATTGATCTTATGTGAGAAGCTTTGGGAACCATTTCAGCTGAAAAGCAAGATAAAAATCAGTAATCTGTCAACTGAAATAAAACTATGAGGGATAGGTCAGAGGAGCTACATCAAACAAGATTTATATTGTTGTGTATGTGAGACAAAATGAGCTCCACCAATATGCCCTTTAGTCAGCCATGAAGTTTTCATTCTAGTGATATATCACTCTGCACTGCTGCAGTGAGTCAAAGAGGTCAGCATATCTTTCATTTTTCCACTTGAAATCAACACATTTTGCAGCATTGAAGCCTGTCTATCATAATACATCTTTCTCGTTTGCTTTGCCTTAATAGCAGACCACATGAAATCTGCAAACTTTTGGATATCCAAGCATGGCAGTTCTCCACCCCAAATTAACACAAATGTCAATAAATTCTGTAAACAAAGCACAGCAGCAAGAGGCTTAAGGCTTTCCTTTCGAATTGTATACAATGAATATTCTGCAACTCCTGATGTTACAAGAGTGGCATATGAAGTCTTGGAACAAAAGGCTGTAAAAAGAGCCTGCTGGATCACTCCCTTCCTGTGGTTTCTAGTACCGGTAACTGGTATTCAGAAGTGCTACTGCCTCCAACATGGAGGCAGAGCATAGTCATCATGGCCTTATCCTCCATGAATTTGTACTATCCTCTTTTAAAGCCATCCAAGTTGGTGGCCGTCACTGTTCCTCTGGGAGCAAGTTCCATAGTATAACTATGCAATGCATTATGTATTTTCTTTTATCTGTCCTTACACAGGACTCATACAAAACAAATGGGTAATGTTAAAAAAATAGCTTTAAGTAGATCCTTTTCCTTCCTCCACAAGCAATTTTGGCAAACTAAACATGCCCACACGTGTGGCCTCACAGATACCGTATGTATGGACATAGTCTACAGAGATGACTGCACACTATGAGGCACTTTACACAACATGGGGTGGTATTGAGCTACAGTGGAACCTTGGTTTACGCCTACCTCCGTTTACGAAAACCTCCGTTTACGAACGCTGCGGACCTGGAAGTGTTTAAATCTGGGTTCCGCGGCGTCGGATGCGCAGAGGCGATCTGTGCAGTTCACGCAAGCGGAGAAGCGATCTGCACAGCATGCGTGTGCGCAGAAACGCTCTATCAGCGCTTCACACACACACAGAAGCGTGCCTTCGGCAAGCGAACGCCTCTGCAGAACGGATTGTGTTCGCAAACCGAGGTACCACTGTGGTGTGTTCCTTTTTGTCATAAGAACTTCAATTCATTGCCTCTCCAAAGCTTGAAATGAGTTCCAGTGTGTCATATAAAGGTTCAAAAATTTATTTAGCCATACCTTCAGGAAACATGATTCTTTCACCACATGTGGCATTTGTATAATTTGTATAATCACTCCCTTTACCCCATCATATCCATATAGCTTCTATGAACAATGCTAATAACTACAATTTGAAATAAAACAATCAACTTTGGAATGAAAAAGCACATCAGGTGGCTTGTCCTTCCACTCCTTCATTTCAAAAAATTGTACCTTCGCAAGAGAACAAAGAGAGTGTTTAGTATTTTAGGCATTGTTTGTGTTTCTCTTTGTTTTAGTTTCATCTTTGTGTGTTTCTGAATGAACTGCTCTCATGTCTCATCACTGGTTATCCAAAGTCTAACCACTTGGTGATTTACAGGATCCTTTGCTGCTTTTATGTCCAAATTGTTTTCCTGCAATGCATGTGAATTTGAGATAGAAAAGTATGGTTGTACCTACCTGAGCATAAGTTTCGATTCCTAATGAAAGGTCAGCAGATTGGGTTGATGGCTCTGCCCAGTGGTCAAAGGAAGGCAACAGTGTTTTAGGGCACACTCAAATCAAAGTAGCCAGCATTGGTGGCAGGATAAGACCCAATGACTCAGGATTATCGGATGAATTTTCTGGAACAGTGATTGGCATCCTGAGGGAAATGTCACAAGCAGCCATGGATTACCCTGCCCTCTAAAAGACTGCCGCCAAAGGGAAACGAGGCCCTGAGTGACTCCTTCTGGGACTGCATGGAAGAGGAGGCAAAGCAGCTCAGGTCAGGTTGACAAAAAACATTACAAACAGTTGTCAAGGACTCAAAAGCCTGCTAGTTTATAGAAAAACCAACTGTTAACTTAAGGCACTTATTGATTTTACTCTTTACTGCAAAATCATAGGATACTGGAGGATTCAGAAGTGTTTGTTTTAAAGTTTTCTCCTCCTACAACAATATAAACACCTTAATAAATCCTCTTTCCAAAGCCAAATCTTTTAAGCACCTTTTGATCTTCATCTCTGGGGAGCAATAGTGTCCCTGGGCCAGATGGTGAGAGGCAAGGGACAGGACCTGCAGGCAGGGGAATCCTCCTGGGCAGCCTCCATCGCTCTGCCCGGACACTGAGGTCCAGTGCCGAGGGCCTTCTGGCAGTTCCCTCACTGCGAGAAGCCAAGTTACAGGGAACCAGGCAGAGGGCCTTCTCGGTAGTGGCACCCGCCCTGTGGAACGCCCTCCCACCAGATGTCAAAAAGAAAAATAACTACCAGACTTTTAGAGGACAACTGAAGGCAATCCTGTTTAGGGAGGCTTTTAATGTTTAATCGATTATTTTATTTTATTTTATTTTTCTGTTGGAAGCCGCCCAGAGTGGCTGGGGAAACCCAGCCAGATGTGCGGGGTATAAATAATAAATTATTATTATTATAAATTATTATCTCTCCTGTCTCAATCTAACACACGCAAACTGGAGAAATTTGTATGGAAGGAAAAAATAAGACGGCAACTTTTTTAAAACTCACAGATTATCTTTAAAGGATTTTTCTAAACTGATTTTATTGGTCCCAGATGGAAAACTCCCATTAGAAAACAAAGATCTATAACAGTTTTCAAAGCTGTATCACGTAATTAATGTCACATTTATCTATTCAGCAGCAGAGATAAAAAGAAGCAATTTATCCATGTCCTCATTATTTTCATTCTCTTTTAAACCCAGCATTTAAAAAGCAGAGATGAGGATGTGAAAAGTAGAAAATGTTTTGACTTTCCTTTACCCCACACCACGAAAACATTAGAAGTCCCCACCCCCATTGCCACCTTCTTCCATTGATCAGTTCAGTGATGGGTAGCAGATGGTTAAGTCTCTATTATGAAACCCCTCTCTTGGCAAAGACTTTATTTATTCTCTCCCACATAGCCCCTCTCTACAACAAAGTGTAACAAATGCATCCTCCACAGATGCATCCGGAAATAGCTTTGTCACGAGTTTATGTTGTTTCTGTTACAAGTCTTTAACTGTCAGTTGTGAATAAAGATCAAACCATACTACTGTGAGGATCACACAGATTTTTTAAAAGTATTTAAATGTATCAGTTTTGAATCATGTTGTATACGTCACTGATTTTATGCTGAAAGACATATGCAGCTGTTTAAACTTTCTTGATTAGCCAGTAATTTTAATTATTATTTCATATTGCTTTTATAATGTTTTAGGTTTTACTGCACTTTTATATATTGTTGTGGACCAATTTGATATTGACCTCTGGGAGGAATTTCTGAAAGACAGTGCTTTGTCCTGGATCTTAGGCAAATCCATCAAAAAAATGTGTTTTTGTTAGAAGAGAAAGCTCAACAACTTCGGGGGGTGTACTGGTTTTTATTTTTTAAAATATGGCAACCCTAGTTTTACATTCAGTTTTAAGGATTGGATTTAGCTGTGGCAATAATTTATGGTGCCTCTTTTGCAGTTGAGGGTTTAAGAGTGACAAGTGAATCAAATGCATGACATGTTGATGATGGGGTTTACCAGAGAACTGTTAATGGTAGGGCCTAGAAAGTCCTAGTAGTCCTAGTACATTAGTGAAATGAATATAAATAAAGTGATTGTATTATTAGAAAGTGCTGGAGGGGAGGGCTGGAGTGAAAGGCAAGTGGAACCTAGGAGACTACAGCTTGTACCCTAAGCTTGTCTTTATTTCTCACCACCACCACCCCAACTCTAAACTGTGAAGAGCAGATTTCTCCTCCACAAACAAGACAAATAATAGCTGTACTTCTGGGATCTGTTTTCACCACCAAGCCTTACCCTTGAGGTGCTTCTAGAGATGTTTTAGTGGTCTATGATAGTGTCATTCAGTAGCAACATTTTGGTAGCAATATTAATCCTACTCATTCTAAAACATTATATTTATTTGAAGCATTTCATGTGACTCAGCTGAAAAGGCTCGTGAACACACTTACACAAGATCAGTAAAAACAACACAGCCCCCTGCCATAGATTTACAATCTAAATGGTATGACACACTC
This sequence comes from Zootoca vivipara, assembly GCF_963506605.1. Lineage (NCBI taxonomy): Eukaryota > Metazoa > Chordata > Lepidosauria > Squamata > Lacertidae > Zootoca > Zootoca vivipara. Next base: position 36,964,530 of record NC_083289.1, on the reverse strand, counting down.
ACAAAAAAATATTAGAAGAGATGGGGAGGAAACGATGTAGAAAAAAGCTACATGGTGTAGCACAGAAGCAAAACATGTCATGCATATTTACTCAGAAGTAAGCCTCACTACTTTATAGGGCTTATGCCCTGATAAGCATCCCAAGGATTATAACCATTCATTTCTTAAATATTATTAATGCATTATGGTTCCTTTTTTTTTTAGTGGGAGGTAATAACAGAAAATAAAGTCAGATACAAAGCTCTTCAAATCTTATGGCTGTCGTAGTTTAAATATCTGCATTTTGATACATTTCAAATTCCTCTGAAGCTTGAAGAAAGGCATCAGCTAGGTTTTTCCCCACCCTGCCAATAGACTGCAGGGGTTTTAGTTTCCATACAGAGCATCTTGAAAGAAAAAAGTATTCAGCAGTAAGGTGCACAGAAACTGCTGCTTATGAGAACTCTCCTCCTCTGATTAACTGCAAGAAAGATAAATAACAATCTCTTCCATGCACAGCATGGCACTCCAAAGCAGAAATCACCCACCTTTATACAGAAATAGCTTTGGAACAGAATATTAAAAGGTTAGGACAGCTGGGTCCCATCTAATATAGAAAGGGCATTAAACCCCAGTCAGAAGCTCTAGGCACCTATGTGTCAATGCACAATGGGGTTTGAGATTATACCCAGCCAGCCACTGGGTGTGTTTTCTCTGCCCCATCTACATGCTTAAGAACATGTTAAAATAGGACTCTATACACTATCAGCCCTATACACACAACTGTTACCCCCCAAAATTGCAAAGACTGCTCATACTGCAACCTGATATTCAATGCGCAAACCTTAAACCAGTGTGAGACCAATTTTTAGAACAGTCTCACATAGGTCCTACAAAGGCAAATACAACTCTAGATTGGGGGGGGGGGGAAGGTTCAAATATAATATTGCTCTGGAATATAGACAGGATCATGAGATCACAGCCTTCTCCCTCAGCCTTCTCCCTCTTGCAGACAAATTACAACCAAAACACACAGGTATAAATCTTGCCAGGCACGTTTTATGACTGCCACAGGTCCAATTGTGACCACATGGAGATCTCTGGAAGCCAGGTTGGTGAATGACATCTCCATCTCGCCTCTCCAGCTTTCTTAAGCAGAAGAGCTTATTTATGCAACTGTTCTGCAGCCCATCTCTCCCAGCTTTTCCCAACCTGGTGCCCTTTAGATGTTGCAGATTTCTGTTCCATCATCCCTGATCATTGACCATGTTGTTGGGGCTGACAGGAACTGCACATAACCTGAGCAGCAAAGTAGCTACTTCTGGTAAACTTCAGAAACAGGCAGGAAGAGAGAAGTATACAAGATCAATTCTGCATGAGTTTTCAGCTTTGGTACATATTTTGGGACCCCATCATCTCTTTAGTCAATGCTTTGAAATTTTCCTTATCTTCTCCCCAAGACATGCTTGAGCAAAGAAAGTCAACTTCCCTGGATATGAGCAGAAGGTGGTTTGGAAGTCCATTACCCTTTCTGTCAAGCCACTTCCCAATGACTTTGGATATCCTTTTATATGTATCTTCCAAAGTACTCCATAGTTGCCAATTTTCACATTTGGTCTTGAGCCTTGCAATTTTATATGACTAAATCAAGACCATCTGCTGAAACTATGGGAATTTCAGTATTTATCAGGTTCTTGTTTTTGTTTTTTAATTGTTTCCAATCCAACAGACATAGCTTCATATAATAGCTTGAATGCCTGATTATAACAGAGCTAAAAGACTGAAAACCACAGCATGAAGACCCAAATTAGTGTAATATTTAGAATCAATCCGATTTTTCGGGCAAGGTAATTGGATTTTGACACCTTGCAGTTAGGCAATTCTCCCTCCTTCCCTCTCTCTCATATAAGATCCTGACTCAAACTTTATGTAGGATTGTTATTCTGCAATTATGTCCAAGAGTGCTGATGTCCCTGATCCCTTGAAATACAACATTACTCCTTCCCAGCAAAGAGAGCACTTGATCTTGTTCTTAAATACTTAGGTATGGACTCCATCAAGTCTCTGTTCATAAAAGTGTAATGGGAGATAATGTTGCATGCATCTTCTGGATAATACCTGTATCCTACCACAGAACCATCTAAATCCCTTTGGAATCTCTCTGGATGAGAACTGCTTCCTACCAAAGGACTTGCATAGTCTGTCTTTATGCTACGAAAGCCAATACAGTACTGGTATTCCTTGAAAGAAAGAGCCAGTGGAAATTCTAGCAGCAAGCCTAGCAAAATATTTCCTTATCTAGGAAAGCAAAACATGAGACGTCCAGTTCACCATCAATGACGCTATCACAAATCTACGGTAATCTAACCAAGCCATCTCTCTGCAAAAAGACAGTTATTAAAGCCAGGACCATCAGGTCGCATAATGTCTGAAAAGTTTACCCTGCTGCTGTTACTGGAATGTGGATAAATAGAGATATTCATCTCTAGTACTACACCAGTAACAACTGCCAGAAACTCCCCTGTCCCCCACTCCGCCAAAAAAAAAAACCATAACAGTCCTTCACATTTGAAGTCCCAACACACTAATCCCCAGACAATCCATTTATCCCTGTATTGTTGAATGAAGTTATTTATACAAGAGAGTCCAAAGAGATACAAAGAACTCATTTGCAAGGACATCTTGTAGCAACAATCCTTTTATCTCTTTATTTATAGATACTTTATGCAAGGATTTAAAAAACCTAGCTGAGATGCAAGTGTCTTCTGCTCATTCAGTTGCCCTGTTGACAGAAGCAGCTACATACCAATGTCTCTTAGTGATAGGTAAAATCAAGATATATATACACAAGATTCAACTCCAGGCCAACATTTTCCAAAATAGATTACGCTTATTTTCCAAACTAGATTATGCTTATTCCTTTTTCCTACATGGTCCATAATGTTCATCATCCAACAGACACTGGGACCTAAAAGCAATTATTCAGATTTTACAGGCAATATCTTAGATGGTTATACTATTGTCTTGCATTTCTAGCATTATTCTTAATTAGCCATGACTATTAGAATTACTATGTTTTTTATTATGCTGAGTTGTGCAGCCTAATGTGGACATGATGGAACATACTGGTTGAAAGGGACCATCTTATTTATTTACAGTATTTATGAATTTATTTATTAATTTATAATCTGAACTTTCATTTTAAAAAATAACAAGGCAAAATAAAACATATTAAAATACTATCAACAAAGATATCCATAAAAATATCAATAAAAGACCATGCTGATTAGATTTTAAAAAATGGAAAGTCATGTGATTAAGGCCCAACTAAACAAAAGGGGGGGAGGGTTCAAAAGAGTCCTGAAGGATTGCTCCTACTGAACCTCTATTGGCAGGAAGTTCCACAGGGTGGGGCCTGCCACACTAAAGACTCAGTCCCTGGTGATGGCCAGCCAAACCTCAGGGGCCTAGGGAACCACCAGAAGCAGCTCATCAGAATATCTCAGTGGCTTAGTAGAGCATGAGGAATCGCATGGTTCTTAAGGTACTTTGGGCCCAAGCTGTTTAAGGCTTTGTGAATTAACAATAGAAACCTGGCCCGGTAGCAAACCAGCAACCAGGATAAACAGTGTTAGATGTTATAAGCAATCTGTCCCTGTGATCGGTTTGGCCACCACATTCTGCACTATTTGAAACGTCCTGACCAGATATAAGGGTAGCCCCATAGAAAGCACATAATAGTAATAAAGCCTTGAAGTTACCAATGCATGGAACACTGGGGTCAGGTTGTTGTGGTCTAGGAATAGTCACAGCTTGCACACCAGAGGTCACGTGCACATCTAGAGACAGAGATGGAAGGAGTATCCCGTTTAACTGCTCCTGCGGAGGAAGTGCCAACCCATCCAGAACAGTCAGTTTACCTCCCAGGCACAGGAACCACCTAGTCACAAAGCTTCTGTCTTTCCAGAATTCAAGCACCAGACCAGGACTTGCACAGCCTCTCCTGACTCAAATGTACTGGGGGGGGGAGAGCTGAGTATCATCAGTGTACTGATGACAACTTGCTCCAAAACTGCAAATGACTGCTGCCAAGAGCTTCATATAGATGTTGAATAGCACTGAGGACAAAATAGTGCCCTGTGACACTCCACAGAGTAAACACCAGGAACAGCACTCTCCCAATGCTACGGCATGGACACAACCCTGTAGATATGGTGTCAGAATTATCCATTCTACAGCCAGGCCAGAATAATACCTGGGTCAACTGGATCAAAAGCTACTGAGAGATCAGAGCAAAAAGAGCAGGGTTGCACTCCCCCTGTCCTCTTTATAAAAGTCTTGCATCAGGGTGAACAATGCATTAGGAAGGAGTTGTATCTGGAAGGTTACATGAAGTGCTCTCACTCTTTCCTTATTGCAAAAAGTCTGATCTCCTGGGGAATCAGGTTTGTTGTGCAAGCCCTCCCAATCAACTATTGTTGTGCAACCTTAAAATGTCAGTATGTGATGGAATCACGTTTCCAAAATAGACTGGAAGATCCTGGAGAGTTCAATGGAGCTTACTCACAGGGAAATATGCATAGAATTACAGACATGTTGATCCTAATAAACTAGTTGTTATGCTATGGACACATGTATGTGTGTACACACACACACACACATAATAATAATAATAATAATAATAATAATAATAATAATAATAATAATAATAATAATAATAATGGATCAGCACACCTGTCTGCATTTTTTGACTCTCCTTTGGTGTAGCTACACAGCTGCCACAATAAGTTCAAGCACTTCAAAACTGACCACTGCACCACCAAGTATGCTGCACAACTGAACTCCAGGTTCCTTCTGTCTCTCCACATGTACACATACGAAAATGACAGTGCTGACTCCTGAATGGCAATGAGCCAGTTTAAGCCAATACAGTGGTACCTCTTGTTGCGAACTTAATTCATTTCGGAGGTCCATTCTTAACCTGAAACTGTTCTTAACTAGAGGCGTGCTTTCACTAATGGGGCCTCTTGCTGCCACTGCGGCGCTGGCACACGATTTCCGTTCTCATCCTGGGGCAAAGTTCTCAACTCGAGGTAACTCTTCCAGGTTAGAGGAGTTTGTAACCTGAAGTGTTTGTAACCTGGGGCGTTTGTAACCTGAGGTACCACTGTATGATTAAAACAGATGTTAGAGTTGTGTCTATCCTAGAACTTCATATTCTGTAAGTTCACAGGCTTCAGCAGCCAAAGAAGATGTTGATTCTAGCAGTCTTCCTTGCACACACATTTTGCTTGTTAGTACAGTGGTATGCTGCAACAACAGGCACAAACATTCCTCTGCCTCCTGTTTGTCAGCCTTTTACCAACTGCAAACAGAAAAGGGGATACCACTAACTAGTTTCCCTATTAAAATGCATCAGTAGGCAGCTGTAAAATGGACTCTTCTTCAAAGTGACAGGCATTAGCCAAGTAACAGCCCTCAGCTATTTCAGATGTGCTAGGCTCTAAAGTTTTAAATAGACAAGGCAATCCCTTAATGCTTGTTAAAAGGACTGGGAGGCAGAGCCACACTTGAGTCACAGTCTCTCTCTCCTGGCACAGTATTAAGCACCCACAACAGCTGCCCTTTCATGATGCTACTACCTTCAGAATTATAAATATTCCACAGAAAACTTTGTTTATGGAAGTGTGCAACGGATAGCCAAAATGTAAACGCAATACCTAAAATCAAGACCAGAGGAGCACATGGCCTCAATGTAAATTACTAATATTATGTGCAGTTACATGGGCATAGCCGGGGGGGGGGGGCAGGGGGAACAGGGGAGGCAGGGGAGTTAGCTGTCCCCCATCAAGTAAAACAATAGAAATACTTAGCTAACTGACCAATCACATTGGGTCTGCCCAACTGACCAATCACATCAGGTCCTGCCCCCCCTAACAAAAATCCTGGCTATGCCCATGTGCAGTTAAAAGCCAGAAACCCAACATTACTTACCTACTTACCTATGATCACAAGTCCCGTGGATTTTCCACACAAACCAATCCAGTAAAAATAATAGATATGGTCCAGGGTGGCCAGAGGGAACCAGGCTGAGGAAGGCTGGTGTAACAGTCAATCCAGACAACAATATTCTATTGCCTGTACTTAAAACCCTACTACAGATTTTAAATATTTTGAAAAATGAGGCAGCTGGACCTCATTGAACAGGTAACCTAAAGTAATGTTATATGTCCTTCTTGTCCACTATTACAATCAAGTTGCTATTTACCTAGTCATTGAGACAGTGCTAAACAGGTAAAAATTGGACTATTTTGTTATACTGTGTACAGTCAATGTATTGTACTGTACCTGTGAAAGTGTGCTTTAAAATATAAAAAGCAATTTTGTTGTTACCATGATTAAACAATTGCCCCCTCACCCACAAAGAAGACTCAATAAAACTTACTAAATAAGTTTTATACTAAATAAGTAAATAAGATTATATTTATTAAAATATAACAAATTAAAGGGTCTGAAAAGTAGCCAAGTAACTGTGTGCAGGTAAGGGGAAATCGATGATTATGTAAGAGGAAGCAACCCCCTCCCCTGGCATGTAAACTAGCATATTTTAACCACAGCCAAAGAAGAAGAGTTGGGATTTGATATCCCGCTTTATCACTACCCGAAGGAGTCTCAAAGCGGCTAACATTCTCCTTTCCCTTCCTCTCCCACAACAAACACCCTGTGAGGAGGGTGGGGCTGAGAGACTTCAAAGAAGTGTGACTAGCCCAAGGTCACCCAGCAGCTGCATGTAGAGGAGCGGAGACACGAACCCGGTTCCCCAGATTACGAGTCTACCACTCTTAACCACTACACCGCACAGCCAAAGATTGGTAGAAGTGTCCCCCTCTTTGCTGAGTGAGCCTCGGATAATTGAAACTCATCCTCCACACTTAGTGCTCCACTATTGAGCGTTCACTATGCTGTGCAGGATAGACCCCTTTAACATCATAATGCTTCAGGGTGGCAGTAAATAATGGTCTTACCTATCCTTGCCTGCCTGAACTGAATGTAAAATAATGCTAAATCAACAACAACAACAAAAATGTTCCACCCTGTCAAATAAGTGAAAACAGGGAGTCCCAAATACCAGTGGAAGACTTTGGGCTCTCAAATTTCAGTAGCACCCTGTGCAACATTTGACAACCCACCCCCGCACCCCACCTCTCACGCTCCATCCTACAACATCGTTGTGGCACCCTCTGCAGCACAGCACCCAGTGTGGCTGCACTGGTCACATTACCTTAAAGTTGCATCTGCAAATGCCAATTAGTGGCTCTCCCAAAATTCCCACTATGCCCCATAAAAGACAACTGGTCGAAGCCCACACTATAGAGGGGGGAAGCTAAAAAAAAGGCAGATGGAGGGAGAAGGGGGGGCAGAGTAGCCTTGAGTAGCAGAATAGTCTGCCCCCTTCCATTAGACAATAAGTCCCATGTGGCTCCAGGCCCTCTCCTAGAGGAAGAAACTACCTGAGTCTCTTTTCTCTTGGGAGCTGGGGGAAGGTGAGGCAAATACACCCTCATTGAAGGCTGGAATGCAATTGTGAGTAAAAAATCATTGCCATCAATTTCATATCACCAGTAGATACTAATCCACCTTCTCACTGCTGGTTTAGAGTTCAGAAAGCTGCATAAGTCCAGCTTTACTGAAAAGCATAAGCTATGAACAAAATTAACAATGGGAAACTGTTTTAAAAGCAAGGGATCAAAACAGCATTCCCTTTTTTTAACACTTGACTTATTTTAAAAACCTATTCCCCAGCCTTCCTCATGTTAAACAAATGCATAAATAAAGTAATGAATATTAAAAGAAAATGAAAATATAAACCAAACAGTAAAACAGAAACAGTCTGTCAGGTCTTGAGATCTAGACATCTCTCTACATTTTTAAAAATTGTCTAAAGCTGAACTGGGGAGGTGAAGGGTGTGTTTAGGGCAGATTCTGTAAATGAGTATTCATTAAAAAATATTGTCAAATAGTAGAATGACAGTGAAGTTGTACTGCAAATTCTACTAACCAATTCCCAGCTTACTGTGTGCTCAGTGAATACAGAGCATGTTCAGTCATATGATACATATTAATCCTCATATTAATAATCATATGATGCTGATTACTAAGAAACTGTGTGTTACATTCTCTATTTCAGGGCACAGTAAAATGGGTACCTGGGCCTCATGCATGGGCCCACTCCTATTATCCCACTCATTAAAGTGAGGAGGCCCTCCAGGCCTCTTTATCCAGTCCTCAGAACTCTCTTCAGACCACATCCTCTCCCCCTCGACCACACACCTCACTGGCTAAACATCTCACCCTGAGTGCCTGGCTGGAATGTGTCCTCACATTCTGAAAATGCCTCTTGCTACTTTGTATGGAGGATAGAGAGGTGTGGGTGAGTGTGTGTAAGAAGTATCCTATTATGCATAAAGGTAAAATTTACATTTGTGCTCTGCTAACTTTTGTCTCTTGTCCCGCCTACCTTTGGCAAGTTGCCCAGAGGGTAATATGGTCCATGGGTTTAAAAAGGATCCTCATCCCCAATATACATTAACAGGAGGTAAACGAAATCTAAGGCTAGCCACCTTACACCATGGAGCTGTCCTAGCATGATCTCAGTTACTTATTGGTTGGAAAAGTAAGCAGCTCCTTGGTTCCCAGTTCCATCTTTCTTTCTGTGTGGATATGGCAGTGCCTCCCACTTCCTTAAAATGTTCTCTGAAGTGCTGCTGAAAGAAACACCCAGATGATGATGATGATTATATTTATATTTATATTTATATTTATAAAAACCTCAGTGTTGCATGCTAGCACTGCATGTAATTACTATGTTGGGGCTGGGGAGAGAATGAGAAAAAAATTGTAGGTGCTAAACACAATACATCACTTGTATTGCTGGGGAAAGAGGCTAGCTTTGCATGTGTTTTTGGCATTATTGTTTAATGGAGTGGATGTTTGAGTGTTCTACCTTCCAAAGAAAACTTTTGCAATAAGGTCACAAAATGATGTTGAAAGGGGAAAGTGGGACTGCAATGCAGACAACCTAACCTAACTTGTACAACACACGTTTGATAATGCAGCCAATGGGCAAAAAGGGGAGAATTGCAGAATACAGCCATTTATTTATCTTATTTATTGCATCTATATACCATATTTTTCTCCAAGGAGCTCAGTGTGGCTTATATGGTTCTTCCCTTCCTAATGTAATCCCCACAACAATCCTGTGAGGCAGGTTAGACTGAGAGGCAGTGACTGACTGGCCTAATGTCACCCAGTGAGCTTCATGGGGATTTGAACTGTGGTTTTCCAGTTCCTAGTCTGACATTCTAACTAACCACTACACCCCACTGGCTCTCTCTTAGTTACCAGAAATATCAGACTTCTCTCATGTCACTATAGCCAGTCAAAATCTTGAGGGCCGAGAAAGCCACAAAAAGAGAGCAGGATACTAGTTTTATATCTTATAAATAAGATAAAACATGTAGCGGCCAATTGTAAAAGTGGACAGAATCTATTTTTATAGTTTACATTTAAGTAATGGCAACTTAAATAATTTCAGATAAATCAAATCCATCCATCAATCCATACCATTAAACACAAACACAAAAATCTTCTGGTTGTAACATCATTCTTTAGGACACACAAGAATTCCGTCACCATCCACCACCTCCTTGTTCTTATCTCCATTTTTCACTTACACTAAAGTTAAACATTTTTAGCATAGATAACATATTACTTGTGGTTATTCAAAATCTACTTTAACTTCCAGCATATAATAGTACATAGTACTCAACAAAGCACAACCACTCTGTGTCCCCAACTGAATGCTAATAAGAGGCATTTCTAAATATCCCGAGCTGATATAAGGAAAGGAGCATGCAAGCTTCTTCCCTCCCTGTGCGGTAGATTTCGCAATGACTGCCTACCCTTCCGCTCTCCTGTCATGCTGAGGGCAAGAGGACAGGCTTATCCACCTGCTTTACCATATATTAACAGCTGTCTCTCTCCCACTGCCTAGGCCCTAACCCTGAAACCAATTCAAACATTTGAGTGATGCAGAGGGCTAGCTGACTGACCTCCGGAAAGCTGCCTACACGTTTCCCTCAGCAGTACCTTCCTACTCAGCCAGAGTGGAGCCTGCTTAAGTAGACCCTTCCAAGGCTGTTACTCAAATAAATTAATTCCTGGTCTCTCTCATTCTCCACTGTAGAAGACCCAGATTAAGCAACCAGTTTGTGAGCAAAAAGGACTAATAGATGCAACTAGATTAATATGCAAGTGGTCAGGGGCAAATTTGCTTAAGAGAATAAAATAAGCAGAAAAAAAATATCTGTTACATCCCACCCGCTCCTTTTGTGCATAGGCTGACATCCGGAATAGCATCTGACATTGGAGGCTAACAGAGGACCTAGAGTGCAAGATAGTCGGCTTTCACATTAAAGAGTCACAGATGTGGTGATGGAAAGGGAAGGGCTCCTTAATAAATAGAGAGTGTAGAACAGGGGATTTCTGCAGCTATCTCTTTATTTATTTATTCCCCCACTCACCCACTCGCATAAGGTCGCAATTGTGTAAGTAAAGCGAACACAAGTTGTGGACTTACTGTAGTTTTAAGAGGCGTTTGTGTGGTTGCCACCTGGTGGCCAAAAGGCAAAAGTTAAAACTGAACAGGTCTGTATTCTTGTGTGTGGATCCAAGATGGATGTCAGACTAAAAACTATGTAAAATAAACCAAGAAATAAAACCAGTTATTTTACTGGTGTAGCCTACATACATTGTAGTAGTAACACCCCCACCCCCCATATACCGTACTTGCTAGATGTAGTGGGAGCTGTGGTCTAAACCACTGAGCTGTGATCTAAACCACTGAGCTTCTTGGGCTTGCAGATCAGAAGGTTGGTAGTTCAAGTCTGCTAGACGGGGTGACCCGGAAAGTTGTCTGCAGACAAACGCATGCTCCCTCAGCCTGAAGTGAGATGGGCATCACACCCCATTGTCAAGTTTGACTGGACTTAACAGTCCAGGGGTCCTTTCCAGGGGTCCTTTACCTTTACCTACTTGCTGGATGTCTTTACTATATACAACAGCAGGACTTTTCGGGCCACTTCACATTGAATTAAAATGTTGGAAATTATTCTCTGCACTGTCATCAAGCCACCTTGAATATTTAACAGAAAGGCAGGGAAGAAATGTTTTAAAGAAAAATCTATAAATAAAAGATATAATCTATATTTACATGTGACAACACAAATACCTGCACAATCACTCAGGAGACACTCCCCTCATTTCCAGAGCCATGCTAGTCTTTTGCAGCAAAAATAACAGAGTCTTGGTGACCACATTTGGATACTCATATTAATTTACTGGAGGGATTGTGAAAGCCAGGTGCATTTTTTAATTGTCCACCTCACTGTTACCCAACATCCATTTTTACATGTTTTCCCCCCAAGAAATTTAAATAAATTGTTACATATAAATTAATTTCCTAAAAGATGAGAGCCCTAGATCCACTGGAAATAGATCCATAACTAGGCTCTTCCTTATTATCAAACACATAATTTCAATAAACACGGGAAACATTCTGACCTTGACTGGTCAATGAAGATCTCACAGGCATCCGCAGAACTACTCCAAGTGTGCCAAAATATTCCCTACGGCCCAATTCCATCCCACCAAATCCAGGTTTCAGACATGGTATATTACAGCTCTATATAGAACAGATTAAATACTTCTTACCCTAAATAATTGTCATTACCACCCCCCTTTGCTCTCTGCAGTTAGGTGTTCTGAAGTCACCTTTGCAGAACCCAAGAGAGACCAGTCTGTGTAAAACTATGCTCAGACCTGGTTGATAAAATGAATAATGTGGTGTTCCAGCTTAACAAAAGTGCCTCCAACTATTCGTTCCACATTTGTGCTGCTCTGTTTTTAAAAAAAATGTGAGCAAGCATAAATATCTTTGCAAGGCCAAGAACTGCACAAGTCTGGCAGGAACTGATTTACTATCATATCAGCTTTTCATCTCCTTCCAAACAAGCTTGGCAAAGTTATATCATTGTGACTTCCAAGGGCAAATGCACAGTTGGGCTGCTTCCTAGGTCCTGAGCCTGCATCGTTAAAGCTACTTTTCTTCTGTCTTGAATTCTGCAACCCAATATTTTCTTACAAACAATAAAAAATGTGCAAAACAATGCTTTATTTTTGTATTTTGAACCAAAAGGTTTTTCAGAAATAAAGTCAGAGTGTATTAACCAGTGGTTGAGAGAGAGAGAGAGAGAGAGAGAGAGAGAGAGAGAGAGAGAGAGAGAGAGAGAGAGAGCAGAGATGAGGATGGGGGGAGGAGACAGGAGAGATTGACTTTTCAAACCTGGTTTATACATACTGATACAGCAATTGAGGAGAGGGCAAAATTTGCATTAGAGGCATGTTGGTGCTGGTAGCAAAGGAATGTATTAAAAAGTCAAGTAAATGAGGAAGGAAATGTGAGATGGGTGACTACATTTTACCAGTCTAGAATGGGTGCTTTTTCCTGCTGCTTGCTTGGAGCTGGGTGCTACAGTTCATGTGACCATCTGGGGAGTTCTGTGTTTAATACTGGTGCAAGATGCTGAATGAACGGCTATATTATTCACCCAAAAGAGTTGGGTGCCTGCCAGCCGGCTCCGGCCTCTATCATTTTTTTTATTCCCTTCTAAAAGAAAGACAAAAAAGCCCATGAATGAATGTGAGTGATGGCGGTGGCGGCGGAGAAAAAGGGAGGGATCTCAACAGATTGAAAAGAATCCGTCTTTGGGGGGGGGGGTGAGACCAAAACCCAAAAACCTTTAACCCTTTGAAAACTAACACAATTACAAGGGTGACTGGCTTGCTTAATGTATTTGTGATTAGAGAGCAGTGAGATGCAAGTGAGGCTGAGAACCTGCTGATTTATTATTCTAACAAATGTAGAAAAACACTGCATTACTGATCATTATTCCCTTGTTCCACAGAGGGAAGAGATATGAACACCAAAAGAATTTCAAGACTTATTAAGAATTAGCTGCCACTAGGGACCCAGGTGGTGCTGTGGGTTAAACCACTGAGCCTAGGGCTTGCTGATCAGAAGGTCGGCGGTTTGAATCCCTGCAACGGGGTGAGCTCCTGTTGCTTGGTCCCAGCTCCTGCCAACCTAGCAGTTCGAAAGCACATCAAAGTGCAAGTAGATAAATAGGGACCGCTCCGGCGGGAAGGTAAACGGTGTTTCCGTGTGCTGCTCTGGTTTGCCAGAAGCAGCTTTGTCATGCTGGCCACATGACCCAGAAGCTGTCTGCGGACAAACGCTGGCTCCCTCAGCCTATAGAGCGGGATGAGCGCCGCAACCCCAGAGTCGGACATGACTGGACCTGATGGTCAGGGGCCCCTTTACCCTTTATCATAGTAATAATAAAAAAAGTCTGTGGATCTGCTAGACTTGAGTCCCCCCCCCCTTCTACCTGTCTGTTGGTAACCCTGGTATTAATGAAGACAGACATTGAATCCTGGCATTCAAAACTCCTGAAACTGATTAAGTGGGCTCAAATTATGTGTTATGTTGCCAATTATGTTCAAAGATTAATCAACTACACTGAAAAAAGAGGGAAATATAGTACTGGCTCTTTCCTGCCAATTGATTTCTTTCTAACCACATAACTCTGTAGTTACTGGTTATGGTTTCTTATTTTTCAGCTAATACAACTTTTTTCTTCTTATGCATTATGTTATGGTTTTGGAGTAGAGAGGTTGAGGTCGTGGCAAATTCAGAAGTGTAGAGCTCCTCCATGATAGTCACTGCCATGCCCCTTCTAAAATTATACAGTAATCCCATAATTATACAATAATAATATTTTGGATATATTGCAGTGGTCAATGAAGACCCTGAATTGCTACACCACTGGTGAAAACGCATCCTTGGGTCATACCTTCTCCAGTCACAGATCTCACCTTAGCTGTAGAGAGCACAACACCAAAAACTTCTATTGGAAATTTATAAAGGAAGCACTGGAATCTATGTGGGAAACTGATTTTCAAAGAGAAATAAAAAGAGACACGTGGAATGGCCTCTGGAATAAATATCCCTTTAAATCTGTCTTGTCACGGATATAATGCCATCAAGCTCACAGTATGATGGTAGCTCACACCTGTTAAACAATATAGAACCAACTATGCAATATCACCATGGTGCTAAAAAATGTAACAATAAAGGAACATAATTCCGTATGTGGTGGTCTTGCTCAAAACAGTATCATTCTGAACGTAGGTTTTTGGGGGGTTTTTAAAGGCAAAATCACAAGTGAATACTGCATCCACAATTGGCTTTATTGAGCACCTAGGATGATTCAGTGGGGAAAGTGATGTTCAAAGACTTAGTTACTATGTTGCTGACAGCAGCAAAATTGACAACTGAAAAAATAGGAAACCCTTGCCTTTGAACTTACTACTGTATAATTACAGCATGTGTAGTGTATCAAAGGAGACAGAAGAATATTTCAAGAGAACATTTCTCTATCTGTGGAAGGCATGGTTGAGGATACCACACATGCAAGTTATATGAACTTACAAGGGAAATATATTTGAAGAAAATACATTTGAATAAAAGTTTAGAGTGTAGCTACCAAAGCAATATGGATAAAATCAAATATTTGCTATTACGTTTAGCTAGATTTCCTATGAAAGCGACCCAATTTAAGATATCATATTAGGATAATTCCTCAGATCAGTGACTCTCACCTCTACAAATTTACACCTTTGCACTATATTGTACTGCTTGGTTGTTGCATGTTTTTCCTTCGGTCTGTATTTGGTTGCCTGATAAACTTGCCTGATTGATTTATATCTGGACATCTTAAGAAAATCATTCTGTTTCATCCTGGGATATTTAAAGCCATTGATAGTGACAACCAAAGAAGTCCCTAATTTTGCTTTTGAAAAAAAAAACTGTTTGTATCATCTTTGTTTGGATAATAAACTCTTAACCACTAGGTCACATTGAAATAGGAGAACAGTTACTTACTAAAATAGCAGTTGTTTTAAGCTATATAATAATATTAATTGTTGTTACAGGTAGGTAGCCGTGTTGGTCTGGATCGAAGTAAAATAAAAAAATTCCTTCAGTAGCACCTTAAAGACCAACTAAGTTTTTATTTTGGTATGAGCTTTCGTGTGCATGCACACTTCTTCAGATACAGTGAAATGGTATTCAGATACAGTGAAATGATACATTTCACTGTATCTGAAGAAGTGTGCATTCACACGAAAGCTCATACCAAAATAAAAACTTAGTTGGTCTTTAAGGTGCTACTGAAGGAATTTTTTTATTAATTGTTGTTGTTGTTGTTTATTTATACCCCGTCCATCTGGCTGAGTTTCCCCAGCCACTATGAGCAGCTTCCAACAGAAATATTAAAATACAATAATTTATTAAACATTAAAAGCTTCCCTAAACAGGGCTGCCTTCAGATGTCCTCTAAAAGTCTGGTAGTTGTTTTTCTCTTTGACATCTGGTAGGAGGGCGTTCCACAAGGCGGGTGCCACTACCGAGAAGGCCCTCTGCCTAGTTCCCTGTAACTTGGCTTCTCGCAGTGAGGGAACCGCCAGAAGGCCCTCAGCGCTGGACCTCAGTGTCCGGGCAAAACGATGGAGGTGGAGACGCTCCTTCAGGTATACTGGACCAAGGCCGTTTAGGGCTTTAAAGGTCAGCACCAACACTTTGAATTGTGCTCGGAAACGTACTGGGAGCCAATGTGGGTCTTTCAAGACCGGTGTTATGTGGTCTCGGCGGCTGCTCCCAATCACCAGTCTAGCTGCTGCATTCTGGATTAATTGTAGTTTCCGGGTCACCTTCAAAGGTAGCCCCACATAGAGCGCATTGCAGTAGTCCAAGCAAGAGATAACTAGAGCATGCACCACTCTGGCGAGACAGTCCATGGGCTTTTAAATATGCTTTTAAATATGCTTTTAAATGTTCATATATTGAAAGTTTATCCAGATCATCAGATTGGTTTTCCTGTGTAAATAAACATTTGAAATTGCTATCTGCATTACTAAAAAGAAGCCATGAGACAAGACCGCTGGATGACAAGAGTAAGCTGTTTAGTTTTAATGAGCAACATTCAGCTTCACACACAAAAGTAGAGATCCCAAAAAGCAAATTCATGCTAGAGATCATTAGGAAATGAACTGAAAACAAAACTGCCAATATCATAAAGCCACTATACAAATGGTTCAACTGAGGAAAGAATTCTGTATGGAGTTTTGGTCAACTCACCTCAAAAAGGATATTATAGAGATGGAAAGGGGTCAGAAAAGGTTAACCAAAATAATCAAGGAGCTGGAGCAACCCACTTATGAGGAAACATATTTAGAACTTTTTAGCACAGGAAAAAATGAAAGTGTATCTAGAACATAACAGAGATGCATCCATTTCTGCATGGTGTGGAGAAAATGAATATAAAGTAGTTGTTCAGGACAAACAAAAGGAGTGAATAGTTAAAGTATGGAACTGACTCCCAAAAGTTCTAGTGATGTCTTTAAAATGGGGTTAGACAAATACATGGAGAATAAGACTAGCAATTGGTACTAGCCATGACAGCTAGGCACTATCTTAAATGTAAGAGGTAGGTCGAAACAAATTAAAAATAAAACAGAAAAATTCTTCCAGTAGCACCTTAGAGACCAACTAAGTTAGTTGGTCTCCAAGGTGCTACTGTTGGTCTCTAAGGTGCTACTGGAAGGAATTTTTATGTTTTATTTTTATTTTGTTTAAAGTAAGAGGCAGCTAGGAACCACAAATGGTGGTGGACCCTCCTTCCTTGGAGGTTTTTAAGCAGAGGTGGGGTGGCAATCTGTCATGTATTATTTAATTGTGATTCCTGCATTGCAGGGGGTTGGAATAGATTCTATGATTCTGTGATTCTATGAAATGTTGAATAGAATTACCATGTGTGACTTAACCAATACACAAGTCAATAGTAAAAGGACCCAGGAGGATGTGGGTTGGGATAAAAGCCTATGTGGTTTCACATGATATTGTGTAGGTGGTGTTACATGTGACAACTGAAGAACTCAAAGGTCCCAGAAGTTATTTAATTAGAGCAGAGCCAAAAATAGTGTTAAGTATTAGACAATGACATCTTCGGTTCCAAAAGCATCTTCTTAATTTTTAAATGTTTATTCTACTGATATAGACACATGAAAACAACTAGTGCAAGGCAAAGTAAGCCAACAGACTTGTTCTAGAGTTGTGTCAATGTTTATTCAAATCCTTTGCATAGAAGAGACAGTTAAAAAATAAAAAATGTGGTCAGGCACAGAACTGTTTCTGGTTTTCCATGTATGTGGAGTAAGATATTGTAGATACTCATCATCACTATTTCTTTAAACAACTATAGCTAACATACTGATTTATATTTTACCATAATCTCAATTTAGGAAAAGGGCGGAATATGTTGTTGTTGTTTAGTCGTTTAGTCGTGTCCGACTCTTCGTGACCCCATGGACCAGAGCACGCCAGGCACTCCTGTCTTGCACTGCCTCCCACAGTTTGGTCAGACCCACGTTGGTAGCTTCGAGAACACTGTCCAACCATCTCGTCCTGTCATCCCCTTCTCCTAGTGCCCTCCATCTTTCCTAACATCAGGGTCTTTTCCAAGGAGTCTTCTCTTCTCATGAGGTGGCCAAAGTATTGTAGCCTCAGCTTCAGGATTTGTCCTTCCAGTGAGCACTCAGGGCTGATTTCCTTCAGAATGGATAGGTTTCATCTTCTAGCAGTCCGTGGGACTCTCAAGAGTGTCCTCCAGCACCATAATTCAAAAGCATTAATTCTTCGGCGATCAGCCTTCTTTATGGTCCAGCTCTCACTTCCATTCATCATTATTTAATATAAATAACATTAAATAAAAGGAATTGGAGGAGGAAGAGGAAGAAAAGGAAAAACTAACTTTCTCTCTCTCTCTCTCTCTCTCTCTCTCTCTCTCTCTCTCATATATCATCTATCTATCAGAGGCACCATACGACTCATTACCTACTGTATATTACCGACTATAATTTGCTGCAAATCTCCAAATAATGTATAAAAATGTTATCTGAACCAGACTCTTCTTTCTTTGCCTGTGAAAATCCATACTCTGCATTTAATGATAAGAGAATATTTTGCTTATGAAACTCAGCTCCCAACTTAGCTATTGTTTACAGTGAGCTATGTTTCGTTTTTATAACTTATTTAAATTATATAAAAATGTGCAAAGGCATTTTCTGCTGTTTCAACTGCAATCAAAATTAATCTAAGGCAAGCAGTAGATAGCTCTGGGTCTGTAATTTTAACAAGGTTATGTACATTCATAATGCATTCAATAAATATACATATTCAATAAATATACATATTCTTTAAACATAAAATTTGGTCGCTGTTATAGAAGGATCATTTTTTTCATTTAGAGATGCTTGTGGAACTCAAAACTTTTAGGCCTGGAAATGAAACTTTGTAAGCCTATATTCACCTCACCTTTAGGATGAGAATTGCCACTCCTGATATCTTCTCCAGTTCAGATTCTGAGTGAACTATGAGCATAAAAATAATTCCCTCGGTCTGTCCCAAACCTCCTCCCTCCAGTTAACCAGATCCCATTTGCCAGAGAAACTAAGTACCACTTTCCAAGCATCTAGCACCAGGTCCCTCACAGCTCTTGGGGCATTCTAGCCTCAAAGATTTATGACATGGTGGAGTATTGGGGGTGGGGGCAGCACTCAATACAGAGTTGAGGAAAGCCCAATGGCTCATTAAAAATATATACGGTATGAGTAAAGGAAGGGGTCAGCAAACATTTTCAGGAGGGGGCTGGTCCACTGTCCCTCAGACCTTGGGGGGGGCGGATCCACCCTCTCCTGAAAGGACCCACTGCCGCTGCCAACTCATCTTCGGCAGCGTCGTCATTGTCCTCTGCCTCGGCCAGGGGTCTGCGGGACACAGAGCCCAGGCCACTGGCCTGGGTGGCGGAGGCAGCCTCCCCGCCTCCTCCCGCTCGGCTCTTGGCCATACGCGGCCGCCTCAGTGGGAAGGAAGGAGTGCTGCCCAGAGGCATCCGCAGCTTCGGATTGGCTGCAGGAGCTTCCTGGCTTATATTGCATATTTGGAACAGTGTGGGCTGAGTCAAATACTTGCCCTTTGCAGGAATAATTTGCCTAATCTAAAGCAAGCCCTCACAAACCCCAGGTGACATATTGCTAATAATTATAAATGAATACCAGGATAATTCTTAATTCAAATTTTGTAAGGGCGTATGAATCACAATTCTGATCAGTTTGTGACTAGAACTGGAGAGCTTCACTGATATAACGGTATGAACAATCCAGCAGGTACAATCTATCAAGACTCGCATGTGTGAACACAAAAGCAGCATAAGCAACCATGGGGTAGAAGACTTGGTTGTTCAGCATTTTGTACAACATGAACACAATCAGAAAGATCTCAGACTACAGATACTTAAGAATCCCAACAGCAGAATAATAATGTCTCTTTGGTTGAAAGCAGGTTGTAAAGCTGCTTTCAGATTACTTGTAGTTCTGCCTCTTGTATCTGGGCCATAGGATTCAAATGTTTCTCATGCTTTTCCATCACAATTGATTAAGCAAACTGATACAAGCAGCCTTCAATCTATCAAGCACTATATAGTATATATACTGTATCCTCCAATAATCTGAATGTTTTAATGAAATTGATTGATACGGCTACATCTATAACACAATAACAACCCGTTAAACCTGTTCATAATACACCTTAAGGTCCTTTTTACCACAAAGTGGGACACAAAATATTATAAAGACACAAATACAGAAACACAGAATTTTTCCAACTTGGATTTTTAAAGAGTGTTTCTTTTTTATTGTATTCTAAACCCTAAAAATTACTTTAAAGTATAGAAATTGTAAACACTCAAAACATTTCAAAGCAACAGGAAGAGAGAGGGGGGAACATTGGCTCTGAGCCTCATGAACTGGCCTGAGTAGGTTCTGAATCTGACACCAGCTCCCTAACTCTCCCTCTCTGGTGTCATGCCGCATGCTGAGAATGCTTTTGCTTAACTGAGAACATATCATCTTCAGAGGAACACGGCCTGGATAACTAGTCTCTCGGCAGCCTGGGAGACGGAAGTCTGCAATTCCTGCCAAACTTTCCTGCAGCCAATCCAAGGACGCACTAACGCCTCTGAAGGAACAGCCCCACATAAGGTTTCAAAATCTAAACATTCTCCTTGTTAAGGGGGAAAGTTCATCAGATTCCCATTCTGACTCATCCTGGCAGGGCCACCTGTATGCACAAACCACTCATGTTTATAACACTGACAAGACATGGCTCCAGGTTGGTGTCTGCAGAACCTATATGACATCTGTACCATACTAGAAATTTGCTTCCCAAATGTCAGCGACTTCAGAAGGAATGAGAAATTGGATGAACCCTCTTCTTTTTAACTCTTATCAGTTGCATTTTTTTAAAAAACCTCTTGGATGCATTTGGGATAGAAACATAGATAGATATAGATATCCCAAATGTATCCAATAGTGGGTCGGGGTGGATCTGGGGGGGCGGGGGACAATGACGCTATAAATAAGTCAGAAATTACATCATTATAACAACAACATAAAACCCCTATGTAAAAATGCTATGGAAAGGTTTTGTGCTCTCTGGTCCCATCTGGTGTTGCATGTTTATAACACATTCAAATCACTGTATGTTGACTATTGTAGCTGAGGAAATCCCAGTTGACAGTTTCCTGTATAAGGAATGTTTAGAAACAGAAATAAGGTAGAGACTGAAAAACACAATACATTAAATTATTCAGTATTTTTCAGAGTCAGTACATTTCTCAATATAAAACTCTTCCTCAATTATGCCACTGATAGAAATGTCCTCTAGACCAGCAGTCTGGGAGTCCTCAACACCGCCTTCAGGACCAGCTCTGTCAGCTCAGGCAGGGAGACTGCTGTCCCAATTGCCCAAAGCCAGGAACACACACACTAGATCAGAGGTAGGCAACCTAAGGCCCTTGGGCCAGATGCAGCCCAATCACCTTCTGAATCCAGCCCACGGACGGTCCAGGAATCAGCATGTTTTTACATAAGTAGAACATGTCCTTTTATTTAAAATGCATCTCTGGGTTATTTGTGGGGCAAATACCCCCCCCCCCAAAAAAATATAGTCCGGCCCACCACATGGTCTGAGGGACGGTGGACCGGCCCATGGCTGAAAAAGGTTGCTGACCCCTGCACTAGATCCTCCACTCCAACCAGGCAGAGAGCCCTGATACTGTGCCAAGTATCTAGGTGGGCACAGCAGAGAGAGGCCAATTCCACCCTGCTCACCCAAGTCTCAGTGAAACAGACCAGATCTGTCACCTCATCCACAATCAGATCATGGACTGGGTGGGGGTGAGGAACTTACTCCAATTCGGCAACAGCAACCGTAGACAGGAGGGCTGGTTGATACAACAACCACAATTCCCCCAGGTTGGTGGAGGAGCTGGCAGGTATGGATCCTTTCTCAGCACAATAAATTAGAGTTAGTGATAAAGATATTTCTCTGTCTTATTTTTTCCTGTTTGCTCTGATCTCCTTCAATGAGTCAAGTTTAAAATATATATATACTTTTTTAAAAAAATTCCTTTGTATCAATTCCTAAACAAGCTGCAGCAATTCGCATTGAAGGGCACAAAGACAATACTAGTCTCCATTGGGGATGGGGAACTATTCAAAGGCTAAATAAATTCAATCTGCTAATTAAGGAGGGGGTTGTGGCATAAGGTTATAAGGAGGTGGACTTTGCTATTCACTTCCCTCCAATTAACATTCCATTGGCACTGCACCACTTTCTAACAACGAGAATCTTTTCCAAGGGGCTGTACACAGAAGGGACATTAAAGAAATGAGATGAGCCATTTTTGATTTTTTTAAAAAAGCATCAAATCTATGCAGCCTCAAAACTAGAGCTGTAGTATTATGGAAACTGCTAAACAAAACTAAAAATAAGTTTGCATATTAGGCACTTTCAATCTAAATTTCATCCACATATTTAAGCAAATTTAACTTCATAGCTGATATAAGTATCTTACAAGTGTGGCAGGAATGAAGAATTCCTTTGTATTTATTTATTTATTTATTGCTGCCTATTCTCCTCCCTCCACCTAAATAATAATAATATTTCCACTGAGGGTATATTTGCATCTGGCTGAAAGAAAACAGTTTATGAATATGGCTCATCTGAGTTCTACCCACACAGTGTTTTTAACATCCATCTGTAATTCCAGGTGCAAAATTCTATCTGCAAGGGAAAACACAAGTCAGAAAACTTAAAAGGGTAATGTGTTACAAATGGATAAGGTGTTACTTGAAATGGTCAGATCTCAAATATAAACAATTAATAAGGAAAATTTTCATTTTGGGGGGTTTGTCAATCTGTAGGCAACTCTCTTGTTAGAAGAAAACAGATTCTCTCATTCACAACACTTATAGAAAATTCCTGGGTCCTTTGTGGGAATGTGGCTGCCACCTAAGGAGAGCAAATCACTTATTCATTCTTTTTACAGAATGAAAACCTCTTGTTCTTGTCAATCACTTTGGACTACAGCAACAATATTATAACACATTTAAAAAACATTATTTTTTTCACAGCTTCAAAAATGACAGTCTGTTCCTTCTTTTAGATATATTTTAGAAGGTTCTCTTCTGCTAATCTGTAATACTTTGCCCATAAATTATTAAAAGCCCAAACACTCTACCCACCCACTAAAGAAAGTACTTGAGCTTTTTTAAAGTACAGTAAGGTATTGTGCCTTAAGATAAACCTAATTAAATCCGAATGGTTTGGTTGTAATACAAAGGGAGAAGTGAAAAATGAGTTTAAAAAAATTCAATTCCATGGAAAGAAAGACCTATCAGATATCTGGGATGCTGGATAACTTATGATTTGGATAATATGATCACATTCAACCATGACAAACTAATGCAGGAAACAAATGAATGTGGTAAATCAGAATAATTTAAAGCTCCACTGGATGACAAGAAGTTGAGTTATCAAAATAAACATAATGCCATGAGTTTTATTTTTATTGTTAAATATTCCATTAAATATCACCAAAACCTTACTCAAAATATGACAAAATCTCCTTCAATCTTTCTATGGGAAGCTAGGAAACAAACAGTTACAGTAAAAACTCTTTATCAGCAAAGGGAGAAGAAGGGTCTAGCATTTCCTAATGTAAAGCCAGTAGATTAAGTGAACTGAAAGAATGGTTTGTAAAATTTGCAGTAACAAGCACTGAAAAATATGGCTTGTCTGTAGCAATAAAATATAAAAATATTCCTTCAGTAGCACCTTAAAGACCAACTAAGTTTTTATTTTGGTATGAGCTTTCATGTGCATGCTGATAGGAGTGGTAAACCTGTTGATGGCTGTTAATGACTGCTGATGACTGCAATAGGTCCTGCGGGGGGGAAGCAAGGGCTGAGGCGCTAAAGAAAGCTTGATCATGCATAATGAGATAAGAATCTTATGTCTTTGTTCATCCCAGGTGGCTCCATGGTTTTAAGCTTGGTAAAGGTAAAGGTAAAGGGACCCCTGACCATTAGGTCCAGTCGTGACCGACTCTGGGGTTGCGCGCTCATCTCGCATTATTGGCCGAGGCGGCGTATAGCTTCCAGGTCATGTGGCCAGCATGACAAAGCCGCTTCTGGCAAACCAGAGCAGCACGTGGAAACGCCGTTTACCTTCCCGCTGTAGCGGTTCCTATTTATCTACTTGCATTTTGACGTGCTTTCGAACTGCTAGGTTGGCAGGAGCTGGGACCAAGCAACGGGAGCTCACCCCGTCACAGGGATTCGAACCACCAACCTTCTGATCAGCAAGCCCTAGGCTCAGTGGTTTAACCACAGCACCACCTGGGTCCCTTTTTTTTAAGCTTGGTAATGAGTTCCAATTCAGCAACTTCTCTTTCAAGTCTGTTTCTGAAATTTTTCTGTAATAAAACAGCTGCTTTGAGATCTTGTGTCCTGGGAGATTGAAGTGTTCTCCTACTGGTTTCTCTGTCTTGTGGTTCCTAATGTCAGATTTATGTCCATTTATCCTTTGGCGTAGGGTTTGGCTGTGTCCATGTTAAGTCTGGTGGTTGTATTATTGTGGGTGAGGAGTTGTTTAAGATTGGGTGGCTGTCTGTAGGCAATGAAAGGTCTTCCTCCCAGAGCTTGAGAAAGGGAGCTGTCATTGTCCAGGAGAGGCTGTAGATCTCTGATGATGGGTTGTACTCCTGCTGATGACCTATTGCAGTCATCAGCAGTCGTTAACAGCCATCAACAGGTTTACCACTCCTATCAGCCCATCACCCATTCCCACCCACCCCCACCACCCTCTGAATATACATAAGGATCTGGCTCTTCTGTTTCAGTGTATCTTAAGAAGTGTGCATGCACACGAAAGCTCATACCAAAATAAAAACTTAGTTGGTCTTTAAGGTGCTACTGAAGGAATTTTTTTATTTTGCTTCGACTCAGACCAACATGGCTACCTACCTGTCAATAAAATATACTCTTTGTTATTGTAAAAAGAGAAAATCTCAGGATAATAAATGAAAATGTGGTTAGTAGAAACATCTACCCAATGTGGAAGACGTCTAAAAGCAAATTGAGCCCAGGATTATCACAATTTGTGGGCAGATATGCAGTGAATCAGGGAGAGGAACAGAACAGCCATGAGATATAACTGGGGTAAAATAAGGGCAAGGCATTAATTATTGATTACAGAGAATGGTTTTGACATAGGCCTGGTGATTAGATCTGATAGCTGAGCAGCCCAAGTGCTGGTCAATATACCATTTTGGGTGAACTCTTGCAGTTAACCTGGTAGGGGGAACTAGAACCCATAAGCCCCCAAGTTGGGCTTCTGAATGGAGAGCACTGCCCCCCAAAATCACTTAAGGGGATCCTCCATTGGGATGGGGCTGAGTGCCCTTTTCCCCATCATAAGAATACAATATTCTTCCTAAGGATCCAGCTGAATGCCTCTCCTATCATTACAAATTTGTGAGATGACACAACAAAAGAAGCAGCAATAGTACCTTTGCAATGAGGTAGCCGAAAACCCCGGAGAACCATAGCCAATCGATGTGAAGGTAGAAAGGTCTGCCTGGTGCCGAAAAGAGCAACCAACAGGAACACTACTAATGGAACTTGCTTGTAAAAGGAGATTCCACTATCTTAAACTACATACAGAAAGAAGGGGGTAGGTGGGGAAGCCTCAAAGAAGAAGGTGAGGGAAGCAGGCACATGGCCTCATTTACATTCAGAGTGGACCTGAGCAGTCTTCACAAAAGTCTGCCCTTTAGGAACTGCCCAGAGGATCCAAATCACCAGCTCTGATTGCCTCCCTGGTGATGGAAGGCCCACCCTGCCAGAGTTGGCCCAAGCATGCCAAAGGAGTGCCTGGACAGCAGGGGAAAGGTTCCACTGCCCCCCATGCTGCTGCATATTGTGGGCTTCCTGGTGACTTATGTGGGGAGGACTTATACTTACTGCTATATTTTATAACAATGAATGCAGAAATAGAAATATAGTAGGAGATATAACATGGAAGGAATATAACTTACATTACATTATGTGAATGATTTCAGGGGAACAAGCAAAACATACAACCTGGTTAAATAAACGTTAGATTGCAACCAACTATCTTTCATCCTGGAGAATGAGGGCAAAGATGAGGTGATACTATCATTGGGAGTATAAGGTTGATACTGCTTAATGGTCTTCAGAGAAGATTTAGAGAAGTAACCTGCATCTGTGGACTGTTACAGAACATTTTTCATAAACTAACCCTACTACTACTACAGGTTGCAACTCATAGTGTGGAAGTTGTAATCACATATCAACATTAGTTCTCCCCTCAAATTATGTGTGTATCCTTACTGGTATGTCTGATATCCTCTACCATATTCCATTTATTTATGCAAGGGAAAATCTAGATCTTCATTCAGTCCACTGGGTGCCAAACAATCCAGAATAATTCTCTCTTACTTAGTACTCTTTCCTGGCCATTAATCTTTTCAGTGGTACAAAACTATATCATTTTAAGTACTGTGTGTTTTTTGGCACTGATTATGATGTTGTCTCAAGTATTATCACTATTTTAATTTAGTTTTGTATATAGCATCTGATGAAAGAGATTTCTCCTAAATGCATCAAGCTAAATAAACAGTTGGTTATCGGAAACACCTGAGCTCATGTTCTTCTGTTTATGTCTGGATGCTCTCCCATCAATCACCCAGAATTAGTTTACTAAACAGAATATAGCACAAAACCCACTACCACACTATCACAATTTCTGGCTAGGTATCACCTGTTTCTGTGAAACCATTAAGAGGTAACAAATATGCCTTCCCAAAACTGGGCATATGGAACTTAAATTCAATTACCGGTAATTAATCTTTTAATATGTCCACATTTTAGAATTTTAAGCAGTTAAGAAACATGTCCAGTCCAAAAGCTACAACTTCAGTGTCTTTCTGGTATAAATGTACCAACATTCTAAAAAATGGCATGTTTTCAAACCTGTCTGTGACCCAGGATGCTAGATTTATTTAGCCAGAGTCCATATGCTATACAATTCTAACAGGATACAAGAAAGCAAATTACAGCATCACGTAAAGAATGTCACTAACTGAAACTATAGGATAGGGAAAAGAAGAGATTATCAAAATTTGACTTTATAGCTGAAAATCAAACATGCCACAGGCTTCTCCCTCAACCATCTGCTTGTTACAGCCAAGCCAAACTAGCAGCAACTATTATTCAAAAATGAAATAGTGCCCAGATAAGAGTATTTGAAATCAGCATGTAGCTTGGAGTCATCTAGTGACAGAAAGTAGGCATAAAAACCGATCCTCAATTTCAAAGATGGAGGGGGGAAGAAAGAGAGAGCAAAAGATTGGCAGAAGTACTATTTATTGCTTAGCCTCTCATCCACAGTAAGCATGGTGCTAGAGAGACCTCTTGCAGTGCACTGCTGATACTGCGACCAGAAGCATAGAGTTGAAGAACAAAATCAACAATATTATTCTATAAAGGTAAAGCTTTCAAAAAGAAAAGGAAAAATGGCTTGGCCTGCTCAGTAGACCAGCATCACTACTGGATGCTGATTCAAAACGTATTATCTGTTTACCAAAATATTTTGTAACTACCTATATACATGGCACACATTCACAGAAGAATAATGCATCACAGAATCTGCTCATGCCATGGCAATAATGTTCAGAAGTTCAGGGCCAGTTAGAAAGGTCTAGTAATAGTCTAGGCTTAATCCCAAATAACATGCTAGAGCACTTCAGCCCTAAAAATCAGCAAATTACGTGCTCTCTGATCAAAAACATGACAGAGCCTTTACTCTGGAGCATTTACATGTCCTTCCATCAGCAGTCCTGGAGGGGAGGTTTCAAAAAAAGTGTGCTTGTGAATCTGGAGAGGTAGAACCAGTAACTCATGTTCTTCATGTACAGAGCACCTACTTTATGTTTCACCATCAAGGAAGGGGCATATTGTGGGGATGCAGGACAGGGACTTTTTCACTTTGGTACCCCAATTATGCTACTCCCTCCAAGGGAAATTACCATATTGGCCTGAATATAAGCCTCACTTTTTCCAAATTCTGACTGTGAAAAGTTAAAGGGCAGCTTACATTCACAACCTTACAAAAATTGGCTTTTACGATATCACTGCTGACACAGACATACGGTAAAACGTAATGGGTGTGTGTGCCTGCGGAATTTTAAGGGAGCGGCTTATATTCAGGTATTGTCTTTTTTCTTTTTCCCGCTTGAATTTTAAAGGTGCAGCTTATATTCAGGTGCAGCTTATATTCAGGCCAATACAGTAGATTGTCCCTTTAGGCAGGCAGACCAATACGTTTTTATTCTGCCAAGCTTTTAGTATATTTTAATACTGCTTGCTTGCTCTTTAAGCAGGCCTTTGATTTAATCCCCAGGAACCAGCTATGGACAAAACTGGCAGCGACATCTATCGACCGCTGCCTCCTTTTGCTGATTATGAATTTGCATACAAACACCTTTCTGAGAATTAGGCTAGATGGCAAGGGGCTAGTCTCTAATCCGGTTGCCACCACTAGAGGGGTAAGACAGGGCTGCTTGCTTGCCCCTGCCCTATTTAATTTCTATATTAACTCACTAGTGGCCCATATGACCAATGCTGTTTTCCATCCACCAAAATTAGCAGGTAGAGCCTTGAATGTCCTCCTGTATGCGGATGATGCCGCCCTCTTAGCTACCTCCCCCATTGGGTGGTAATAATATAAGAAGCTAGAAATCAAGAAGCTAGAATTCGATTTATACACTTGTTTTTAGGTTACTTTAAGAGTTATTTTGTTTCTAATTTGTCAACATGGTGTTTGTTTGATTTATTTCTGGGGAACCTAAAAAGGTCACCTGCCTTTTTCACTGACATTACCAATGTGTTGAACTAGACAAATGTTACTAAGACTTGCTGGAAAACAAAGGAGCAGCTGAAGCACTAAACATTACAGGTTTGCCAAAAATAAAATTCTTAATACCATTTCTATTTTGGATCAAGAGGCTATTATTCTATATAACTATTCACTCATATGAATGTTTTAATCTAATTTTAATTTGCAAACTTTTCACTAACACAAAGCCTTCAAAATTATAAGCACAAATAAAAGCTGGAGTAAAATACCACTTTCAACACCAGTAAGCACCTCTGTTTTCGACAGGACAAAATATACATTCTCTATGTGTATTTCAGCACTGCCTCGTATTAGTCTCCACCAAGCACAAATTGTTCTCAAATTGCAACATTTTACCCCTCAATAACTGCAGGCAATTTAAGTGTAACTGCAGTGCCGTTTTACCCTTTTAGCATAATTTTTTTTAAAAATCAGAAAATCAACATTCATTTTATTCCTCCTCTATGTAATACTGGCACTATTACTAAATGTACCCTGACCACTGGAATGGAAATGAAGCACTGAAATCAATGCATTTATTGCATCTATTTCACACAAGCCCTAAAATAACAACTCAAAAGAAAACTATAAAAAATAATAAACTTCAAGTTAAAACTCCTTAAATTGCATTACTGTAAAAGTATCCAAGGGAGACGGATGTTGTCTAGTGCCTGATGGAACATGCCTCAGGAGAATGTTTCATAGCTGGACATGACATGAAAAAGGCCCTCTAATCTCTGATCTAATTCTGACAAAGATTGGTCAACAAAGATTATCTGCACCAGCAGCCAGGTTCAAGTGATAGAAGGTGGTTCTTTAGATATCCAGTCCCTCTAGGAGCTTCAAGGTGGTGGTGGTGGTTTTTAAAAAATGCTCTGAACTGTACTCAGAAACCAGAAGCTACTTAAAAACTTTCAGTACTGGGGTAATGTGTTTATGGTATCCATGTCAGTTAACAACCTGGTGGTCAAATTCTGTACCAGTTAAGCTGCCAAACACTTTGCAGACGCAGCTCCGTCCCCACATACAACAAATTACAGAAAAGCCTAGATGTTTTTACGACAGGGATAACTGAGCAGATCATTTTCCCCCAGAAAGGTATGCAGATGAAGAGAAGCATGTGAGTAGAGCCAGGGGGTGGGGGCTAGCACAGAGCCAGGGTACTACAGTAGCTAAGATTCCGAGCTACAAATCTAGAAGTTCCTTGTTTAAATCCTATCTTGCCGTTAACTTAGTACAGGCATGTCCAAAGTCCGTTTCGGGGGTCTAATCCAGCCTGCCAGTCGGTTTAATCCTGCCCCTGTGGCAGTTTACTTCCTGGGGTAAAATCCTAAAAAAAACCTCAACAACTTCAACCCTAAAAAAAGCTCAACTTCAATCCTAAAAGAAGCTCAACAACTTTGGGGTAAAATCCTTTTTAAAAAAGTCAGCAACTTCAATCCTAAAGAAAAGTCAACAACTTTGGTCGGCCCTCACAGCCCTTAACTTCATCAGATCTGGCCCTCTTTGAAAAAAGGTTGGACACCACTGACTTAGTAGATAGCTTTAGATTAAGCCAGTTTTTGTCTCTCAGTCTTAAGCTCCCATCTGAAAAATGGGTAAATTAATACGGATCTTACCCACTGCCCTTGCTCAGGTTGTTGTAAGAATAACACGATAATGGATTTAAGGTGCCATAAGGCACTAGAAAATTGCCTCAAAAGAATCCAGGATGAATTGTTCTTATTTTGGTCCTGACCAATCTGGTCAAAAACCAAAGAATACATGAGCATTTTGCCCAGTCCATGCAGTACATTCTCTAGCCATGTGAGATCAGGAGCATATTTCCACTCTGTTTTCTTCTACACATATTGTCTAGAAACTAATTTCTGGTACACAGAACATAATGAGCTGTGACCAATATGCCAACTGCCAGGAGGAAAACAGGGGCACCCTCTAAAGGCAGGCTGTTTCCCAGGTCCAAAGAGGGTGAATTCAGAAGTTCAAGAGTACAGTGGTACCTCGGTTTACAAACATAATTGGTTCCAGAAGTCTGTACTTAACCTGAAGCATACTTTGCCATTGAAAGTGGATTAATCTGTTCCAGACGGGTCTGCGGAGTACTCAACCTGAAGCGTACTTAACCCGAAGTATGACTGTGATTGGTTCTGGAAGTCCGTACTTAACCTGAAGTGTACTTAAGCTGAAGCGAACTTTCCCATTGAAAGTAATGGAAAGGGATTAATCCGTTCCAGACAGGTCCGCAGAGTACTTAAACTGAAAATACTCAAACCAAGGCGTACTTAAACCGAGGTATGACTGTAGTCATCTAAAAGATACCCATAAGGGGTGGGGTAGGCTTCATGTGCACTCATGTAAGTGACATTTGTGTTATTTTGGGGGTGTAACACTCATAATTCCCCTCAAAAAGAGACAAAGAAGTTATTTCCACTAAGTTGCGTTTCTGACACACAGATGCCTGACCTGATCTTGAGCTACTAAAAGGAGGGCATCACTTTAAATTGTTTTACCTTTTCATAAATGTGGCCTCAAATGGTAAGGTCATGCCACCTCAACACAAGTATGTCAATCATTGTTTTACATCTTGTGTTTCATATAAATACCTCAGCTTTGACACAAGTACCGGTATGCTGCCCAGGCCGCTTTCCTTAAGGTTATGTCCCTGTAATAATCAAGAGGTAGAATCTATAGAACAGGGGTCAGCAAACTTTTGCAGCAGGGGGCTGGTCCACTGTCCCTCAGACCTTGTGGGGGGCCGGACTATATTTTGAGGGGGGAATGAATTCCTATACCCCACAAATAACCCAGAGATGCATTTTAAATAAAAGCACACATTCTACTCATGTAAAAACACGATGATTCCCGGATCGTCCGCGGGCTGGACTTAGAAGGCAATTCTGTTTTATAATCTCTATGTGGGAATCTGGCAGCATATGATCGGCCCTTTGCTGACGAACTACTAGGAAGGTCAGTTAAATTTTAAGTTAAATATCTAAAGCAAGTTAAAAACCCCAAGGAATCACTGGCAGTGGCTAAATTTCTATCAGTAGCAATAACAGCAAGAGATCAACTTGCTACCTGAAACTGGAAATCCCGTTATCAGGAGCTAAGATTATTGTACTTTAACATGTGTTTTGCTCCAAAATTCTTAGTACACTCATTCCTTTTTGGTCTATTGGCTGTAATAATTGATTGATTAATATGAATACCTCACTACCGTATGCTACAACATACATAGTATGACTCCCCTGCTCAAAAACCAACCAACCAAAGTTCCCTCTGCATTAAACACAAGTCGGTTCCAAACTGTTGCAGAATGTTAGCAAAGACAGCCATAGGTCAGTGAAATGGTGTTTTTAAGGCTCAAACCCAACAGAGGTAACACACAGCATAATTCAAGCATGCTGTTCACAGACAACTATCTAATGGAAGGGAAACCTATGAGCATGTTCTGAAAGTAAAATAAATCCCTCTTTTAATCTGTTCTCAGCTTGCTGTGAAATATCACAGTGATTCAAAGTACAGCTCAAACCAGTGTGCCCCCTTACTCCCCTAGGGAGTTATAAATTGGTCCACTATTCTTGATATTTGCCTTTGTCATTCACACCAGCAAACATTACATGGACTGTCAGTCCTTCTTTGATCTGGGAAACAGACGAACATTTCTGAGACCAACACAACCTCTTCGGTAATTCTCTCTCAACTGCAGTCTCAGCCAGACTGTCTCCTTTCCTCTTATCTTCATGTCCTTGTCACACATAGTCTGCCTGACATTTGAATACACTCTCTTTCTTTCCGCTGTCACAGACTAGCATGCCAACTGCAGCCTAACTCTCCAAGTACTCTTCCACCTTCCCCTCCTGTCAAGTCTGCATTTGTGTCTCTGCCACAAAAGATGCAGAAAGGACAATAACAAGAAAACAAGAACAATCCCAAGGAAGAAAACAGTTCCGCAATACAGGAGGCATTGCAGCAAGTAGACAGATTAAGAGCCAAATGCAGAGTTGAAGCATTTTAATGTTGCTAATATGAGTTACAGGCACCAGACCATTAAGACAGCTGAGACAGCTCTCATTTGTTAAGTGCTTTTTAACTATAAACAAAGCTGTCCCTTCTTAATTACATCAGCTAGATGGGCAAAAGTTAACTCTTTCTACATCTTTCTGGCTCTAGAAATTGTTCAGACCTATAATGGGAAACATAATCAACTTTTGCTTAACTTCTCACTTCTGTCATGGTGAACAAAGTCTAAGAAAATTGAGTGTTCTAAAAATCTAAGCTTTCTGATAGAATTGAAGCAAGCCTTGATTAGTACAATAAACTTAAGAAATATGACAGATGTGCTTGATTCTTTCAGCAGAACCCCTTGATTACATATCAGCAATGACCGGGACAGTTCCCTGAACTCTTGAATTTTATGCTCCAGCAACACTGGCTAGAACCCTTTAGGATATGTCACAATGCATCATGAAGATAGGTACGGTAGGTCACCAATGGGGCAGTCTGTGGTGGAACATCCCCAGTGGTTTTCTGATGGAATGATATCCTGGTATATCCTCGCCATTAGTGCACCTCCACTAGCAGAAGAATTAAAAACAGTCAGCATCAGGAAAAGCATGGAAGAGGAATGAGGCTTTGTATGTATCCTTAGTCACAGAGACTACCAAGAAGAAGAAGTGGCATGAAATTAGAACACCTACAAAAAACTCACCTGAGAGCCAAAACACACAGAACACCCACCCACTCAATCCACCCCATAGTAAAAGAGCCTAAGATTCAAATCAACTGTGCATAGGAAACCCGTAACTCAGATAGGACACAGATGGAGAAAGGATACTCTACACCAATAAGCTGGCTTCAGAACAAATATAGGAAGAGTAGATTGCAGATCCAGGCACATCAAAGCCATGGTTGAGGAAACAGGTAAATAACAAAGACAAGGAGTTAGATGCTGGATAAAAATTAGGCTACAACTTTAGTGATGACAGAAGAATATGTTTGGCATAGGCACTGAAGATCCAGCCAACTTGCTGGTTGATAAGCTGTCAGTCAATAGACATGGTCAACTGATGCTGGGGTCCCCCACAGTGGGAGCCTCTTCCACTGGACCCCAGTCAGCCACTGGTAGGGGGGTACTATGGTCCATCAACCAACAATCTGGGTTTCTGGACAGGAAGTGCCACCCTCTATCACAGGGGTCAGGAACCTTTTTCAGCCGTGGGCAGGTCCACCATCCCTCAGACCATGTGGTCGGCTGGACTATATTTGGGGGGGGGGGGAATATGAACAAATTCCTATGCCCCACAAATAACCCAGAGATGCATATATATTAGGACACAGCATACCTTGCCCATCAGGGAGGGGTCTAGCATAATTTTTTCCCCAAAAGCACACCTTTCATACCTAAAATAATGATTAAACACAAAAGTGGCAAGCGAATTAGACATCATCAGCAGAAGCTCTGAAGACTCCAGCAGCATCCAATAGAAAGAAGC